>NC_057400.1:52742198-53062365 GCF_019320065.1 Cervus canadensis | reverse complement strand
ATACAGGTTTCTCAAGAGGCAGGTCAGGTGGTCGGTGGTCTGGTATTCTTATCTCTTTCAGAATTTTCCACAGTTTATTATGATCCACACAGTTGAAGGCTTTGGGTGTAGTCAATAAAGCAGAAATAGATGTTTTTCTGGAACTCTCTTGCTTTTTCAATGATCCAGCGGATGTTGGCAATTTGATCTCTGGCTCCTCTGCCTTTTCTAAAACCAGCTTGAACATCTGGAAGTTCATGGTTCACATATTGCTGAAGCCTGGCTGGAGAATTTTGAGCATTACCTTACTAGCGTGTGAGATGAGTGCAATTGTGCAGTAGTTTGAGTCACCTTAGGCTGCTGTAACAAAATCCTATTGACTGGGTGGCTTAAATAACACAAATTTATTTCCTCACAGTTCTGGAGGCTGGAAGTCTGAGATCAGGGTGCCAGCATGGTTGAATTCTGGCGAGTTCTCCTCCTGGATTGGACACAGCACTTTCTTGCTGGGTCCTCATATGGTGGGAGTGGAGGGGGCAGTTAGATCGAACATGTAAATTTGAGGGAGGACACAATTCAGTCCATAACATCATTCATTCTATTTTTTTTTTTTTATGTTACCATAAAATTAAAGTATTTGTTTTAGAGAATTCACTACATTTCTGTAGTTGGTTGTAGAATAGTGAAGATGAAACATGTTTGTATCTCCATGCCTTGGAGCATTATTGTCAGTTCTTGAAAGTTCCTGCTTGCTTAGAACTGATGGATCTGGAAGCAGAGTCTTGGAAATTATGCCAGAGCAGGAATGAAAAATGAAGATGGAATGAAAATCTCGGAGGTGGGGCCAGGGGAATCTTTGAAGCTGCAGCACAGAGAGAATAGGGAAGAGAGGACCCTGAAGGGAGGATTGTCCTCCTGAGGGACTGGGTGGAATGCTGGAGTAAGATTTCAGGTGGGGATATCCTGAGAGTAGCTGAAGTGGAGGAACCGTCCAGGAACGTGGCTGTCTTCACAAGGCCCGCCACCTTACTCTGAGAGCGTGAACACCTGGCAAGGGTCCCCTTATTCTCTCGTCGGCTGGTTCCTTTTCCACCACAGGTGAAAAGTGGTGATGCTCAGAGTAGGTGTTCCCTGCCAGCTGGGGCAGCAAGTTAGTGCTGGCTGTTATTTGGGGGTGGTTTCTGGAGTGATAACTCAGTGGCTTTTGTCTCAATGCCTTTCATCTGTGAGAAGGACTCTCTATTATTGAAGACTGGGAATGACACCAGTGGAGGTAAGACACAAGCCTGATCTTGATAATCATTAAAGCCAGAAAACTGGGACACTGACCTACAGTTTGCCCTTTTGTATGAAAATTAGAGATAGCCAAGATTTACAGTAGAAGGCAATGGCACCCCACTCCGGTACTCTAACCTGGAAAATCCCATGGACAGAGGAGCCTGGTGGGCTGCAGTCCATGGGGTCGCTACGAGTTGGACACGACTGAGCGACCTCACTTTCCCTTTTCCCTTTCATGCGTTGGAGAAGGAAATGGCAACCCACTCCAGTGTTCTTGCCTGGAGAATTCCCAGGGACAGGGGAGCCTGGCGGGCTGCCGTCTATGGGGTCGCACAGAGTCGGACACGACTGAAGTGACTTAGCAGCAGCAGTAGCAACAGCAAGATTTACAGTGAAAGGACTCTCAGAATATATGCTTTAGGATAACCTGATAATTAAATTCTATATATAGAAGGTATATGAAGCAAACAAAGGTTATTCAGCAGAGAGTATGTTTAAATACAGTATCAAGTTCTCTTGATCTGTTTAGGCAGATTGAGACTGACATATATGCTACTAGATATAAAATAGATAACTACTAAGGACCTAACGTATAGCTCAGGGAACTCTACTGAATGCTCTGTAATGACTTGTATGGGGGAAAAAAAATCTAAAAAGGGTGAATATATGTACATGTAGCATTGTAAATCAACCACACGCCAATAAAAATTAGAAAAAAGTTCTCTTGGTGAATTTAAATATGATATACACCACAAAGATGAAGGCAACACACAGACTGTTAGGTCACATCTCTGTGGACAGCAAGGTGTACTTGTTGTGTGAAGACACCAGACAGCGGCAACCTCTCCATTTGGTGGCGTGGAGAGGAAGAGCCAATAGGTATCTTTTCAGCTCAACCATGAGAACACTGACCTGCAGAAACCCCCAAGGAGAGGTGTTGATTTCAGAAGATGCGTTTTAGTTATTTGGGGTGATTTTTTTTTTTTTTGTTACCAGTATGTGTAATATATTTTTAAAACATATCACAAATATTGGTTTGGAAAGAGTCTACTTAAATGATGGAATCATGGATTCATCAAGAAAAGTAGAGTTCATTTACTTTATGGAGACCACATAATATTGCTAACTCTAATGATGTTATATGGGCTTCCCAGGTGGCTCAGTGGTTAAGAAATCTGCCAGCCAGTGCAGCAGACACAGGTTCAGTCCCTGGGTTGGGAAGACACCCTGGAGAAGGAAACAGCAGCTTCAGTATTCTTGCCTGGAATTCCCATGGACTGAGGAGCCTGGTGGGCCACAGCCCATGAGGTTGCAAAAGAGTCAGACATGACTTATTGACCAAACAACAAGAAGAATGATGTTTTATAATCATTGACACTTAACACATAGGAGACACAACATATCCTCTAGACAGTCTTAATAGATATTTGCATAAATGGTAAATATGTGCACACAGCAGTCTTTAAATGTTGGTTTTCACACTGAGTATGAAAATTACTCACTGGTTAAGTTTATGACTGAAATACACAGTTAAGTGAACCAGCAATTCAATTTCTGTTTGGCTGAGGAAATGGCTCCCCTCTTTCTCATTAGCACATGCCTGTTTTGGAAATGGCTGACAATTTTCACTCTGCTCACACTGACCTAAATCATACACCCCACACTGTCTTGATTCCTGACAGATGGAACTGGGTGGGGGGGGGCGGGCGGTGGTGGTGCGTGTGTGTGTGTATGTGTGTGTTCATGTTGTGAGTGTGACACACTCACAGACAAAAGACAAAAACAGACAGACAAAACAAAGATGAAGAAGCGAGAGAGTCCTTAAATCATTTTCAGATTTGTTATCATTTTCCCAGTGTATTTTTTTATTTTTTAAAACTGTCTTTTAGTGCTATGGATGGCTGTGTCATTTTTGTTATTGTTGTTGAGTTACAAGGAAAACATTGGCAGTTCTGACGAGATCATGAAGCCAGAAGAATTTCTTGAGGAAAATATTCTCATGTGTTTTGTAAGAACTTTCTCATTTTGTTTTCTTAGTAAAAGAACTCAACTCAATTAGCTATGAAGCTCCAATAAACATCTGTTATTTGAAGAAAAATACAGAATGAAGACTGTCTACGTAAAAATGCTCACCAGCAAATATTTGCTGAGTGTCTACTATGGGCGACGTATTGCACCAGGCGCTATGAGGCATCATGATGAATCAGTGAATGAGACACAGAAATGTACACATGGTGTTCCCTTTGCATTGTTTCCAAAATGATTTACAGTGAGAAATTCATGGAGGAACTGACTGTGTTTATGAGTTCTACAGTATATACATAGAGTGATACAGATAGTCTCCAATTCAGAATGGATTCAGTTCCAAAACTCCACTTGAAAATTATTTGATGACCAGAAAGCATTTCCCTATACCAAAAATTTTGTATAAGGCAGGTTCCTAAGCTTGTCTCTAAGAACTTCTTTAGCTCATAGATTTAAGCCCAAATTAAGATATAAACTGAAATTATAACTCCTTTTCAGGAGTAATTCATCTGCTTTTATAACATTTAAGGGACTCAATGACTAGACCTGCCGTAGGGTGTGAAGGAATCCCACTCAGGTTTTGCAGGGCGCCTGCCTATATAAGCAGTTTGTATTACACAATATTGGAGGGTCAGTGCTATTCTGATGGACAGGCTTATCTGATTATGTGGGAAAAAATGACATACTGGCAACAGAGCATATACATTTGCCACTTCAGCTCCATAACCCAGTCAGTTCAGCAGATCTTGAAGATGCTTTAGTCTGACTGTTAGTGATCCATTATTCCTTGAAAAAAGCCCTATAATGACTGATTTCATTTCCTCAAGGCCTTGAAGTTAGTTAATTTCTATTGTAATACACTTTGAAAGCACAATGCCTCATGCCACATGTGGGCAGACTTGTCCTCCAGACCCCCCACCCATCTGCTAGGTCTTGCTCAGTGATATTTTGGCCATAGAGGAGTTAGAGCAAGGCTTCCCAAAGGGCTGTCATTAATATCTGCAGCTTCTTTTACTGGAAACTTTGCAGACATTCTTGTATGAGCCTAAAAGTATTAGGGAAGCAGACAGGATGATTAACTGTGTTGTGTGTTTCTGTCATCCTTCAGAGTCAGGGAATGTTCATGACTGGGTGAGTATCCCTTCCTCTGGCCATGTGTTAGGAATTTTATTTTTAACATGTTTCAGAATTCCTCCGCCTCCCTGATGGCTCAGATGGTAAAGCGTCTGCCTGCAATGCGGGAGACCCAGGTTCGATCCCAGGGTCAGGAAGATCCCCTGGAGAAGAAAATGTCAACCCACTCCGGTACTCTTGCCTGGAAAATCCCATGGACAGAGGAGCCTGGTGGTCTACAGTCCATGGGTTCGCAAAGAGTCGGACACGCCTGAGCGATTTCATTTCCTTTCTTTCCACCACCCCTGCCGGCACATACTGAAGTAAAAATTACAAGACGGCAGAATTCCGTCACGCCTGTTGATTTACGTGTCCCTCCTGCTCTGCCTCCACCCAACCCCAAGTAGGGCCTTTACTCACTTTCACTTCCGGGACGGGAGAGGCTGGATCCCAAGGACCTTGGGTGTGTGATGAGTTATGTGTGCACCAAAAGATGTCAAGACCAAGTATATATCAGAAATGGTTAAGTATTAGCCCTCCAAACTGAGTGGAAAATATGAATGGTCCTCATAAAACTTAAAACATAAAACATAAAGAGCGAAGTTTTGCTCTTTAGAGAAAAATTCCTTCCTCATACCCTGATAAAAACTTCATGCTAAAATAATGCAATATTAAAAATTTATACATCATCCTTAGAAAATAATCTGGAGGACTCTGCGTTAAAAGCAAACCAAAAAGGTCAGCCAGTCTTGATCCAGTGCCCGGAGAGCCGCACAAAGGCAGTCATTCCTGCCCCTCCCCCAAGCTCCCCCTAAGAGGGCAGGAACAGAGCTGTTGTGAGCAAGGGTGGAATGACGCAGGGTGCAGGTTACCGGGAGTGACTCAGAGAGCAGAGTCTCCCTGAGCCGCAGAAAGTTCTGGGAAATAAACCTGCTAGACAACATTATTAGACTGTTATAATAATGATATAGGAATCCATTTAAAACATATAGTCCTTTGAGTATCACAGGATGATACAATCTTTATACTGTTCAAAGGACTTGCTTCCTTTCTCTCACCACCCCTCCTTGCTTTCTTTCCCTTCTGTGTGTGTAGGGAAATAATTGTTTCAGTCAGAGCTGAGTAAGCAGGGTCAAGAAATATTTTTTAAAAAAATATTAAGTGAATAGTAAAATCTATTCTGGCTCATTTCTACAGTGAAAGAAATGAACAGTTCCTGTAGCCATCAGACCACACACCATTATTTTATGACTTAGTTTAAAAACGAAGTTCAATGTAAAGATCTAAGTGGTAAAGTAAATCTATCCTGAAATTTTCATTACATCTACATTACAAAATCCAGAATTTTTAATAAATCATAAAATTGGTGAAATAACTCACAAAGCAAGTTCTTGATCATGAATACCTCATTATGAAGTTTTAGCATCTTGGATTGTTAAAGATAGAAAAAATGCTTAATTTGAGAACAACTTCTATGTTGAATGCATATTTTGCAGTACTTGACAAAATTTCCAGCTAATACTGAGATATTTCTGATAATTATTCTTTATTTTGACTGCAGAATTTAACTGAATGAAAAAGAGGCTAATTTAATTAGTTCTTTTTCTAATAGACTTTTAAGTAGAGCTGCCTACAGTGACAAAACTATGGTTTTCTGCTTCGCAAATTGATTCTCTTTAAATCTGATTGTTCATTCACTTGTTGATTCATTCATTCATAACTCTTGGAATGACTTTAACTCAAAACCAGAGCAAAATATTTAGGAGAGTAAAAGTGATTTCTCTAGGAGCTGAATTCAAAAGCTCCACACATGTATCCTTCCATCAGTCCAATCCACCTAAGGCTAGAACTTCAGAGTCCTTGATGACTATGTATTAATAGATTTTACAGTCCTTAAACAGTCTTTCTAAATATCACTGGTCTCAGTCAACCTTTGGTAGGCGCTGAAGAAAAGACTGGACTCTCTGACGAAGATTCAGAATACATTGCTGAATGAAAGCTATCTTCTGACTTTGGCAACTGAGAGAACGGAGATGGTGGGTAAAGCCCGGTTTGGCAGCCTGAGAAAACATGGTAGGCTGTAGACCACAAACCTATAAGGAAATGGGTCCCAGGGATTTCTGCAGGCCCAGCCGGCCATTCCTTTAGGAAACAGCCTGAATTTGTTCCAACTTGGAACAAATAGTCTATTGTCTCCTGAGTTTCATACCACAATGCGGTGATTTTCAAAACAGAAATTTTTTTTCATCCAGGAGTTTACTTTCAAATGAAATGGTACGTAGAACCCTTGTGTATGAAGTAGCAAAAGTACTTATGCTTTGGTTGAAAGAAGGTGGAGGGCCTGGTACAAGGGGTTTGGGACAAGAAATTTCTTAAAGCAGCTCTGCCAGTCACTAACCACAGTCAAGAAGCTTTAGCAATTTTCTCATGGATTATTCCATTACCTGTTCATAGACCAAATTAATTGCAAAATGTAGACCCAGGAAACTGAATGACATGACCTATAATAATTTAATGAAGATCAGTGAATTTTGGAGACTACAAAAATAATAGTTTTATTTGCATTGTTGTTAGGGTAGTAGTAGGGCTTCCCTGGCGGCTCAGACTGTAAAGAGTCTGCCCACAAGGTAGATACACAGATTTGATTCCTGGTTTGGGAAGATCCCCTGGAGAAAGAAATGGCAACCCACTCCAATATTCTTGCCTGGAAAATCCCATGGGCCGAGGAGCCTGGTGGGCTACAGTTCATGGGGTCGTACAGAGTTGGACATGACTGAGCGATTAACACTAGTTAATTGGCAGTGCAATAAAGTCACATCAGATGTGACTGGAAATATATGTGCTCAGTCAGAAAACAAAAGAAACAAAAAACTTAGAAATCCACCAAGAATTAAGTAAGATTAATATGAAGTAAACTACAAAACTCTACTAAATGAGAGGAAAGGAAACCTAAATAAACCCTAATGGAATTTTTTGAAAAATTTGTCAAGGTAGTTCTGAAATTCATCTGGAAAAGAAACTGTTCGAAACATTCAATGTCACCCTATTGGGCATTAAATGTATAGTTAAGCTTTAGTAATTAAAACAGTTCCTGGCTTAGAAATAGATTAGTGGGAGAGAATAGGAAGTTCTGAAACTGGCCCATGATTAATGGAGATTCATACAAGATTTTGGATGGAAGTTTAAATCACTGTGGAAAAAAGGGAATCTTCAATAAATTATGGGCAGATTACTGACTTTCCATTTGGAAAAAAAAAAAAAATTAGAGTTTTTCCTCATACAAAAGTATGCAGTGGAAATAAACTCCAGATGGGCCATGGATTTAATTGGAAAAACAAACTATCAAAGAAGGAGACTAAAAAAAGTAGAAAATGGCAAAGAAAACAAGACAGTTGAAAATCACTGCTCACTCTTACACTTCTTCACTCAGGGAAATGAAATTGCCCATTGGGTTTCCAGGAAAACCAATAATGTCCAGTAGTAGTGAAGAGTGGGAAAAACATACACTCTCATTTATGAGTAGTGATGCTGTGAATTGGTATGGCCTTGCGGGGGAAAACAATTTTATTGAAGCTGTTATAACTTAGAGAAGCTCCACTTAAAGACATTGGCCTCAAAGAAAGACTTGGGCATGTGCCCAGAGTTTTAAGTATAAGAATGTTCATTATTGCATTGTTTGTGATAGTGAAAAATTGTAAGCAGTAGGGGAGTGGTTACATAAACTAGGATACCACAGGCTATGCATGCAGCTGTTACCCACACAGCAGTTAACAGGAATGAAGTAGATCTGGGTAGACTGCCAGGAAAAGAGTTCCAAGATAGATTTTTAAGTGAATGAAACATGTTGAAGAACAATATGGACAGCATGACTCCATTTGTGTAAAAGATATCACCATATAATTACATGTTTATGAACACGTATACATTTTAGATGTATTTTAAAAGGTCTGGAAAGGTACCCAAGATTAATTATAATGTTTTACCTCTGGTGGTTTAGTTGCTAAGTCATGTCCGACTCTTGTGACCCCATGGACTGTAGCCTGCCAGGCTCCTCTGTCCGTGGGATTCTCTAGGCAAGAATAGTGGAGTGGGTTGCCATTTCCTTCTCCAGGGGATCTTCCTGGCCCAGGAATTGAACTCAGGTGCCCTGCATTGCAGGTAGATTCTTTACCAATTGAGCTACGAGCTCGGGAGCCAAGAATAATGTTGCTTCAGTGGTGATAGTGATAGTGGGATGGGGCTGGTAGTCAAGGAAGACATTGTATTTTGGGTATTATTATGTGTATTATTTGGCATAAAAAATGCAACAAGAATATGCTTATTGCTCATGCACTTAAGCATAATTTATTTTTAAAAAACAAGGGAAAGGGCTTTCCCAGTGGCTCAGTGGTAAAGAGTCCTCCTGCCAATGCAGGAGACACAGGTTAGATCCCTGATCCCGGAGGATCCCACATGCTGTGGAGCAACTAAGCATCTGTTCCACAACTACTGAGCCTGTGTTCTAGAGCCAGGGAGTCTCAACTAAAGTTGAGACTTTAGTTGAGAGAGTTGAAAAAGTTGAGAAAGTTGAAAGTCTCAACTTTCTAGAGAAGCCACAGTAATGAGAAGTCCACGCACTACAACCCCTAGCCCCTGTTTGCTGAAACTGGAAAAAAGCCTGGACCTAAACGAAGACCCAGCCCAGCCACGCACCCTCCCAGTTAATTAATTAAATGAATGAGGAAAAGTATCAACTACTTTTTATTACCTGATTAATTCAGAAAGCTACAAGTTTGAAAAGTGAAATGAAATCTAGTTGGAAGAAAAAGTGTTAAAAGCCAGGTAGTGAGTGACACAAGATCCAGAAACTAATTGTGCCACGTGGAGGAGAGCAGTGATTTTGGATTGAGACGTAGATATCCGACAGTCTGCTCATCCCGTGGTCCTCAAGTGAGGAGAATCTAGCAGGGATCTAAGAATAGACATCCTAGCCATTTGTCCTCAAGGCAGAGAGTTCTGGTTAGCTCTGGACTTCCTTGAACGCTTCTGGGAGAGTGAGCTGCAAGGACTTGGCACACAGTCACTTTCCTACTTGGGCAGCAAACTCACAGGGTACCTGTCTCCAGCAGGTACTCTGACAAGATAAATTGTCATCCCTTCTTTCTTTTTTCTCCCCTTACCTGCATGTTGCATGTTTTGAGAATAAGCAAATGTTTGAGAAATATTCCGTGGTGTACTCTTGCATTATTTCAACTTATTTATTCATTCAGAAGGCTGCGTGTTGCACAACTTCCGAGGACATAGACCTCGGAGAGGCCCCACCCCCACCCTATGTTGTGCAAATTGGAGGTCTTTGGTTCCTTGGGAGCAGTCTTAAGTGGTTTAAGATCACAACTCTGATGACATTGATTACAGACCCTAACACTGCCTTGGCTTTCCTCCCTTTTTCTCCTCCTCTTTTTACAAACACCTGGTTGGGAAATTGTTCAATCATGTTTTCTTCTGAGATGTTGGTCTTCAGAGTGCTGGAAGAGGCATGCTGTAGGTGAGGGGCCTTCAGAATCACGTTTGGGGTCATGGCAGTGTGGAGTGGAGGAGGAGGGACCTTCTCTGTGTCCTGGGAGTTGTTTGGCCCTGGGGAGATCACAGGCTTTGTTCAGATCTCAGCTCAGTTATTTACCAACTGTGTGACCTTGGGTAAAGTCTGTGTCTTCTCTAAATCTGCTTTTAGCTGTCTGTGGCTTTGCATTAAACCGCTTCCACTCCCCCCATGTTTTTGCTTGTGAGGAACCAGGATGCCATTCATTTCCTGGCATTCCCCGACCTTCTTTGCTCTCACTGTTTTTTTCTGGTTTCAGCCAGAGGGCATTTCCCTTGCCTGTCTTTCCCCAGATCATCCCCAGAGACACTTCTGTTCACTCAGTCCTCAAACTCTTCTCCTCTCTCTGTCACCAGTTCTAGTACCACAGTCCTGTCAGAAAACACTGTCACCATGTCTCAGGGTAAGGGCTTTATTGTTGGAGTCAGAACCTGGAATGGAACTGGATCTCCCCACTTTTCATGAACACTTCTTGCTCGGGAATGTTACACTGTGTTACATGGCCAGATTCTGGTGCTTTGCACTAGAAAAACACTAGAAATTCTACTCCCTCCTGGATGATGAAAACATGGATGCTTTGCTTTGTCTTTATAAGGAAATGTAGATTTCCTTTGGAAACTATGTTAAAGAATGATTCTTGTTTCTTAAATTAAAATTGAAAACCTTTTTAATTAAAAAAAAAACAACAACTGTATAGATTGGTTTCCTAATCTAAATACCAAGCTGTTGCTTCTTGGTCCTGTGTCCTTTAGCAGTAAATCCTGGTCTCTGATTTTCCTTTTATCAGCTTAGTGCCTTATACGTTTAAGTGAGTAAAACTGTTACTTTTTTAAAGAGGGGATTATCTTAGACTGTTCAGGCTGCTATGACAAAATACCACAGATGATTAGTTTACAACAACAGAAATTCACTTCTCACAGTTTTGGAGGTTGGGAAGTCCAAGATCAAGGTGCCAAGATGATCGTTTAGGGAAGGCCCCCTTCCTGGTTCACAGAAGATGCCTTCTTTCTGTGGACAAGCATGAACACATGTTAGAAGGGAGTAGGAAATCTCTCTGGAGCCTCTTCTATAAGCTAACTAATCCCCTTCATGAGGGCTCCACTCTCATGACTTAAGTATCTCCTAAAACTGCCACCTACTAATATGTCACATTGGGCAATAGGATTTCAACATAGGAATTTGTGGGGCGGGGGTGGGGAAGTGCAACATTCAGACCATAGCAAGAATTAAATATTATTTTGAGTGATTGCATGTCAAGGTAATGAAAATTGGAAATACAGAAAAGATACAAAGAAGAAAATAAAAATTACCCATACCTGTCCCTCACTCACTATTCACATTTTGGTGATTATCTTCTTTTATTTGCAAATATATAACATAGTATATAGGTTATACATACAACATAGTGTGTATATATATACATATATAACATAGTATAAGCAAGGCTATGTAGTCTTTTCTGTAGTCACATATGGTTATGAGAGCTGGACCCTAAAGAAGGCCGAGCACCAAAGAATTGATGCTTTCAAGCTATGGTGCTGGAGAAGACTCTTGAGAGTCCCTTGGACAGCAGGAAGATCAAACCAGTCAATCTTAAAGGAAATCAACCCTGAATATTCGTTGGAAGGACTGATGCTGAAGTTGAAACTCCAATACTTTGGCCACCTAATAGGAAGAGCCAAGTCACTGGGAAAGACCCTGATGTGGGGAAAGATTGAATTCAGGAGGAGAAGGGGATGACAGAGGATGAAATGGCTGGATAGTATCACCAATGCAATGGACATGAACTTGGGCAGACTCCTGGTGATTGTAAGGCACAGGGAAGCCTGGCGTGCTGTAGTCCTTGGGGTCACAAAGAGTCGAACACAACTAGGCGACTGAACAACAGCAACAACATAATATAAGCATATATTTTTAAAATTGGGATTATAATGAGTTTTAAAAAAAAAACTTCTTATCTTTCATTTCTGAACACTGTATACATTGTTATTTTATTTTTTTGGCTGCATCACTCTGCTTGCGGGATCTTAATTCCCTAATCAGGGTTCAAACCCATGCCCTTATCAGTGAAAGCTTGGAGTCCCAACCACTGGACCGCCAGGGAATTCCCTACACCAGTTCTTTTGATTATTTTTTATTTAGTACACCCTTTCCCATTTTTTCTTATAATCATATGTATCCTTATATTTAAGGTATGTCTTTTATACCCAGCATAAGAACTTTAAAAAATGGAGTCTAATCAACATTTTCCTTTCTTTGGAGTATTTAGTTATTTTAAAATAAATATTGATATACTTGGGCTATATCTACCATTTTTTTTAACATATATTTTACATATTTTTTTTACATATATTTGTTTACTGTTTAGCTCATTATTTTTGATTCTTTCTCCTTCTTACTTTCATTGTGTGCTGAGTGCTAAGTCACTTCAGTCTGACTCTTGGCGACTTCTTGGACCGTAGCCCGCCAGGCTTCTCTGTCCATGGGATTTTCCAGGCAAGAATACTGCAATGGGTTGCCATTCCCTTCTCCAGGGGATCTTCCCAATCCAGGGATTGAACCCAAGTCTCTTATGTCTCCGGAATTGGTAGGCAGGTTCTTTACCACTAGCGCCACCTGGGAAGCCATTTTACTTTCATTGAGATTGATTGAAAAGTTATTATTCCAGCCCTTGTCTGCCGACAAGTTTATGTAGCTTCTATTACTCTGTTAGTGCTTAATCTATTTTGGCCTCCCAGGTGGCTCAGTAGTAAAAGAATCTGCCTGACAATGCGGGAGACACAAGAGACGCTGATTCAGTCCCTGGTTTGAGAAGATCCCTTGGAGGACGAAATGGTAACCCACACCAGGATTCTTGCCTGGTGAATCTTATGGGGAGAGGAATCTGGCAGGCTACAGTCCATAGGGTGGCAGAGTTGGACATGACTGAGCATGCTTACCCTAGCAATTACAATATGAATTTCTGGCACTTGATTCCACTGTGAATTTTACTCTTACTGTTTCCTATTATGTGGACAGACTCAAGAACACTTTCACTTAATTTACCACTTTTTTGTCTTGTGCTGTTGTTGTTATACATTTAAATTCCATATATTTTCCATTATTATATTTTAAAAATTTTTGAATGTACAGAAAAGTTAAAAGAAGTTCACAGTGAACGCTCATATACCTAGTACCTAGACTCCACCATTCACATTATACAATTCCTTTTTTTTTAATCATTATAAAATGTGTTTCTGTATTTCCAGTAATACTCTTTGTCTTGAAATCAAAGCCCCGAGGTAACTGAATTTCTTCTTATTCCTACCAATAGAGAAATACTTTAAACCCTGAGTTTAAGCATAGTTCTGTTGGCAGCTGTTGAATGAACCCTCATGGATTATTACGGGCATGGCTTTGTCAGGCAGACAACAAAACAAATAATTCTCAGACGTAGAAACAAAGCTATGCTATCCTCTTGGAGGATGAGTTTATGAGATACCAAAGTGGTGGCTGCTGCTGCTGCTAAGTCACTTCGGTCGTGTCCGACTCTGCGTGACCCCATGGACTGCAGCCTACCAGGCTCCTCCGTCCATGGGATTTTCCAGGCAAGAGTACTGGAGTGGGGTGCCATTGCCTTCTCCAAAGTGGTGACTACTTGTGTAAGAATTTTGCAAAAGCTGATCTGGAGGTGTCCTGATTGCTAAAGCCATGTGGAGAAGATTTAGTCCTGTGATTTATTGGGATAACGAGATAAAAATTAACAGAAAGGATTGCTCCAAGAGGGGTGAGTATGTTGTTGGATGTAGTCCTGTCCTTGCTTGCTGATTTTCTTTGCTTAATTAATTAATTCAGGAACCGTCTGATTGACTAATTGTATATCCTTAATTTTATAGTTGGCATTGCTGATGAGATGATGTATGTTGAATTACTGTAAGCAAAAACTTGCTTTGCTTTTGATTCCAATTCATCCTAATGAAACATGTTCATGTTTTACTGGGCTTGAGCTAAATCATTACATTAGTGGAACTGCCATCAGAGATTGCTATAAACATTTCCGTTACACTAATTGCCATGATTTAGTCCAATTCTATGAAAAAACTAAAGAGCAAAATGACCCTCTTATAGATATTTTTTCTTAGAACATAGAAAAAATATACCCATAATTGCCTGATGACACAGTTTTTAATCTACAAAAATAGAATTTTTAAATAAAATGATGGTTGTCGTTTGACATGAAGGCGGCATATTTGATTTTCAGATTGTTATTATTTGTGTTCCTACAGCCATGAATTGCAGTTATTGTTTGCTGTTGTCTTTTGACCTGTGGAACTGTATTGAAGACTTAAATAAGAACCAAAGACCAAGATTTGTATTGGGATAGGAATATCCCAATATGCTATAGGAATTTATGCTATAGGAATTCTTCCTTAGATAGTTAGAACCTTTTTCGTGGACATGCAGGAACCTTTTCCTAGGAGGCTCGTGGTAGAGAATCCTCCTGCCGTTGCAGGAGATGCAAGAGCTGTGGGTTCGATCCCTGGTTGGTGGTGGTGGTGTTGTTTTCTTTCTGTTTGTGTGTGTGTTATCTCTGTATTTCATGTTACAAGCTCTCCGTTGTCTGATATGCTCAGTTATCTGCTCATATTTAAGAAGAAGAGGAGAAAACTTATTGGAAACTCTGAACAGTGAGATGGACTTGCCAACTGGGAACTGCCTCTGGAGTAGGGGTTCTCAAACTTTCTCATCCATGGCTCCCTTAGAGTCTCAATCATTTATTCATGCCATCCCTAGGGACAAGGAAATGCCTAATAGTTTTGCTTATTAGGTAGTTAGGTCCAAAGAACTTACTAGTAGTTTGCATGATGAACAATAGAAGTTGCTGTTTCCCTTGAAAGTTCAAAATAGGTTTATTTGCTTGTTTACTTGTTTGTCAATTTGTTTATGTTAAATCTCTTTGCTGTGGTTGTGGGATTTAAGGGGGAGTTAAATTAGATATGCTTTTGCCATCTATCACATTTCTAATCATCTGTTCATTCTCCAGAGTCTTCACATGCCAGGGTCTGATTGAGTGCCAAGATTTAAAAAAAGGGAAGACAAAGTCTTTGACACCAAGTAGTTCACTGCTTAATGGGAACTGAGTGGATCAACTAGGTTGATATGTCGTCAAGCTCATGGAATGGATTGGTGGTGGCCGGAGGTGGGAATGGGGGAGGTGAAGTAAATGGGTGAACTGTTTTTGTGTTTGGTTTTCTTAATTTGAATCATTTGAATATAAATGAGATGTTCACAGTGATATTCGCACATTAGAGGTGTGTGTCAGGTTTGGTGGTAGTGTAAGATAATAGGCATTGTTTGATGTGAGTCCTCGGATGGGCTTGTGAGAGGGGGCATTCAAAGCAGAGAGGAGGATGTCATTTGGGCAGCCTAGGCTACGTGGAGGTGTCTGGCCTTGGGGGGCTCCCTGACCCTGGACCCCTGCCACTCTGCAGTGTCCCAGGAATTCTCCCCTTCCTAGTCTCTCAAACCTGATTCCATCCAGCTCCGCACCTCTCCTGGCTTTGCTTCTGACACCCTTTGTCCTTTGCATGTGATACTTTCCTTGAAGCTCCAGGAATATTCTTGGCTCTTTTTTTTTTTTTTAATTGCTCGATAGCCACCTGGCCACATGCTTTTGGTCCTCTGTGATATATCCTTCTCCTCCTGCGGAAGGTCAAGAACCCTGCCCCAGACTTCCATAACTCTCTGCCTTCCAGGGAGAGAAGACAAAGTTAGCACATTAACAAGGAAGCAGTGATCAGGGTGGGAGCTAGGCTCCTTACAGCAATTCTCAAGGAGAGGCTAAGAGTGTATCAAGGATGGGCCAAAGCCACAGGCCAGAGAGAGAACCGTGGCTGGAAGCCAGGCATCCAGTCACGTATCAGGGCCAGAGACAAGGCACTCTGAATTCTGGAGAACAGTTTCCTTTTTAATTGGGGCTTCCTAGGTGGTGTAGTGGTAAAGAACCCGCCTGCCAATGCAGGAGACGCAGGAGATGCGGATTTTGTCCCTGGGTCAGGAAGATCCCTGGAGTAGGCAATGGCAACCCACTCCAGTATTCTTGTCTGGAAAATTCCACGGACAGAGGAGCCTGTCCTGCTAAAGTCCATGGGGTCGCACAGCTGGTGAAGACAGTTCAGTTAAGTTCCATTAATGTAACTGTCTGCCTAGATTCAGAGATTCCAGTGCTTTGCAAATTTGCTTATATATGAGAATTCCTCTGGGCATTCCTAGGGGGCGCTCTACGTGTTCGTGAAAGTCAGTACTGCTGTGTCAAGGTCCCAGGTCCCAGTGCTCTGAGCTGGCCCAGTTGCTGTCACTCCTACTTCAAGACCATGAGGAGAAGGAGAATGCTCCATATGTGTTGCACCCTATTAGAAGTTCTAATTCAGGTTAACTGACCCCCAAATGTTACAGCTCTACAGCTCAAGAATTCATAGAGCCTGGAAGTGAAAACTGAGAGTTGTTTTCTCTCTAAGAGAAATTATTGACACAAGCTGCCCAGAGTATAAACAAGACCTAGGGCCATGACAGCCTCTACTGAGCACTCAGGGCTGCTAGACCTCTTCAGCCTCAGGCCACTGGCTGAGTTTCATGGTGGAGAAACCTTCTTCACTTATGCTGGGTTATTTTTCAAGGGGTACCTTGTTCTCCTTGCATTGTGGCTCCTTCACCCTCTGCTCCTGAGTCAGGTCCCCAACACTGCAGCCATATGATGTTGCTGTATTTGCCTGAACTCCCCAGCCTCTCAGCTTGTATGTGAATCAGTGGGTGCATAGTTTTATGGCAGATGGAGCCCAGGAAACTGCCTGACTCACCGATAGTGAAATGGACAACTATTATATAGATACTTGTGCTTCCCTCCTTAGTAAAGGCATCAGAGAACACACAGGAGACTCCTTTTTAAAGTAAAGGCCCTTGAAATCACGTCCCAATCCCATGGAGAATTTTCTGTCAGTGCTACTCTTTCCCCTTTGCTTCTGTTCTCTTTTATTTTCCAGCATGCCAGATCACAAAGGACCAGGGTCAGGTTCAAATTCCTTGTTTTCTCTGCTTCAAGTCCAGTTAAGAGAAAAGGATCTTGCATACTGAGTGCATATTCCATTTTCTCACTCAGAAGTTCTCTGGAAGCAGAGCCAAAACCCAGTAGCAGAAGGCAGTCGATTTATTCTAACATATGCTTCATGTAACTTGAGATGCTGAAAAACTCCAAGAGCTGCACTGAGTTGAAGGCAGTCAGCAAATCCCATGGTCACCCAACATATGTAATTTAGATGAGTGGATTAGTCAACCTGGGACTAGGTACCTTCAGGCATGAATATGGGGGTGGGTTGCCAAGATACCTTCAACAATGTCCTATGTGTCTACTGAAGCAGGGATCCAAAATTGGAAAAATGCAAATGGCTGTGGTATGAGCCCATCCTTTGATGGGCTCCTGCCAATTCAGCTGGCTCCCCTCTGAAGCCCAAGGCTGTGGCTTCCATGAAGTAAGGAAGCTGTGGAGCCGAGTAGTGATAAGAACAGGAAAACAGCCTCCCACTGCCCAGAGCTACTCTAAGTCCTTTGGAAGGAGCTGGTGTGCAGTCTCAATGGATAATAAGTTGATGAAGGGATGTGTGACATGGATAAGAACAGTCCTAATATGACTTCTGCCCTCTGAGTAGCCGAGAATCAATAGACCTACAAATGTTTCATTGGCTTCAACCTGCCCTAAATGATACAAGTTTGTTCTTTTTTTAACTCCAAAAGTGGAAACAGTGACAGAATTTATTTTCTTGATCTCCAAAATCACTGTGGATGGTAACTGCAGCCATGAAATTAAAAGACACTTGCTCTTTGGAAGAAAAGCTTTGGCAAACCTAGATAATGTATTTAAAGGCAGAGACATCACTTTGCCAACAAAGGTCCATATAGTCAAACTATGGTAAAGAAGGCTGAGTGCTGAAGAATTGATTCTTTTGAACTGTGGTGCCAGAGAAGACTCTTGAGAGTCCCTTGGACTGCAAAGAGATCAAAACAGTCAATCCTAAAGGAAATCAAACCTAAATATTCATTGGAAAGATTGATGCTGAAACTGAAGCTCCAATAAATACTTTGGCCACCTGATGCAAAGAGCCAACTCATTGGAAAAGACCCTGATGGTAGGAAACATTGAGGACAAAAGGAGAAGGGGGCAACAATAGATGAGATGGTTTGGATGGCATCATCGACTCAATGGACATGAGTTTGAGCAAACTCCAGGATATAGTGAAGGACAGGGCAGGCTGGTGTGCTGCAGTCCATGGGGCTGCAAAGAGTTAGACATGACTTAGCAACTGAACAACAAAACTTGTAGGACATGGGCACCTATCTGGAGCAGATATTCTCAGATTCTCAAGAACAAAACTATATTTTACCCCATCTCTAAAATTACCTATAGGCTAGAAAGGAGAGTTCCTATTGAGGATTCTGCCTGCTTTCCTTTCATTCTTCTGCTCAAGCTTTTTAAATGCATGCAGTAGAATCTGCTCTGTTCTAACTCCAGAGAGAGACTTGTAGATTTCTTTCAAGGAATGTTTTGATTTCCTTTTAAGTCAAAAATTTGATATAAAAATCATCACAGTTCTGTGGTGTTTTCATTTGGGGAGAGAATTCAACTTCACTATTATGAACCCTGGGTATCAGCAGGTGTTCCCACTCATTATTTCTGTCCTTCATTCCACGTCCATGAATGGGGAATGTCTGCTCAGACCCTGGTGTTGTGTGGATGAATTCCACCCTTCTTCTTTGGAGGCGTTTCCTATGGAGGGCTGTTAACACCATCATTCAGGGCACTCTACAAAACAAGTCAGAAAAATGAAGGAGATAAAAGAAAAATGATTCATGTCAGAAGTCTATCTTCAAAATACAATCTTTGAGGAAAGAGAATTGCCTGTGGTCAAACTCTGTTCTATAGGAGTACAGAATTTCAGTGTTATTCATCCCATATTCTGTGGGAAGGGCTGAAAAGGAAGAGTTCTTAATGATTCTTTTGCTTGAATTACTCCCTTAAAATGGCAACTATAAATATCAGCAAATTCCTTGCAGGGATAAGTGACCGGTCAGTTACTTTATAAATCAGGGCCCACACATGGAGATAGCTTATTTACTGCAAGTAATTATTTATTTGTGCAGTTTCCATTTTGCAATGCGATGTGGTGTTAAGACTGGCCAATAATGTAAGGTACCTCTCCTTCCTTTGATAGAAATTGTTGAAACTGATTTCAAAAAACTCTTAGTGGAATTCTACTACCATCACATGTGTACTAGGACCTAAAGAATCAAAGATTTGAAAAGTTATGGTTCCTGTCCACTAATAGCTGACAACTTGGAGGGAGATAGATGTGTATGCAGATGATTTTCTATCATGTGGCAAATGCAGCTTAGATGTACACCAGGGCCTGTAGAACACTTGGCTGGCCAGTATGAGTCAGGTAAGTCTCCTAGAAGAATGGGAAACATGTGGTAAATATTTCTGCCTGTACACTTGTTGGGGGGGAATTTTTTAAAATTATGAAAATTATCATTGTCCAATTGACCAGTGCATAAATGCATAAACTAAAATGTGAAATGAAGTGAGTGTTACAGGGCAAGTGGCTCTGGGATTCCTCCCAACCAGGGTGGATTTAGGGTGGGAAAGATGTGAATGTATTTTATAGGCTGAGAGGAAGTCATGAAGAGCAAGAGATCAAGAGCAAGAAAGAGAAAGAGAAGCCAGAGAGGGAATAAATAAGGGATCAGGACCTAGGAGAGCAAGGAATTAGGGTTATGAGGACAAGTGATGGATTAGCCTTGAGCAGGTGCAGAATCGACTCTGCCAGATTGCTAGGAAGGGTGACTGTGGCTGTCACTGAACTGCACATGCATGTTAGTGTGTGGGTATGCATATGAGCACATGTGTGTATATACTCAGTTGCTCAGTCATGTCCCGCTCTTTGCAACCCCATGGACTGTAGCCTAACAGGCTCCTCTGTCCATGGGTTTCTCCAGGCAAGAATACTGGAGTGGGATCCATTTCCTTCTCCAGGGGATCTTCTTGACCCCACCCAGGGATAGAACCCACATCTCTTGCATCTCTTGCATTAGCAGGCAGATTCTTTACCACTAGGGCCATCTGGGAAGCCCATATGAGCACACACAGGATGGTACATTAAGGCAGGTTGCATCTACTTGTTATACGCTCTCTTATGTACTGAATGTTTGTGTCCCCTGCAAACTCATGTTGAAATCCTAACCAAACCCCATGCGATGGTATTAGAAGGTGGGACTTTGAGAGTAGAGCCCTCATGAGTGGGATTAATGCCCTTATAAGAAAAGACAAAGAGAGCTTGCTTCTTGCTCTCTGCTCTTCAATATGTGAAGATACAAGGAAAAGACAACCACCTGCAAACCTTGGAGTGAGTACTCACCAGACACACTTGACCTTGAACTTACTAGCCTCCAGAACTGTGAGAAATAAATTGTTTGAGCCTCTGAGCCTCAAGTAATGAGTTATAGCAGCCCCAGCTGACTAAGACACTATCCGACATTCACTGAACAAATGTCTATCAATTGCCTACTATGTACCAAACACTCCTCTAAGCACTGGAGATGAGCGATGAACAGATTAGCTGAAGTCCCTGCCTTACAAGGGCAGAGCTGGACATGTGCCTGTAGGGATGGGGGACCTACAGCTATAGCATACGCACTGATGAAGTTGTAGCACTGATTGGACAAAACTAACCATCTTGTGATCTCTAACATCTACTAACTTGAAATAAGATTCATTGCCCTGGCCATGACCTCTCTTTCTAAGGTCTGCTGCCATCTACCCATGAGGATGGACCCAGTTGACATGTTTATATTATATTGACCTTGACCATTCCCCTGGCATAGTCAATTCAACAGGACTGGACACCTGGCCTAGGCTGAATCACTCAGAATTTTTTTTCCTGAAAATTTGGAATTGATCCTGAGGGAGCTACTCTATGTCTGCAATTGCTTTAATTAAAGATATGTAAATTCAGGAACTGTGAGTGTAGCCACGCTTGGCTCTGTATATAAAGAAGTATCAAAAGGCAATCTATGGAGAAAAAGAGAATTAATTATGCCAGGAGTGCAGGGAGAGGCAGGGATGAAAGGCCATTTAGCCTGAGGGGGGAGGGGGAGAGTGAAGGGAGGAGGGCGGAGGAGGGAGAAGGAAGAGGCAGAAGGAAGAGGGGAGAGGTGGAAAAAATTCATTTGCTTACCTTTCCCCCTACCCCGACCCTGAGATTCATGTGTTTCCTACTCTGTGTTAGGTACTGTTTAGACAGTGGGGATACTGTGCTGTCAGGACAACAATCTACCTCCCCGGAAGCTTCAATTCTAGAAGGAAGGTAGACCTGGGCTCTGGACAGCATTCTGATTCCTGGTCCATGTCTGTTCTGCACCCCTCTTCATTTTCTGCCCTGGGGTCCATCTCACTTGTTTCTTATGATAATCCCCTCTTCCTCACCAGTATGCCTTAGTTGTTTGAGTGAGCATTACTTGAGCCAGAAGAATCTTGATCAAATACACATTTGTCAGTTTTCAAAATGATTTTCACTCACCTATAGCCTGAAATTGGAAAGAAACCTGCTCAGATGGTCCCAAGATTCAAGTTCCACTCTGCTTTATATCAGTAACTACCTATGCGTGGATCACAATAAATCTGTACAGCCAAAACTAGTAGCAACTTGTGGCAGTTAGCAAAGCAGGCTAATTATATTTATTTTATCATGTACCACGGATTGTGTGGTTTGATTAAAAAATGTTTTGTGGAATGCCTAATAATTCCTCATATTGATTTTCAGTCCAATTTTTCCTTTCGATTTGTATAAGGAACTTCTTCCAGTACAAAAGACATGATCTAGCAACCCCTCTCCACCCTGTATCTCTGGACTGTATGTCAGGGTAGACATTTTTACCAGTATTTCAGAGACAAGCTCAGGCAAAGGAAGGTAACTGTCAGTCACATTGCTTCCTAAAGTCAAGACCAAGATTTAGCTCGACATTGTCTAGGTTCAAGGAGGTCTGTAAGATTATTGCAATTAAATTTAGCTTAAAATATGTAATTAATACTTGAGCAGATGATGAAATAAGTTGCTGTTTTCATACCCTTAATCATAAAAGCATGTTTCATAAAATACAGTTTTGTAGCTTCCTTCAGGCATATCATTTCAAAAGCCAAGAAAAAACTGATCAGCTAGTTGACAAACCCTTCTTGTCCCTAGCTTAAAACTTTTAGGAGGAATTATAACATTGAGATCTACAGTGAGCATACTTAAAACTGCTAATCCTGAATCCCTGATATGTGGGAAGCATAAAAATTTTCAGAGAACCTTAAAGCTCAATCTTTTTTTAATTAGAACTGAATATAATTTAAAACTTTTTCTAATGGTGCATTGAATACATTTTTCATTTTACTTATGATCAGCTGATAAACTAGAAAGAACAATTATTCTTTTTAAAAACTCTGAGTCAAAAAAACATATTTCAGGAATATCTGTAACTTTTATTGGTCTATTTTAGTAGTGTTTATGTCATTAAAAAACTTCAAAGGCAGAAAAGATTGTTTGCAAGTAGAATTTTGGGGTCAGCAGTAAAGCTGGGTCTAAGGATTAGCTTTCTCATTTTCTATCAAAGATTTTATTCTAGCAGTATTTATTCCATCAACCTCAGGAAAAGAAGGTTGAATTTACTTTAATTTTAAAACTTTTCGTTATTAAAAAGTTCAAAGATATATGAGGAGAATGACAAGATAATGAATCCTTACATATCCGTCACTTAACAGTTGTTCAGGGACTTCTCTAGTGGTCTAATGGCTAAGACTCCACACTCCCAGTGCGAGGGGCCCAGGTTTGACTCCTAGTCAGGGAACTAAGATCTCACATGCCACAACTAAGAATTCACTGCCAAACTAAGGCCCAGAGCAGCCAAATAAATAAATAAATATTTAAAAAAATAAGCAGAAACAGTTGTTCACATTTTGTCATGGTTGACTAACAGTCTACTTTTCTGCTGAAATAGTCTACAGGAAATTCCAAACATTGTGACTTCACTCTCAAATACTTCAGTATGCCTCTCTATACAATAAGATTTTTCCTTCATAAGACATTAGGCCTTATGGCTCTCCAGCAATAACTTCTTCATATCATTTCATATACTATCCATATTCAGTTTTCCCCAACTGTCTTCTCAATTTGTTTAGTTATTTTATTCAAATAGAGATCCCAAAAAAGTCCACATATTGTATTAGATTGCACATCTTTTAAGTCTCTTTAAATCAAGAACCGAGAGCAAATCGCTACCATTTCATTCATGCCATTGACTTAAAGAGATTGGTTGTCCTGTAAAATGATACACATTCTGAATTTGTTTGTTGTCTTCCTCATTATGACATTGGGTTTGTTCCTGTCTTTTGCTTTCTTTTATTCCTAAAAGCTTTAATATTATTGGGTGAAATATTTGGTTGGCCAAAAAGTCCATTTGGGTTTTATTGTAACATCTTATGGTAAAACCCAAATGAACTTTTTTTGGCCAATCCAATATTTTGGGTTTTACTATATTGTTCATATAGTCAAAGCTACGGTTTTTCCAGTAGTCATGTATGGATGTGAGAGTTGGACAATAAAGAAGGTTGAGCACTGAAGAATTGATGCTTTTGAACTGTGATGCTGGTGAAGACTCTTGAGAGTCCCTTGGACTGCGAGGAGAGCAAACCAGTCAATCCTAAAATAAAGCAACCCTGAATACTCATTGGAAGGACTGAAGCTGAAGCTGAAGCTCCAATACTTTGGCCACCTAATAGGAAGAGCCAACTCACTGGAAAAGACCCTATGCTGGCAAAGATTGAAAGCAGGAGAAGGGGATGACAGAGGATGAGATGGTTGGATGGTATCACTGATTCAATGGACATGAGTTTGAGCAGACACAGAGATAGTGAAGGACAGGGAAGCCTGACATGCTAAGCAGGACTCCATGAGGTCACAAAGAGTTGGATACAATTGAGTGACTGAACAACAGCTTCATGTTGCATTGCTTCAGGAGAACAAATATCTGCCTATTTAAAAATGCCAAGATTGATCAATGGATTCAGCTGGTGTCAGCAAACCCATCCATTATAATGTGTGGTTTTCGTCTTAAAAGTAGAAGTAATCTGCCACAAATACCTAGTTCTTCATTGGTTCTTCACTATTAGTACTGCTTGCTGTTTGTTGCCTAAATCAATTATTACATTAAGCGTTACAAAATGATGATTTTATCATTGCATCTTTCTTTAACTATGCATTAACTGGAATTCTTCTTTAAAAAGATTTCCCTCATCAACTAGCACTAATTGGTTACTCTGAAATATAGTTCATACAATGAAGACAGGATAAAAGCTTAAGATTGCCCTTTAATTCAAACTGTTCAGAGTAATAGTCCATTGTTTTTAAGCATTGGTCATTGAAATTACTTAATCAGTAGTACTTGTGATATCATTAAGAGAATGGTGACATACCAATGCCTGGGTTAAAATTCTATAAAAAATGATATAAAATTCATTATATCAAGAATGGACTTCGCATGAAGATTACATCTCTTTGTAACAATAGACGAGAAGGCTGTTTGTAGGTGCCTGAATGTGCTATTCATTTTGAAAAGTTTTGGAGATAAAATTCTTTTTTTTTAACACTTAAACTCATTTTATTTTTTTCTCTCCACTTTTAAATCACAAGATTTAAAAAATCAGTTTATGCTGTTCATAGTGTACACAACACCTGTATAGAAAGGAAGGGACACAGAAGTTAAGGTGGAAGAGTGGGGGTGTGGAAATGATTTTTGGAAAATTTTCTGGTCCCCAAATGGTTCACAGTTTAACAAATACTCTCTAAGCAATGGGCCACATAGCAACCCACTATTTCAAATACTTTACTTTGAAAGAGAGTTTAACTTAGAACATTTCTTCAGTCATTAAGTGTAGTGTCAAAGTTATATAATAACAAAATAGTCTTATCTTGTTATTTAGACTTCTAGCTGCTACCTATGGAGCATTCAGGGTTTGCCATTTCCTCTTACAAATGGTCACTGTCTTTTGCTATATGGAAGTGATGTGACAGTTTTTGTGATCCCAAGAGTCAAGATTTCATGGGAAATTTTCCTGATACATTCCAAGATATTTGCCAGGAAGTTTATTTGTCTCTATGCACATTGTTGACACTTGCCTTCTTAGCAAATGACAGGTGTGACCTCTAGTGAAACCTTGCCTCTTATCAAGCTTATTAAAGAGCTTTGTCACTATTTAATCAGTAGGGTTGTAGCAAACATCAAACATGTCTAGTTGCAAGAAATGCTATTTACATTGAACATGATGGCTCAAGTACAGAGGACTATTCCCTGCCCTCCATATCATGTTCTAAGGAGTTTTGGGAAAGCATGTCATGGCCTCCTCTTGAGTGTAGGGAAATGAACAGGAAATCATTCTCTCCCTTGGGAATTGTAAATAAGGTGCATGTGTTCAGTCTGGAAAAGTATTCCTTTTCCCTTGGACCAATCATGACAGAAGCTATGGTCTTTGGACTCAAGGCACAATACTGACAGGGAAGCAAAGGGTAACTAGCCTTCTATCTCTTTTTAATTTTTTTTGCAAGTTTGATAGTAGAACTACATTCTTAGCTCTTAAGAATACCATTATTATGGGTACCTTAGCTCTGAAGGTATCCATTCTTACTTTTTCAAAGGCAGAAAAGAAATGTGGCTTGGTGATCTTAAAGACTTAAGAGCACTTAAATGTTGTAATTTTCATGGCAATTTAGAAAAAAATAATATTTTGTTGTATTAATATTGTACATATCCTGGCAGAATACAGCTCCTAACTGGAGCCTAAGCCATATCCATGAATGGGACTCAGAAATGTTCACATTCCTAAAGCCCCACCATCAACCTCCTGCACACCCTCTGCCATAGCTGTGGTCTTCCAGAGGCAAAAGCCACAAGACACAGAGGTTTCAGTCATGGGTTTCAGAGTCATAGTACCTGAGACTGAAATCTGACTTTACCACGTAAGGACTGTGACGTTGGCAATTACTCAGCTTTTCTCTACAGGTCAGATTCTTCATCTCTGTAGAAAACATCATAACAGCTATTAGTTACTGAGAGATTCAAATAAGACAATAGACATAAAGTGCCTAGAGCCTCATCCTTAGGGAGCAATAGATCAATGTTGGCTTTGCTTCTTTCTCCATTATTGCTATTGACTAGTGAGGGTGAACATGCCAAGAGTTGATCTACACAAGGTTTGCTTGGGCTTAAAATCTGGTGCTTGTACTTCCTGAATGCATGGCTGCAGACAAATTGCTAGATCTTTCCACGCCTAATGTCCTCACCTGTCGAATGGAGACTACAGTAGTACCTTTCTCACAGGGCTGTGCTGCTGTTGTCGTCATTCAGCTGCTAAGCTGTGTATGACTCTCTGTGGCCCCATGGACTGTAGCACAGCAGGCTCCTCTGTCCTTCACTGTCTCCCTGAGTTTGCTCAAACCAAACTTGTCCATTGTATCAGCAATGCTATCTAACCATCTCATCCTCTGCCACCCCCTTCTCCTTTCAAGTCAGTTTTTTCACTCCCTTCTTTCACCCTCATCAAGAGGCTCTTTAGTTCCTCTTCATTTTCTACCATTAGAGTGGTATCATATGCATATTTGAGATTGTTGCTATTTATTTCTCCCAGCAATCTTGATTCCAGCTGGTGATTCATCCAGCGTGGCATTTTGCATGATGTTCTCTGCATAGAAGTTAAACAAGCAGGGTGACAATATACAGCCTTCTCATGCTCCTTTTCCAATTCTGAACCAGTCAGTTGTTTTATGTCTGGTTCTAGCTGTGCTGATGATTAACTGATTAAAAATGTGTGAGGCCTTTAGGAGAGTTCTGACAGTATTTGGCACAGAATAAATATTCGCTAATGTGACCAGGGTTTTTGTAGCAGTTGTGTAAAGAAGTAGGGCCAGAGGGGAGGAGATTGGGAAAATGGTACACAGATTAACATGTGCCTGGATTTTAAAGAGATGGATGCCAGAGGCATATGTCACAGAAGTAATTTTCTTTTGGGGCCCACGTGACAAAGTCTAGCACAGAGGGGAGGGGCAACCCTCCCCCTACTCTTGCAGGAGTGAGAAGAGACTTTAGTGATTTGAAAACTGCAGAGAATATGGTGCTGGTTTGGTGCCTGGAAGCCTGCAGTGGTGGGCAGTGGTGGCACCTGGCAACAAGGGGATCAGTGACCAGTAGAGCCCTGGCACTGAGAAGGCCTGAGCAGAATGGGGCTCAGAAAAAGCCGGCTACTGTGTGTCACAGGGAGACACCATCTGGAGACTTCCAGAAGCCACTGGGATAGAGAGGTTCAGGGGTCTGAGGAAGGAGCCAAAGTTTATGAAGACATGCTGCCCTCCACTGTGGCTTTTCACCATGAACTTCGCTCACTCACTCATTCCCTCACTCACTCAGCTCTTTAGCAAGGACTGGTCTATGTTTGGGAGCCATCCAAGTGCTATGCAAACTCACAAGAGTAACCAGGATTTGTTAGCTTGAGTGCATGCTCAGTCGTGTCCAACTCTTCATGACCCGACGGACTGTAGCCTGCCAGGCTAATCTGACCGTGGAGTTTTCCAAGCAAGAATACTGGAATGAGTTGCCATTTCCTGCTCCAGGGGATCTTCCCCACCAGGGATTGAACCTGTGTCTTTCTGCATCTCCTGCACTGCCAGGTGGATTCTTTACCACTGTGCAACCTGGGAAACCCCATTTGTTGGTTTAGTAGGTGGGAAGGAAGGCATATTGCAAGGAAACCTGCTTAATTATTTACAAACATCTAATCCACAACCTCAGAGGTTGGTAATGGAAGCAATGTAACCACATGGGGTAGGTGGATGAACCTCCAAGGGTCTATCCATGTATCATGAAAGGTGCTCTAAGATGCCTTCACTCACTCACGTAGCAAGGATGCTTTGAGTACTTACTGTATGCTAAGCACTATTCTAAGAGTCACTGTGTGCCAGACATAATGCCTGCTTTTCAGACCTTCATGGGTTATGGGAAATGCAGATTAACAAGCAATTAAAATATAGTGTGACATTCTTAGGTCACAGAATGTGTTCAGCTTTAGTGCGTGTGTGCATGCATGCTCAGTCGTGTCAGACTCTTTATGACCCCATGGACTGTAGCCCACCAGGCTCCCCTGTCCATGGGATTTTCTAGGCAAGAATACTGGAGTGGGTTGCCATTTCCTCCTTTAGGGGATCTACCCAACCCAGGGATCAAACCCGTGTCTCTTGTCTCTCCTGCGTTGGCAGGAGGATTCTTTACCACTAGTACCACCTTGAACTGCTAAACATTTTTCCAAAATAGTTGTGCCAAGTTATACTCCAATCAATTGTGTTTGAGGGTTCCCATTGCTCTACATCCTTGTCAACACTTGGTATTTTCTATCTTTTTCAATTCTTGCCATTCTGGGGTGCTTGTAGTAGTATTGTATTATGCGTTTAATTTGCATTTCCTGAGTGACTTAATGAAGTTGAGTGCATTTTCACATGCTTATTTGTACTTTGGATATCCTTTTTTTGTGAAATGTGCTTTTTTCAAGTCCCAAGTTGCTGCTTGCCTGGGATGTTCATTTAACCAGTGAAGGTCAGGAAGCCAGTGTGGCTAGAGCAGAGTGAGGGAGAGAGCAGTGGGAGAGCAGGCTAGAGAGGAAATGACAGGGGTGCAGGCTCTGGTGGCTCAGGTAGGACAGTGGTGTATGTTCTGAGTGGGGAGCTTTGGGCAGAGAGTGGCAGAACCAGACTTATGTTTTAACACAATCATTGTGCATGGCAGAATAATGACCCCCAAAGATGTCCATGATGTAGTCTGCAGAACCTGTGAAAATGTTATGTCAGATGACCTTAAAATGGGGAGATTATCCTGGATTATCTAGATGGGTCCAGAATAATCACAGTCTCCTTATTGGTAGAAGGAGATGGGCAAGGGAGAACCAGAGAGGTGACAGTGTAAAGACTCAGCCCACTATTTCTGCTTTGAGAATGGAGGAAGGGAGCCACGAGACAAGGAATGCAGGGGGTAGGGATGAGGCCAGGGTGAACTCTAGATGCTAGGAAAGGCAATGAAATGCACTCTTCCTGAGAGCCTCCCGAAGGAACACAGCTCTGTTGACACCGTGATTTTTAAACCAGTGGGGGTTCTATTTTTAGTTTAAATCACCTCCATACTGTTCTCCATAGTGGCTGTACCAATTTACATTCCCAGCAACAATGTAGGAAGATTCCCTTTTCTCTACACCTTCTCCAGCATTTATTATTTGTAGACTTTTTGATGATGGCCATTCTGACCAGTGTGAGGGGATACTTCATTGTAATTTTGATTTGCATTTCTCTAATAATCAGGCATGTCGAGCATATTTTCCTGTGCTTTTGGGGCATCTGCATGTCTTCTTTGGAGAAATGTTTGTTTAGATCTTCTGCCCATGTTTTGATTGGGTGGTTTACTTTTTTGATACTGAGCTACATTAACTATTTGTATATTTCAGAGGGTAATCCCTTATCAGTCACTTCATTTGAAAATGTTTTCTCACATTCTGAGGGCTGTCTTTTCATTTTGCTTATGGTTTCATTTGCTGTGAAAAAGTTTTTATGTTTAATTAGGTCACGTTTGTTTATTTTTGTTTTTATTTTCACTGTTCTAGAAAGTGGGTCCAAAAAGATATTGCTGCAGTTTATATCAAAGCGTGTTCTGCCTATGTTTTCTGCTAAAAGTTTTATAGGTCTTCAAGGCTGGTGCCCTGCCATAGAACTACCATATGATCCAGCAACCCCACTCTTGAGCATAAATCCAGAAGAACCGTAATTCCAAAACATACATGCACTCCAATGTTCATTGCAGCATTTTTTACAATAGCCAAGACATGGAAGCAACATAAACGTCCACTGACAGAAGAATAGTTGAAGAGGATGTGGGGTGTGTGTGTGTATATATATATATATATATATATATAGGAATATTACTCAGCCATAAAAATTTAAATAATGCCATTTGCAGCAACATAGATGGGCCTAGAGATGATCATACTTAAAGAAGTAAGACAGAGAAAGACAAATATATGATATCACTTATATGTAGAATCCAAAAGGATGATACAGATGAATTTATTTACAAAACAGACTCATAGCCTTCAAAACCAAACTTACCAGGAATTCCCTGGTTGTCCAGTGGTTAAGACTCAGCACTTCCACTGCAGGGGTCACAGTTTTGATCCCTCATCAGGGAACTAAGATTCTGTGGTTGACCCAAAAAAAAAAAAAAAGAAAAAAAAAAAAAAGAGAGAGAGAAAAAGAAAAGAAAAAATGGGAAAAGTTTAAAAACTGAAACCAAGAAATCCTACCAAGGGGAAAGGTGAGGGGACAGATAAATATTAGGAGGTTGGGATTAACAGGCACATCACTGTATATAAAATAGATAATAAAAAAAATAAAAAACAAAATAGATAATCGACAAGGACTTACTGTTTAGCATGGGGAACTATACAAAATATTCTATAAGAACCTATGTGGGAAAAAAATCTGAAAAATAATGAATTCATGTATAACTGATCCACTTTGTTGTACACCTGGAACTAACACAACATTGTAAAGCAACAATATCCTAATATGAAATAAAAATTAAATAAAAAATAAGCCAATGGGCTCCATTTTGGGCATCCAAACCCCAGAACTGTCAGATAATACATCTGTGTTGTTTTAAGCATCTAAATTTGATTTGTTAACAACAGCAGTAGGAGATTAATCCAGTCACTATAGCTGCTGCATTGGGCATAGACTCCGGGTGGTGGGCAAAGCAAAAAGACAGAGGATAGTTAAGGGCCACTGTGATAATCCAGGTGAGAGGTGATGACAGCTTGGATCAGAGTGAATTAAAACTGTACTTTATAAGGCAGAAAATAAACAAAAGCACAGAGTAAAGCTAATTTTTTAAAAAACCCTACCATGTACCGGGATGTATGCTCAGCCATTTTCTTTTTTTAAAATTTAATCCACACAACAAAATGAGGTAGGTATACTATTGTCTACATATCATACATGAGGATTGAAGGGGTTGTCCCCTGCTCACTGAATACAAAGGGGTAGCCAAAATTCAAACTCAGGCTCTGATATACCAAATCACTCTGGCTTTCCTTTTTGTTCTCCCCTAAGTCCTTAACAAAATTATGTGTAAATGTTCTCGTTTAAGTGGTCCCAGCTGTGCCTCTGAGCATTCTTGAAAGGGTGGGCTAGAGGTGAAGCCAGAATTGCAAGGACCTCTGGGGACAAATGAACCTCGGAACACAGGAATTAAGACTATGGGCCGTGGCTCCCTTCCAAGAGGAGTCCTGTCTCCATCATCAACTGCGCAGAATCTGGGCTTGATTGAACTGAAAAAGCCTTGGGACTCCCTGACAGTTGTAAACAACTAATTAGAATATAGGAAGATAGTTTCTGTGTTTGAAGTTTGTGCAAAGCGCTAACCTGGGCATCACTTTTCTGTCCGAGATACAGTACTACTCAAAGTGCTTGATTATAAGAGGATAAACGGTGGAACAGGCTTCACATGTCTACTTTTCTGTGATAGTGTGAAATTTGTCTGATTAAGGCTTATTCATGACACTGATTCTTCGGGCCCTTTAGGAATCAGGTTCATTCTACCTCTTTCGATCACAGAGCAGATCTTGCATCTGTATTTGGGCACCAATGCTGGAACCGGCTGCTCAGCTCAGGGAACGTGGGGTTGTGTGGACAAGTTTGGCCTTGGAGGTAGAAGGTTGAGGGCCCACGCTGACTCTTCTGATGAGCGTCACCTGCAGCTGCCCTCTCTCCTTTGTTGCCTCTGCAGCCTGTCTGCAAGAGTTGCTTGGGAAGGTACAGCTGGTTGGGGCTTTGTTCCTTGTTTCCGACCCCACGAGCTGGTAAGATTCAGTGGCTTCCTGTGGATTCCCCTAGGCTTTACCTGCTGGTGGATGATGCAGTGATTTTGTGATACACCCAACCTCTAGGCTGGGCCAGAGTCTGGATCAACCCCTCATTTTTCTAGAGTCGTTTTCACTCTGCGTCCTTCCAGAATAAGAGCATTCTCAGCAGCTTCTTAGTTGTCAGGTTTTCTTTTGTTTGTTTGTGTTTTTTTATTTGGCTGTGCAGGTCTCAGCTGCAGCAGAGGGATCTTTCGCTGTGGCATGCAAACTCTTCGTTGCAGCATGTGGGATCTAGTTCCCTGACCGGGAATCAAACCCGGCCCCCCCACATTGGGAGTGCAGAGTCTTAGCCACTGGACCACCAGAGAAGTCCCTCCTTAGTTGTTTTTTTAAAAGTTCTCTGAAACAATCAAGCTCACAGTGGTGTTTCCAGGATGGAAGGTCACTACCCCTTTAGTGAAAACTGACTACTGGGCTTAGGCCCTTCAACGGACATGTTTTATGTCACTCTCCTAACAGCTCTGCATGGGTAGATATTACTGCTATTCCCAGCAGGGACCTTGGTAAGTGGGGAAGTCATCAGGTCTTCTAAGTCACATCCTTGATTTTATTATAGAGAAAGCAAAGCCTTCTCCAGGGAACTGGTATCATTTGACTGTGGTGTCAAATTACACAGGCGAAATACATTCTCCCTTCCTGAATAAGGTGCATAGAAAGACTGCTCTTCTAACTGCTTGCTGTAGGTAGGGACCTTGACAGAGAGAAGAAGGAAAAGTTAGCATGAAGTGGGAGTGAGATGGACATTTGTCTACAAAGGAACCAGTGTCTCTAAGGGAAGGAATGCAGAAGGCTTCTGAGCTAAGTATGGCAGGCATCCTCTGACCCATTAAGGGAGACTGACTAGAGAGTATACCAAATGGTGAACACATTGCCTGTACATCTCATTTGCTCATTCACAGAATTAGGTAATTATATCCCAAAGGGAGAAAAACTGCAGCATTGAATATACAGTATGCATTCAATGTCACTACAGGTAGCAGATTGAGCTTAACAAGCCATATGGGTTGTAATTGTCTGAGTATGATTAATTCATAATGTTTGTTCATTTTATGCCTTATCTTATGGTGTGTTATTATTTCATTTAATTACAATATATGTCCTTTTTCTAGGCATGATCAAGAACCCTTAGGGATTTTGATATTCCCCCAGATAAGAACAAACAATGTCTCCGGCTTTCTGGACTTTATCTGGGACTTATTTCTTTCGGTGCAAGTTCCACGAAAAGAGCACCGTGAACTCAGAGCAGATGGTGCATCCGTCCATCGCCGAGCTCCACTTGCAGCCTGAGGAAAACTTTATACCGAAGGTGGAAATAATGGCTTTCTGCTCAGTTTGTTGTAAATTCTAAATGGGGTGATGGAAGGCTGTAATGATCACTGTTGTTCAACGCCTCTGGGCTTCAACATCTGGCGAATGCCTTTACTAGCTGACAGCTGTTAGCCTTGGTATCACAGCGTGCTGCCCAGAGCTTTTGTTCTAAGTAGGCTGGGAATCCGGCTTGAAGCAAGTATCACTAGTTCATGTACCAAGATGTTAAAGAGAGAGAAAACAATTTTATTTTCAGGATTAACTTCACTGTGGTACATTTAGTAAAAACAGAGCCTTTTGCATATTGTTATGGAAATGCTGCAGGCTCTTACCCTCAAAACCCAAGATTTTTGTTACATTTTTAGCGCAAGAGTTTAAATTAATATTCTAAGCCATTTAGCCTCTGTCAGAGACAAATCCAAATTGCTAACAAGCACAAGATAAATTTAGGAAAATTGGCTTATGTCCTGAGATCAGGTTTGAAGATGAATCTGTAAAACTCATACAACAGGAAAGAAAACAATTTGCATTCTAGAGATAACAGACTGAAGGGGTAACATTAAAAAGTATAGCACTTTGAATTGGAATAAGCAGTTTGTCTATGGTTTTAAAGAATGGAATTTCATAAATAATGCAGGCAAGGTGTTTGGTATAAATATTTCCATTACTAAGATTATGCTAAGATACTTCAAATCTAGGTTTTCTGTGACTAATATCATTTAAATAGGAGCAAAATAAAATTTGAAAAGAAAATGATCGCGAAGTTTTTAAAATTTTTAATTTTTTTCTTATCATTTTTTTAATAATTAAAAAGTCTTTTTAATTGCTTCACCCAGGTTTATCTCTTTGCACATTTTAAAAACATTGCTACTATATTTAAAGACCAAGGAATTTTTTTTTTTTTTTGGTAGAAGTGAAAGGTACTCTGATAAGAATCAGAGAAAGGGAAAGAGAGACATAGAGACAGAGAGAGATTGAGAGGGAGGCAGGCTTGGGTCTTTTGGCTACGAATCTGCCATTTCAAGAACCAGAGTGGTTGGCAGAGTTATGATCTGAAAAGAGTCAGTCTACAACTATATACTTCCCATGTGAAAATACACATAAGAAGCTTTTTGTTTTTTTGACTTTTTATTTTGTATTGGGATATAGCCCAATTACCAATACTGGGCTATATCCGATATGTATTGGGATATAGCAATTAACAATATTGTGATAGTTTCAGGGGAACAGGGAAGAAACTCAGCCATATACATACATGTATCCATTCTATAAGTGAATTTTAAGGTGAAGGAAAAGGAAGTGATCATGTCTCCTCTCAGAATTTTCAGAGAGAGAGAAGACGTACATATCAGCTACCTCCAGAAGCAGCAAGCAGAATCTCCTGGGGGAGTTAGAAGTCGAGCTGATTCTAATATTTGAAAATGGTTCCTCTTTGTTAACTTAGAAGTCAAGATACTCACTTCTCCAATCTTCAGCGTCCCTGCTGTGTCTACTACTAGATACTATGTAGCGCTGTGTCTTCCTGCTCTGTAAAGATGCTCAACTTTATCATCAAGGTAGATTTCCTCTAGATGGTTGCTGGGTACCTGATAGATGATGATGTTGAAGAAGAAGTAGAAGAAGATGGTGATGATATTGAGGAAGATGATGATGGTGATGTTGAGACTGAGGATGCTGAGGAAGATAGTTGCCTTAATTGAGATAGTAACAGACTCTTTTTAAAAGAGCCTAGTATTTTACATGCCCTTATAAGTGCTGGGACGCATTTTAGAAACTCTGTCAGCAACACTGATAGTTCAAGGACTTCCTTGGTGGTTCAGTGGTTAAGACTCCAAGCTTCCAATGCAGGGGGTGGGGCTCAGATTTAATCCTGGGTTGGGGAATTAAGGTCCTGCCTGCTGCAGGATGTGGCAAAAAAAAAAAAAAAAAAAATTAATAGTTCTTATAAGCTACCTCCAAAAAGCAACTTTGAGAATGTCCAGAATTGATACATAAGTGAACAGTTGGGTTGTATAAGTGTGTTAAAAACCAAAATCAAAGAAAAATGAAAGATTAAGCTCATTAGGTATTTAAGAACAACCAGCATGTGCTAAATATTAATATCTTTGGTGTCTTGTTTTACTTAATCCTTATAAGAACTCAGCAAGGGAGGTGCTATTTTTATTCTTGTTTTACAGAAGCAGAAACTGAGGTTTAGAAAGATTAAGAAACCTGCCTGAGGTCATGCCACTATTAAGCAGTGAACCCAGAATTTAAACCCAGTCATCTTAACTACAATATCATCAACTCCTAACCACTTTCAACAGAGACTTGGTGTTTGCTTTACAGCAAAAGAAAATTAAAAGCAAATCATTGCTCTCTTGCCTTCTGATCACTCAAGTCATCACTAAGTTTCCCATCACCACCCCAGTCAATCTTTGTTTATCCTGCAGCTGGGTCAGAACTGCAGCCATATTTGTGAAATCACAGCATGTTGTTTCAGCTACAAATATGACATTGCAAAATTAAACTTTGGTGTTGTGATCCTTCAGGGAGCTAAGGATGGATGTGAGATGAATCACAAGTGCATGATGGCAGAAAATAAAGAATGCTACCTGGAAGTCAGAGCAGGCACTCAGCCGCTAATGGGCAGTGTGACCCCATCAAGTCATATAGCTTCTCTGGGACTCATTTTCCTCAATGATAACATGAGAGCATTAGAGTAATTATGTCCTAGGTCTCTTCAAGTTATAACATATGAGGAAATGGGCCTTATTACTTTCATGCCATTGTTCTTATTAATGTGCAAACACCCTTCATTTTGAGACCTCGTCTAACAAGTATCATTTGATGTAGCTGGAAAACAGGCAAATGGCTCTACCTAGTAAGTTTTCCTTTTTCATAGATGGTCTAGGAGTTGCCATTTGGAGAAGGTCTGGGGAGGCCTGGAAGTTGGCCAGTTCTCCTGAAAAAGGGTTGCAGTGTGGTTATGCCAAGAACGCTGCATGTCGATCTGGACTCAATACTGTGTCTCTTGTTATTGTCTGCTCCTGCCAACTGCTGCTCTCTGCTCCAGCTGTTTGGAAGCCAGATCTGGCACTGTGAGGTCTGCCTTGGCATGCTGTGTGCATGCGTATGTGCCAGCGTGTCTGTAGACTCAGTGTGACGCGATGAAAAGAAGCAAAGGCAGCAGCCATGTGTGGACCTTTATCTTCTTCACTTGCTCACTGCAAAGCCAAATTCTAAATGTACTTCTCCCCATGTGACCCAGACCTGTCTTAGTCCCTTCCCAACAGCTTTAGCTATGTTGAGGCCACAAAACAACCAGTGATGACAAAGCAAAGTGACTGTCATCTGGTCAGTGGTCTCACCAGGCTAGTGGCGCAGCATATGTAATAGTAGAAATCTCTGCACATCCATAGAACTATATGGGCATCTCCTGCCTTCTGCTCTTTTGTATTTTGTCTCTTTGGTGAGCCACAAGGATTGAGACATTCGTGGTTTTACCACTATACCTGTGGCTCCATCTCAGGTTGGGTGGCATCTGAGTGTTTCCATGGGCAATGCTTCTGTGTATTTGGGCAGAGCCCAGTAACAGGGCCAGTTTGGAGCATGTGTGGAGGAGCTGCTCATAGATTAGTGATCCAAGTCACTCAGTGATCAGCCTGCCTTCCAGTTGCTGCTGCAGGCTGATCGGCAACAGGGAAGATGCCCTTCATAGCCCATAGCTTTTCAGATGGCAACTGAAACAGAGATGGCCTCGGAGAGTCAAGGAGAGAAATATATATGAGCAATAATATGACCCACAAAACTGTGAGGTAGGTTAGGATTTTTTCCTATTTTTAAAAATCATTTTCTCTCTTTTCCCTTTAGCTTTATTTTCTTTCTTAAATACCTCTGTAGGGATAGATTGAAGGCAGAAGGAGAAGAGGGCAAAGGAGGATGAGATGGTTGGATGACACCACTGGTTCAATGGACGTGAACTTGGGCAAACTCCAGGAGATGGTAAGGGACAGGGAAGCCTGGAGTGCTGTAGCAGTCCAACTTGAAGAGTTGGACATGACTTGGAGATAGAACAACAATCTTGGTACCACCTTATAATTCTCAGACTTCCTAGTTACCATGATGGTTGATTGAGCAAAGCTGTAATAGCAATCCATTCTTTCAGTCACTGTGCCCAGGTGGCCGCTGGAAACATGTGACAAGAAAGAAAGAGACAAAATACAGGAGACAAAATCCAAAAGAGCAGAAGGTGGACAATGCCTACAGAGTTCTATGGATTGCAGAGATTTATACTATTACATATGCTGGGCCACCAGCTTGGCAAGACCACTGACCAGCCTACACATGAGTTGGATACCCAACTCCTGCCCTCAGAGAACTTAACATTTTAACAAGGATGACTCTAACTGGCCACAGTGAAGTGTGTTGAGCTCTACGGGAGGGGATACCAGGAAGTAAATAAGAACATAGTGGGATTGTGAGTAGAGGTTTTACCTGGTTCTACTGGTCACTCAACAATGCTCTGGGCATTAAGAGGTGTACGTAACATGCAAGAAATAAGGGGCTGCCTCCAGAGACCTCACAGTCTGGCTGAGGAGACCACATTCACACAAGAAACAGAACCACAGAGGGCCGGAGTGGGAGGTGCTACTTCTCCAAGGCATTTCACAGAGACACTGTTTGGGATGCCTACAGTAGACAACTTGCAATATCCGGGATTTGGTTTACCCAACTTGTGGGGCTGTGTGGCTAGTTAGGACTTGTATCATTTTATAACTTAACTTTTTTATAGGTGTGCAGCATTTCTTAACTACGTGTTAGGTTCATTGAGGGCAGAAATCACTGATTTTACTGCATTGTGTTTCCTCTAATCTCCAGCCCATTCCTGTCTAGACAGCAGGCACTCACTGAATATCCATGAAGTGAGTACAGGATAAAACAATTTCTTATTGTTTTAGTGTAATTCCAGAGCATAAGAAAGATAAGAGGCCACCATTACCCAGAGAGTTGGAAGTTCTAGATCCATCTCTTGGTGTTCTGATGACTGTTTATACAAATAAGCTAAATGCATTCACGACCTTCCTTCACCGTATCTAGAATGAGGCTCTGTGAGTGTAACTCCTTCTGCTTATAACATTTTCAGGAGCAGGGCAATCTTCTAAGCGTTTGAGGGGATGGGGAGTGGCAGCAGACAGATGGGCCCATTGACAAGTGTGTCCCCTTGTGGTACATCTGTCACAACTGAATTATTCTGTCACTTGTGCTGTCACCAAATCAGGCTGATCCAAGAAGTGGAAGGAAGAGCATTTCTAGTGACTCTTAATCACAGAGGGAAATGGCTCTGTGACATGTGTGTTTTCTGACAGGGACTGGCTTTATTATTTTCTAAGGGTAGAGAGAAGTGCATGATGTATCAGCATATGAATAAGTGACCTGCTTTGATGGTGACAGTGAAACCCTGAGTGGGGTTTCATTTTGTTTAGCTGGTATTTCTCTCTTATTTTGGCCCGCCTACATTTAAGGAGCCCAGGCTCAGGAGTTGTACTGGATCCCAGGCTTCTCTGACTAACCATGTGACCATGTTACAGGCACTTTCCTCTACCTCTACTTAGGAACTTCATCTGCCAACCCCCAGCTAACCCTGAGAGTGGGGGCAATATACTGCCCGTGACCAAAATGTATCCACCCCACATGGTTGGGTCATCCTTTGAGGACAGTTTGCCCAGGATTCCAGGACACTTTTGAGGTCAAGGAGCCTTTTGGAGGAAGAGTCCCATAGCTCTACTTCTGTCATCAGATTTGCCTGTTATATAAGCCTCTGGCACTTGACTGGAAAATTGTCTGTTGGGATTCCAACCCCAGAGACTGTGATGGCCTTGAGAAATGGGGGATGGAATGCATTAGGGCAGCTTTTAGGTCAATTACAGAAAAAGTGATTTACTAGACACATTTAGAACCACATTTTATTTTTAAACTGGGGAAATACAGTTGTTTTCCCATGGTTCATTGCACTTCACATTTTGCTGAAATTTTTCTAAATTATCCCAATAATTTCATTTGACTAATTTTTAACCCTGAATATTCATTGGAAGGACTGATGCTGAAGCTGATGCTGGCCACCTAATGTGAAGAGCCAACTCATTGGAGAAGACCCTGATGCTGGGAAAGACCAAAGGCAATAGGAGAAGGGAATGGCAGAGGATGAGTTGATTAGATATCATCACTGACTCAGTGGACATGAGTTTGAGCAAACTTGGGGAGATAATGAAGGACAAGGAACCCTGGTGTCCTGCAGTTCATGGGGTCACAAAGAGTCCAACATGACAGCGACTGAACAACAATTTTCAACAAATAGACGTGCTGTGAGGTGTCAAGGTGATGTTGCCAGTGCATGAAAACTGTTTTGTTCATTAATTCAACAAATATTTAAGTACCCACCATGTTCTAGGAGTCTGGAGATGAAAAAGTCCCAATTCTGACTTTTGGAAATTCAACTCTTGTACTAAGAGGACAGTAAAAGGCTATTCACCTGCTAAAAAGTAATTCATTGAGCAGAGCATCTCAGCATCTGCTTGACGTTGCTGAGTGAGATGTGAGTATGAATGTGTGAGTCTGTGTGTGTGTGGGTGTGTGCACGTGCACATCTAGGAGTACTTAAACATTACATTTTAGGGCTAAGTTCTTCCAGTCTTTGAATTTGATATGTAATTATGAATAAATACGAAAGACATAAAAATGAAGCCACCCATACATACCTCACAGGATTCTCCTGGCTTTGGGACACTCATTAAAGGCAGCAGGGAATTTACTATTTGCTTTTATTCTGTGGTCAAGTACTAGTTGCTAAAGTTGCTGTTATGTGTTTTTTCAATTATAATTGAGACTGAAAATTAGCAATGGGCTTCCTTGATAGCTCGATTGGAAAAGAATCCACCTGCAATGCAGGAGACCCCTGCATTGGGTCGGGAAGATCCCCTGGAGAAGGGATAGGCTACCCACTCCAGTATTCTTGGGCTTCCCTTGTGGCTCAGCTGGTAAAGAATCTGCCTGCAACCTTAGGGACTTTTTTGGAGTATTTGAAAATGGTTTTTACCTTTTATTTGTGAAAACATTTGAATCTATGCAGGAATAAGGAGAATAGTAAAATGAAGTCTAGGGACCCATCACCAGCCTCAAGAACTATCAACTTAAAGCTCATCTTGTTTCATCTATAATTCTCCCTCCCCTCTACCTCTTCCTGTTTTGCTCTGGGTTACTTTGAGGCAAACCTCAGACACAAATTTCATCTGGAGATGTATTGGGAGTCAGTGTGCGTTTGTACACTGTGGGATGTATTCAGAGGAGGCACATGCCCTATGGTCACATCCCTGCCAATCACAGTGCCTTTTTCCAACCTGTCCTCATTGCCATTACCTGCCTAACCCTGCAAGCATTTGGGTTTGCAACCCCCACATTTCCCGTTTTCTTATCTGTTTCCTTCAGTCACTTTTGTTATTACCGTCTTAATGTAAAATTTGTGCTGCTGCCTTAAATATACAAATATACAACTTACTCATAATAGGAAGTTGCATGATTCAATGTTAGTTAATTTTTATCTGAGAAGTTTAAAATTTATTTTCTGGAGAATGCTTACATTTGACTGGCTAACTGGGTTTGAACATGCTGTCTTTGTATTCTCTGTACAACTTGATGAAATGACTTTCAGGATCTGCCTCAAAATTAACAATAATGCATCATTCACAGCATCACCTACTTTAGACTTTGCAACCATATACGTGAGTTTTGAAAGGCAAGTAAACCAAAGAGTTTATAATAATTTGAAGCAGATGCCTCAATCTGAAATGCTATTGCTGTTGTTACTACTACTAAGTGCTATTACTAAACTCCATGACAATAAATCCCATATATCCTCTAGAATGAAATCCTTTAGAGTTAATAGAATCTCCCAGCACTTGCCAAGCACTGGGTCTGTCAGTTACTGGCAAGGCAAGCAACCTTTCTGAGAGAGGGAGAGCAAGGAAATACACATGAAAATTACATTGGAGAAATGATGACTCAGGAATGCTGGTTTGCATGAGGATATAATTGAATAAGAAGATGACTTAATTATAAGTGGAATATATATGTATATAAACATACAGATAACAATATGTTATCTATAGAAATAATATGACTATTATGCTTAGCAAAACAATGTAATATGTTTATATCATGTAATTATATGTATATTCTCAAAGTATATTATGTGTATTATACATACGACATATTATATACATATATGTGGACTTCCCAGGTGGCTCAGTGGTAAAGAATTTGCCTGCCAAGCAGGAGATGGGGGTTTGATCCCTTCGTCCTGTAAATAAAAAAATCTAGATAGTAAGATAATTATTTTTAAATAGTCTAATGTTTTAGTGCTTTACAAGTACTGATGTACATTTTAGAAACTCCACTAGCCTGAACAATATTTCAAATCAGGCCTTGCCAGAAAGCAACTTGGACTGTGTTCAAAATTGACATGTATATAAATAATGGGTCTAGTTATATAAACGGGAGAGTACATATTGTACTCCTTAGATAAGTAAGAGTGACTGGCCTGTGTAAGTCTTTTTTCTTTGTCTCTGTTCCCTCCCTCATTCCTGCCTCCCTTGCTCCACCTCCCCACCTCCAATTATCAACACATTTTGAAACTAGACAGTAGCAGGGTACTTAAATAATGCTGTATACACCCGCCACAGCCCCCGGGGCCTGCCTAGAATCACCGCTCGGCCAGTTCCTTGGGCTCCTTAGACAGTCCAAGGAGGGATGCTCAGGCCCAGAACCAGTGGAGAGGACGGGGCTTCCCAGTTCAATCTCCCACACTTCAGTTGTGTCCGACTTTTTGCAACCCTATGGACTGTAGCCTGCCAGGCTCCACTGTTCATGGGGTTCTCCAGGCAAGAATACTGGAGTGGGTTACTGTGCTCTCCTCTAGCAGATCTTCCCAACTCAGGGACCGAACCATGTCTCTTATGTCTCCTGGCTGGCAGGTTCTTTACCTTTAGTGCCCCCTGAAAGCCCGTGTGTTGAAGACAAGTACTTAATTACTTCTAAAAAAAAAAATCCAAAACCTTCTCTTTCCTAATTTAACTGTTAATGTGCCTGAGACTTGCTTCCATTGTGTATAAATAAAATGTGTGTCTGCCTTGGGGTTTCTCACCTGCTGTGTTTGCTTGATTTCAGAGGTATAGGGGTAGGTTAACTGCCTTCCTGACCTTGACTTGGTTCCTTGGTGTTTTATTTCTTTTATTTTAAAATGTAATTACGACTGAAGATTAATCTCAGAGTCTAAACCAAATATGTATCTAAACAAAGGATAGTTTTTATAGCCACCCGTTTGAAAGATCATGTCATTTCAAAACCTAGGACTGAGTCCGTATTCTGTTTGTGTTTGCTGACACTTGAGCTGCTGGATTTCTGAGGGCTGGTTGGTGAAGTCAGGGAACCCCAACATATAGATATGTGTTGGGGACATCCTGGCTGTACCCCTGCTCTGGATGCACAGCTGATATTCTTATGGGAAACTGTTATTCTGCAAAACAGCACTCTGCAAATATATACTACATAACCCACTCTTTATTCTATATAAGAAAAAATAACTTTGGGGTTTGAATTGAATCTTTTTAATCTTTTTCTGATTACGCTGTTTCAGATGTAAGCTCTTTAAAATTTGGAAATATTTTGATTTTGGAAATGTTCTTGATTCAGAACTGGTCAGATCCTGGATATGCCTGGGAAATGGTCTACTGGTTTTAAAATTATAAAGTCTGAGGCACTATAAAGAGGATCTTGCATGTATGCACACTAAGTCCCTCCAGTCGTGTGCAACTCTTTGTGACCCTATGGACTGGAGCCCACCAGACTCCTCTGTTCATGGGATTCTCCAGGCAAGAATACTGGAGTAGGTTGCCATGCCCCCTCCAGGGAATCTTCGTGACCCAGGAATCACACCCAAATATCTCTTGTGTCTCCTGCATTGGCCAGCGGGTTCTTTATCACTAGCACCTCCTAGGAAGCCCAAAGAGAATCTTAGGGCACATCTATATCTTAGGTCTAAAGTAAATCATATTGGGACCTTAACAGAGTGGTTAATCAGGGACTTCCCTGGAGGTTCAGTGATTTAAAACTCTGTGTTTCCAAAGCAGAGGGTACAAGTGCCCTGGTGGGGAAACTAAGATCTCATATGCTGTAGCCAAAAAAAATAAATAAATAAGGGGGGGCAGTTAATCAGCCAGAAAAAAATTGTGCCCCTAATGTTGAAGAAATTTAATAATCTGCAAGTCTCTTTTCCAAATAGCGACAGTTAGAATTTATGAATATTTTGTCTCTGGGTTAAATATAAATGTATATTTCTTCTGACAGATATAAATACAGAATCATCCTTCCAAAGAATTTGGGTGCCAGGTTGAGAGCTTTAAATGAACTTAACCAAAATTGCATAATGGAGTAAAGAGAGATAACAGATGATCACTAGTGAACAGGGAGAGGGTAGGGAAGCATTCTAGTAGATAAGACAGCAGATGCTAGTTAAATCAGGCCCCAGACAGAAAAAAAAAAACAACAAAAAAGCAAGACTGCTGTAGCGGGTCCTGGAACTAGAGAAGCTTCTTCAGGGCCTTTTCTTTTCGCTCCCCCACCTTCTTTCCTCCTTAGCATTTATTGAGGATAGGAGGAGGAGCATACTTGAGTCAGTAACTGAAAAATCACTAACTTCTAGACACCCCAGCTCGTTGTAGCGGAGTTCTCAACCCTGACAGCCCTTGTGATTCCCTTCAAAACATTTTGTTAATACACTTTCCTGTCCAGTCATGACTTTCATAGGTAATACAATCTATTTACACATGAAATTTTTTTAAAACCTAGAATGTCGAGTTATAATATAAAAGAGAAACAAAAGACACTTAAAATATTCTTTATTTTAATATGGAAATGCTTGTGAACAATTGCATAAGAATCCAGACTTAATCCCCATGCCTGTGGCAGCTACACAGGTGACCCCGGAGAACTTAATGTGCTGGGGTCTGCAACACCTAGAGCAGCATTTACGGTCATGAACTGACATCCTGAAACAGTAACTACTCTTGGTAAAGTCTCCAACAAGGCTAAGGCCCATCTTCCCACAATCAACTAGAAAATTCAGAGCCTAATAAAATCATGCAAAGTGCAAACGAATCTTTTGCAATTATACATGTAAAATGGAAGAAGTTCCAGGCTTCAAATGAGATGGCATTCATGTTTGTGATGTGCAGTGGATCATTTAAAAGCCATGAAGGATGTGGCTGGGAGGCTGATTCCTTGCGGTTTGGCAATGCTTATTCATTACAGGACATCCAGCCTCCTCAGCCCTGCCCACTAAGTGTATGCAGTAAAAGTGAAAATGTTAATCGCTCAGTCAGGGCTGGCTCTTTGGGATGCCATGGACTGTGGCCTGCCAGCCTCCTCTGTCCACGGAATTTTCCAGGCAAGAATACTGGAGTGGGTTGCCATGCCCTCTTCCAGGGGATCTTCCTGACCCAGGGATTGAACCCACATCTCTTGCATTGCAGGAGGATTCTTTCCTGTCTGAGCCACGGGTACTCCTCTCCTATAATTATTTTGACAAGCAAAGCACCCCGCCCACAAATTTCCAAAACATCTCCTATGGGGCAGTTCCAGACCCCTTGGGAACCACTACACTCAGGAACCATTGCACTATATGTTCAGTGAAGACCCAGGAGACGGTGAGCTGGGAGGATGCTGCAGAAAACAGAATGAGGAGGGTGCAAAAACCACTTAAGAGGCCAGTGTTGGCCGTGTGATCTGAGGCCCAGAAGCTGTCACAGTGATAGCACTGCTATAGTCCAGTCTGAGCAACCTGCGAGGGAGGTAGTGTACTCTGTCACCATCCATCACTCTCCTATGTCCACATTTGCACCCTACAGGGTGTTCTTTATCTGCTTTTTTTTTTTTTTTCCACTAGTCAGCCAGTTGTGGTTATTGGATACACTGGGACAGGGTTTATGCAGCGCCTCCTCTTAAAGTTTTCATCAAGAGGATTACTTGCAGGAGTAGCATGGCACCCAGCAATTTTGACTGTAAGCTCCTCTTAAGATGGCTTTCTGTTCTCAGATTAAAGTAAATGAAGAACACTGAATCTTTCTCTTTGAAAGAGGACTATGAATTTGCCAGCCAAGGCATCCACTTGCCTCACTTCCTCCCACCTACAGAGCAGGTAAAAGTTTTTTCATGTCTTTTCATGGCCACTGGTATACAGCATTCTAACATGAAGTGGGGCCTTTTCTTCCCTTGATAAGCTTTCTACATGTTCTTGTTCAAAGCAGTTTGGGGGGGGATTTTTTCTTTGTTTTTTTGTTTGTTTGTTTTGTTTTGTTTTCCCCAGAGTCAAACCAGTCAGGAAGCTGCAAACGAGCCACTGAGACCAAGACTAGTCAGTTTTGTTAGAATCTGTGACTTTCTTCCTCTCTCCCTTTGCTGTGACTGACAGAACCCAAGTCTCTGCCTGCCATTAGCTTTGCAGTGACCTTCACAAGGCTATAAGATGTGAAAAAGGCCCATGTAACTAGTATAAGATGAGTAGTTCCTTCTGCAAAGCAGGAGTCTGAGGTTATCTATGAGGCCAAGGTTGGTTTTCCTATGATGCCTCCCCACTGTTAGTGCTGAAAGTGGCGGACACTCCCACGGTCTCTGGTCTTTCTCTAGATTGTGTTTCCTCAGCAGTCAAGGTCAAAATTCACCAAACCCATAGCTTTCCCTTTATGACCACTTTCTCATATTTCTAAGCAAGACAATTAATTAATCCCCTCCCATTTAAAAACAATATTCTTTAAAAGAAAATCTTGTCCTGCTATCACAAGAATTATTTTGACTCATTCAGGTGGCATTTCTTAAGGAAATGCAGTGACTGAGTATTTTTACTCAAAGACTGGATTGTGGGGGTCCAGCTGGAGAGATATGTTCACTGGTTATAATTATTTTGCAGAACAGAGTTTTTTCATTGACACTTTAATTTCAAGAGTCTTGTCTTTCCCTAAGTACAACAGTATAGATAAATATGTATATTTTTTACATATACATATAATAATAAATATTACATGTATATGTAATATTTACAGTATAATAAATCAAGAAATTAAATGAATCACATATTTATTATTTATTTAATAAATTAAATCAATAAATTGCAATATAATAAATACTATAAATAAATTACAGTATAATAAATATGTATACTTCCCTAAGTACAATAGTATAAATATTCTCTTAAAAAATGAAAGTAGATGAACTAACATTTGTAAGTATTTTTCTGTTCCATAAATGATTTTTTTTTCATACCTTCAGATTGCTTGAACTGATAAACTAGATACAATAAGTCTCTTACATACGAATTCAAGTTGCAAACTTTCAAAGATGCAAGCCTCTATATCTGTGTCCAATCAGGTAAGTTAGTTCACGTGTCTGGCACACAGCGTCACATACGTGCGTCCTCTGCAAGCTGTTGTATTTTGTGTGCTCTATACCGTATTGTGCAGTGGTACAGTGTCTTTATCGCAAGCCCAGGATGTCGTCCACGACAAGAAAAAAGAGCTACTACCCAGACATGACTGGATCATTTTTTCAAGAAGGTTGATATCCCAGGGTCGGGAAGATCCCCTGGAGTAGGAAATGGCAGCCAACTCTAGTATTCCTGCCTGGAAAATTCCATGGACACAGAAGCCTGGTGGGCGACACTCTGTGGAGCCGCAAAGAGTCAGACACAACTATGACTAAGCACAACACAGCACAGACACACATCACACAGACACACACACACAGATACACACATCACACAGATACACACACACAGATACACACATACACAACACACATCACACAGATACACAGACACAGACACACATCACGCAGATACACACATCACACAGATACACACACACAGATACACACATACAGACACACATCACACAGATACACACATACACAGATACACACATACACAACACACATCACACTGATACACAGACACAGACACACATCACACAGATACACACATCACACAGATACACACACACAGATACACACACACAGACACACATCACACAGATACACACATACACAGATACACACATACACAACACACATCACACAGATACACAGACACAGACACACATCACACAGATACACACATCACACAGATACACACACACAGATACACACACACAGACACACATCACACAGATACACACATACACAGATACACACATACACAACACACATCACACAGATACACAGACACACATCACACAGATACACACATACACAGATACAGACATACACAACACACATCACACAGATACACAGACACAGACACACATCACACAGATACACACACACAGACACACATCACACAGATACACAGATACACACATACACAACACACATCACACAGCTACACAGACACACATCACACAGATACACACATACACAACACACATCACACAGATACACACACAGAGATACACAGACACACATCATACAGATACACACTTCACACAGATACACACACACAGATATCCAGACACAGACACACATCACACAGATACCCAGACACAGACACACACACACAGATACACACACACAGATACACACACACACACACAGATACACATACAGATACACACACAGATACACACATCACACAGATACACACATACACACATACACAACACACATCACACAGATACACAGACACAGATACACAGACACAGAGATACACACATCACACAGATACACACACACAGAGATACACACATCACACAGATACACATACACCACACACATCACACAGATACACACACACAGATACACATACACAGATACACACATCACACACATACACATATCACACACATACACACACAGATACACATACACAACACACACACAGAGATACACACATCATACAGATACACACACAGATACACACATCACACAGATACACACACACAGCACACACATACACAGACACACATACACAGATACACACATCACACAGATACACACACAGATACACACATCACACAGATACATACACACAGATACACATACACAGACACAGATACACAGATATACACACACAGCACACACAGCACACAGATACACACACACAGACACACACATCACACAGATACACACACACAGACACACACATCACATAGATACACACACACAACACATATCACACAGATACACACAGATACACATACACAACACACATCACACAGCACACACATACACAGACACACACACAGATACACATACACAGACACACACCCACAGACACACATACACAGATACACACACACAGCACACACAGCACACAGATACACACACACAGATACACATCACACCTATACACACACAGATACACATCACACAGATACACACACACAGATACACATACACAGATACACACATCACACACATACACACATCACACACATACACACACAGATACACATACACAACACACACACAGAGATACACACATCATACAGATACACACACACAGATACACACATCACACAGATACACATACACATATACACACACAGAGACACACATACACATATACACACAGATACACATCACACAGATACATACACACACAGATACACACACAGCACATATCACACAGATATAGACACACACAGAGATACAGATACACATACACAGATACACATACACAGACACACATCACACAGATACACATACACAGACACACATCACACAGATACACATCACACAGATACACACACACAGCACACACACATCCTGCAAGGATGAGAACCTATGCCATCAACATCCAGCATGAGTGAAATTTCAGCTCACCCTCCATCGTCTATTGCTGACGATCCTTCATGTCTACCATCTCCTACCTCCTCTCCCTCCTTCAGTCAGTAACTCTTCTTGCCAATTGCTTGATGCCAGCCCATTTATACCAGCTGTTGTACTGCACTACTATAATTTTCAAGGTATTGTACTATAAGATTAAAAATGTTTTATTTCTTGTGTTTGTTTTTTATGTATTATTTTTGTGAAAAGCATTATAAACCTATTACAGTAAGTAAGTACTATATAGCCAGTTGCCTAAGCTGGGTACCTAAGCTAATGTTGTTGGAATTGTGAACAAATTGAACTTACAATGAGGTCTTGGAATAGAATTTGTTCCTATGTAGGGCTTTGCTATATACAGCATTGCAAAATAGCAAATGGATATAGATTATTCTTCTAAAAACACATACTATCAAACGTGCCATCTCTGGGCATCATATGTAAAAACTTGGGCTCCCCTATGTTGCTCTTCAGGCAGACATGAAACTTTTCTTTATCCTACATGTGTGATGCCTAACTGGGAACACTTATTTACCTTATTTTTAAATAGCGTCTTTGGTTCATAATTTTACTAATGAGATAATTAGCCATCCTTTTATTTTGAGTAGTTTTGATTACAGTCTCCAAATCTTTCTAGAAGAGCTTTACTTATGCTTTTTCATCTTGAAAGCCTGCTTACCCTGCATCAAGTATGTGGTTTGGAAATCCATAGTACGTGCCATAAAGAAACAAGAGAACAAACATTTTTGGTAATACTTTTGCTGACTTCTTAAAGCTATTGCTCGTGTTTTCACCACCACAATAGGAAATCGGACAGAAAAACAAAAAGAATCAGACATTAACATCAGACATTTATTAAAAATGCCTAAAGATTCAGATATTTTATTCTTCAAAAATTAATCCATAAGCTTTTATAACAGTGCAATAAGAAAAAATACTAAGTGGAAATAGTGTAAACAGCAGACAAGTTTTCTTAGGCCTCAGAAGTTACCTGAGCAACTACATTAGCCTGTTCCTGTTACCTAGTGCTGGGTAATAAATGATCCCAGAATTCAGCACTGTAACACAGCCTCCTTATCCTGTTTATAATGTTTTAGATCCCAAATTCCCAAGGGATTTGTCTGGGGAGTTCCCTTTTGGGGTTTCTCATTCAGTAACAATGAGATGTCATCTGGAGTCATAGCCATCCAAAGGTACAACTGGGAAGAGAAGACTCTTGAGAGGCCCTTGGACTTCAAGGAGATCAAACTGGTCAATCCTAAAGGAAATCAACCCTGAATATTCATTGGAAGGACCGATGCCAAAGCTGAAGCTCCAATACTTCGGCCACCTGATGTGAAGAACCAACTTATTGGAAAAGACCCTGAAGCTGGGAAAGACTGAGGGCAGGAGGAGAAGGGGACAAAAGAGGATGGGATGGTTGGATGGCATCACTGACTCAATGGATGTGAACTTGAGCAAGCTCCAGGATATGGTAAAGGACAGGAAGCAAGGCGTACTGCAGTCCATGGAGTCACAAAGAGTCAGACAGGACTTAGTGACTGAACAATAAGGAAGGATGTCCAAGGAGACTCCTCTCGTGGTGGCAGCTCATGCTGGCTGTGGGCTGAGAGCTCAGCCGAGCTGTTGACCAGAGTGTCTGTAAGTGGTATCTCTACGTGCTGTGGGCTTGTCACAGCATAGCAGCTGGATTCCAAGAAGGAATATCCAGAGAGGGAGTGTCCAGAGAGAGACTGTTCAGGAGGCCAAGGTAGAATCTGTGAGACTTCCCTGGACCTGGCCTCATAAGTCATCAGCCCCATCTCTGCCACATTGCATTGGTTACAAGCCAGTCATGATTGCCAGCCCATACTCAAGGGAGAGGGACTCAGACCCACCTCTAGATGGGAGGAGCATCAGAGAATTTAAGGGTGTCATTAATCTACTATAGCTGGTGCTGGAAATATGTTTAAGATATGAAATAATCCACATTCTTTCATATTTAATCAATTATTCAATTTAATTATGCTCTGAAGCATTAGCTTAGGAAAATGAAAAGATTTTATGAGTTTCTTTTTTAAATATGTAAATATTTGACAATGAATGCTAAGTTCTTTTTAATACCTTTAGTCACAAACTAATGATCTACTGGCTGAACTTGCTCCAGGATGTTTTGTTTGACCTTCACAGTGTTTTCAAAAAGATGAGCCAACATTTAAAAATAGGACTTCATACAAAACTTCAAATTTTCAGCTTTCTTGGAAAATGGAAAATTTGGGTCACAGAGGGCTTAAACTCCACTTGGCCAGTGCTTGGGCAGAACTGAGTAGCATCCGTCCCCTTAGAAGGCATCAACTGTGTCAAAATCTAGAATTAAATATCATTTTTTTCTATGTGACTGAATGGGTTTTTTTCCTATGGTAGGACAATATGTTTCTATACCCAATCTTTAGTGAAAGTGAGAAAACAAAAGACAAAGAGAGTTGTGTGTTTGCAGAAATGATAGAACACATTTTTAAGTGTGTACAACAGAAGAATATTCTTACATGTTCAAATTGCCAGTGTCCCTGTCCACTTCACTTATCCAGGTTACCTGCTTGATCTCTGTAGATACTTGAGTTGCATCCCTTGCTTTAGTGACCAGAGGATAGATTTGCTCTTGAATGCTTAGCAAGAGATGCCTCAGAGTTTAGTGAGGACCCAGACTATGCAGTTGTGAGAGCAAGGCTTTAAGACACTGGAACTCTAATCTTTGCTCTGGCCGTTGTGGGATTATGGAATAAGACAGAACACATCTGTAATAGATTAAAGACAGCTACAAATTCTTTGTCATTTTGCCCAAGGAGAGGTGGATTCTTTTTCTCCACACCCTTAAATCTATCTGTGTCTGTGTCCATTTTAATTAACAGGATATGGATTCACGGATCCCAACTTTATTCAATGGGTTAGAATCATTTGCTATCATTTATTTGGTGCCCAATTGTCCCCAGTTTTGCCAGAAGGGAGACCCTTCAAGTTGAATCCTCTGTCTGACTCCCTTTAAAGGGAAGATATAAAAGCACGGTGCTGTTGAAGTAGTAGATTGTTGAAGTCGTTTGTCCCTATTCTGACACCATAACTTAATTGTAAAACCTCGGGCAAGTTACTTAACCTTTATCTACCTCAGCTTTCACATGAACTATGTTCATATGGAAAATGAACATGGAGATAGTGCTACTTCATAGGATCATTGTGAGGATTAAATGAAAAAGCAGACAATGAAAACCTGGACCAATTCTTTACATGAAGTGCTCAGTATGTTAGTTGTGTTATCTTTTTAAATTTCTGACTTTTCACTGGAAATGGTGGGCTGACATTTTTTTCCTCCACAAAGCTGTTCTGAGGGTTAAATTGGGTAATGTAAGTAAGGTACATAAGAGATACTCTCAAAATGTTAACTACCTTGCCTTTCCCCTCTGCAAAGAGGAGGAGTAAATAAGAAGTTCTGTTAGAGAGGAAAGAGTGTTTCAGTGCTGTCTCATTGTTGGGAGTCCTTGTTGTATTCCCAAACACAGCTCCCCAGCATGAACATGAAGACAGAATTTCCTTAAATCTCCAGTCTATATGTAGGTGCACAGCTGTTAGTGGAAAACCTAGTGCCTTAGGAAAAGCATTCTTCCTTCTCTTTCTCCTCCCCCCGCCTCCTGCTTAAATGCAGTAATTCTTTTGCTTTTTCTTATGGTATGCATATGAAATTATTTCAGAATTAATGTACCAAGACCACTGACAGCAAAATATTTTATTAAAGGTGTGTGGCAAAATTGTGAATATACCTATTTCCCCCTATAGTTACAGTTAAAATCATTTGTTTTTCTTTGCAATCAAAAGAAAATATGGATACAATTGACTGCATAACTGAAAAGAAAAAATTTGCCTGACAGAAAATGAAATAAGCAAAGTCAAAAGACAAAAGAGAGACTTCCCTGGTGATCCAGTGCCTAAGACACCATGCTCCCATTGCAGAGGGCCCAGGTTCTATCCCTGGTCAGGGAACTAGATCCCACATGGCTACAACTAAGAGTTTGAATGCCATAGCTAACAGCTGGCACAGCCAAATAAACAAATAAAAATAAATAAATATTTTTTAAAAAGAAAAAAAAATTGGCAGAAAATATTTTTTAAAAATGTAGGCTGTATTTTATTGAAAACTAAAGTAAGGATAATTTTTGTTTTAAAAAAAGCAAGGATAATTCAGCATATAGAATAAGGAGCCCAGAGGGTAGAGTTATGAGTAATAGTAAATTTTACACAGGAAGTAGAATTGGACTCGGACTGGAAAAATGTGCCCAACTAGATTGCAGAATTACTTTGGAGCAATGATTTCTGTGTGCCTCCATTTTCTTTCTTTTTGAACAGGAGTGTTTTTAAGAGTTATATTTGTCCTACCATTATATGGGCTAAGTAACTTTCTCTGAAATTCATGTGTTTTAAGATCAAGAGACATTTCACACGGGGAACTGTACTTGAGGAATTTCAAATGGCTTCCTCTCTTTGGTCATGCACTTTCATTTCTCTTGGGTAAATATCTAGAAGTGGGATGATTGGATCACATAGTAGGTGTACGTTTAAGTTTGGAAGAATCTTAACTTCCTAGGAAATTTTTTCAAGAATTTTCTTTAGGTAATGAGATCCTGGATCTCAGGCCTGAGCTCAGTACCATCAAGGGATAAGACCCTGAGGGTCTCAGAGTAGGAGAGGGTGCATTTTGAATGTGTGAGAAATGTGAATTATTGGGCCAGAGATTGGACTGTGGTATGATAGATCGTATTTCCCCAAAAATAGCTTCAACAGTAATCCCCCTTCCACACGCTCCACCAGAATTCACTACTCCTCAAAGTTGAAAAGTTTTAGTCACTCTGTCGTGTCTGACTCTTTGTGACCCCGTTGTCTGTAGCCCTCTTGGCTCTTCTGTCCATGGGATTCTCCAGGCAAGAATACTGAAATGGGTTGCCATTTTCTTCTTCAGGGGTTTTCCTGACACAGGGATCAAACCCAAGTCTCGTGCAATGAAGGCAGAGTCTTTACTTTCTGAGCCACCAGGGATGCCCCCTCCTCATAACAAAGAAGAATCCATTTCCTCTTTCCTGAACCGAGGCGTGCCTTTGTGACTGCCTCAGTTACCGGGGTTTGGTGGAAGTGACACTATGTGATTTCCAAGCTATAAAAGGTGATGCAGCTCCTGCCTGATCTCTCAGGACACTTGCCTTTTGAACCCAGTCACTAGATGAGAAGCTCAGGTCACTTGCAAAGGTTCTAGTTGAGAAGAACAGAGCCTCCAGTACTCATCTCAGACTGAGCTCCCAGCTGACAGTCAGTACCACTTGTCACCATGTGGATGAGCCATCTTGGGATCTGAGCCTCCAGCCCTCAATGGAGTCATCACAGCTGCTCCCACATGGAGCAGAGATGAGCCTTCCCAGTTGGGTAGTGAAAGTGAAAGTCGCTCATTCATGTCTAATTCTTTGCGACCCCATGGACTATATAGTCCGTGGAATTCTCCAGGCCAGAATACTGGAGTGGTTAGCCTTTCCCTTCTCCAGGGGATCTTCCCAACCCAGGGATCAAACCCAGGTCTCCCACACTGCAGGCAGATTCTTTACCAGCTGAGCCACAAGGGAAGCCCAAGAATACTGGAGTGGGTAGCCTATCCCTTCTCCAGTGGATCTTCCTGACCCAGGAATCAAACCAGGGTCTCCTGCATTGCAGGCAGGTTCTTTACCAACTGAGCTATCAGGGAAGACCTCAGTTGGGTGAAGCCCACAACTGGGCAGTGAAGTCCTGCCCAATCTGCAGAACCTCGAGCAGATTAAATGATTTTATTTAGCTTTATTTGTTTTAAGTCACTGAATTTCCTTTGGGCACTGCTTTTAAATTTTTAATTTTTTATTCAGAAAAAACTGATATATAATAAGCTATATGTATTTAAAGTGTCCAATTTGACAAGTTTTGACATATGTGTATACCTGTAAAGCCCTCACTACAATTAGATAATGAACATATCTGTTACTCCTAAAAGAAAGTTTTTTCTTTTTTTGTGCTTCTTCATAATCTCTCCCTCTGCTCTCCCATCCCAACCAGGCAAACACTGATCTGCTTCCTATTACTTTAGACTTGTTGACATTTTCTAGAATTTTAAAATGGACTCATATATTATGTATTGTTTTTTGTCTGTCTTCAGTCACTCAGCATTATTATTTTGAAATTCATTCATGTTATTGGGTGTATTAAGAGTTCATTCCTTTTTATTTTTATTACTTGAATAGCAATATACTGTATGAATCTACCACAAAGTCTTTATCGATTCACATGTGGTTGGACATTTCCATTGTTTCTAGTTTTTACTGATTAAAAAACTAAAGCTGCTATGAACATTTATAGTTCTTTGCATTGCTTGTGCTTTCATTTCTCTTGAGTAAGTAGGTCGGAATAGAATGGCTGGATGACATGGTAGTGTATGTTTAATATTTTAAGGAGCTATCACTGTTTTCCACTGCTTTTCAAAGAGGTTATACCATTTTATTCCCACTAGTAGTGAGAAAATAACAATTCTAATTGCTCTAATTCTGTGTCAACACTTAGTATAGTCAGTTTTAAATTTTTAGACATTTCAGTATTTATGTAGTTTAATCCAATAAGTTTTGGAATGATTTGTTATGTAGCAATAAATAGCAAGTGGCTCATTGTCCAAGAATCCCCCTGCCAATGCAGGAGATGCAGGAGACTTGGCTTGCTTCCCTGGGTCGGGAATATCCCTGAGGGAAGGAAATGGCAACCCACTTCAGTATTCTTGTTATAATCCCATGGACAGAAGAGCCTGGTGGGCTATAGTCCCAGGAGTCACAAAGGCTTGGACATGACTGAGCAACTAAAAAACAACAAAAACGATAAATAACTGGCATGGGATGAAAAACCAACTCTCCAAATTGAATATAAATGTAAACCATTTTTAAGTGCATTAAAAACTGTATTTGTTGATGTCCTTTCATATCTAGAAGCATTAAAATGTGTAATTGAGGAAGAGAGCTCTGTGCCCAAAATTCAAATATTATATTATGCTACTAAAAAGTGTTTACAGTCAGAGTTTATATCCTTATTTATTAATTAGTCATTGAAAGTTTGAGATATAGCAAGATGTTAGAATGATAACATCAATTAACTTTCAAACGTTGTCAGTTCAGTTCAGTTCAGTGGCTCAGTCATGTCTGACTCTTTGCGACCCCATGGACTGCAGACGCCAGGCCTCCCTGTCCATCACCAAATCGCAGAGTTTACTCAAACTCATGTCCATTGAGTCGGTGATGCCATCCTACCTCTCATCTCGTCCTCTGTCATCCCCTTCTCCTCCTGCCTTCAATCTTTCCCAGAATCAGGGTCTTTTCCAATAAGTCAGTTCTTTACATCAGGTGGCCAAAGTACTGGAATTTCAGCTTCAGCATCAGTCCTTCCAATGAATATTCAGGACTGATTTCCTTTAGTATGGACTGGTTGGATCTCTTTGCTGTCCAGGGGACTCTCAAGAGTCTTCTCCAACACCATAGTTCAAAAGCATCAGTTCTTTGGCGCTCAGCTTTCTTTACAGTCCAGCTCTCACATCCATACATGACTACTGGAAAAACCATAGCTTTGACTAGATGGACCTTTGTTGGCAAAGTAATGTCTCTGCTTTTTAATATGCTATCTAGGTTGGTCATAGCTTTTCTTCCAAGGAGCAAGTTTCTTTTAATTTCATGGCTGCAGTCACTGTCTGCAGTGATTTTGGTGTCCAAGAAAATAAAGTCTCTCACTGTTTCCACTGTCTCCCCATCTACTTGCCATGAAGTGATGGGACCGGATGTCATGATCTTAGTTTTCTGAATGTTGAGTTTTAAGCCAACTTTTTCACTTTCCACTTTCACTTTCATCAAGAGACTCTTTAGTTCTTCTTTGCTTTCTGCCATAAGGGTGGTGTCATCTGCACATCTGAGGTTATGGGTATTTCTCCCGGCAATCTTGATTCCAGCTTGTGCTTCATCCAGCCCAGCATTTCTCAAAACGTACTCTGCATCTGTACAGCCTTGACGTACTCCTTTCCCAATTTGGAACCAGTCTGTTGTTCCATGTCCAGTTCTAACCTTTGCTTCTTGACCTACACACAGATTTATCAAGAGGCAGGTCAGGTGGTCTGGTATTCCCATCTCTTAAAGAATTTTCCACAGTTTGTTGTGATCCATACAGTCAAAGATTTTGGCATAGTCAATAAAGCAGAAGTAGATGTTTTTCTGGAACTCTCTCACTTTTTCAATGATCCATTGGATGTTGGCAACTTGATCTCTGGCTCCTCTGCCTTTTCTAAATCCATCTTAAAGATCTGGAAGTTCATGGTTCATGTACTGTTGAAGCCTGGCTTGCAGAATTTTGAGCATTACTTTCCTAGAGTGTGAGATGAGTGCAATTGTGCGGTCGTTTAAACATTCTTTGGCATTGCCTTTCTTTGGGATTGGAAATGAAAACTGACCTTTTCTAGTCCTGTGGCCACTGCTGAGTTTTCCAAATTTGCTGGTATATTGAGTGTAGCACTTTCACAGCATCATCATATTTTAGGATTTGAAATAGCTCAACTGGTATTCCATCACCTCCACTAGCTTTGTTCATAGTGATGCTTCCTATGGCCCACTTGACTTCACATTCCAGAATGTCTGGCTCTAGGTGAGTGATCACACCAGTTTGGTTATCTGGGTCATGAAGACATTTTTGTATAGTTCTGTGTATTCTTGCCACCTCTTCTTAATCTCTTCTGCTTCTGTTAGGTCCATACCATTTCTGTCCTTTATTGAGCCCATTTTTGCATGAAATCTTCCCTTGGTATCTCTAATTTTCTTGAAGAGATCTCTAGTCTTTCCCATTCTATTGTTTTCCTCTATTTCTTTGCATTGATCACTGAGGAAGTCTTTCTTATCTCTCCTTGCTATTCTTTGGAACTCTGCATTCAAATGGGTATATGTTTCCTTTTCTCCTTTGCTTTTCACTTCTTTTCTCAGATATTTGTAAGGCCTCCTCAGACAACCATTTTGCCTTTTTGCATTTCTTTTTCTTGGGGATGGTCTTGATCCCTGCCTCCTGTACAATGTCATGAACCTCCGTCCATAGTTCTTCAGGCACTCTGTCCAATCTAATCCCTTGAATCTATTTCTCACTTCCACTGTATAATCATAAGGGATTTGGCAAACACCCTCTTCCAACAACACAAGAGAAGACTCTACACATGGACATCACCAGCTGGTCAATACTGAAATCAGATTGATTATATTCTTTGCAGCCAAAGATGGAGAAGCTCTATACAGTTAGCAAAAACAAGACCAGGAGCTGACTATGGCTCAGATCATGAACTCCTTATTGTCAAATTCAAACATTGTAGTCAACAAAAAAGGAAGCCTGTTATATGAAATAAGTAGTTCATTGGTTTTGATCCCCTTCTCTCAGTCTTCTTCAAATGATATTCCCCACTAGGTATTTTTGAGAGTTCCCATGGGGTGTCTTTACATGTGTTTTGTAGCTAGTCTGGGCAGGTGATGGGTTCTCCCTCCACTGGCTGTCTCCAGGCAATGAGTCATCCACCAAACGGGAATACCATGTCCTTCTAGAATACTAAAGGTGCTTGGTGTTGAGATGGCTAGATAGAAGGAGACCTTTTTTTCCTTGTGCTTGCTGTGGGAGAGATCCCCAAGCATAGTTGCCTGTGCCACACATGCTTATGTAAATTTTCCCTTTGGCGTTCTTTATTAATATCTCACACGCTCTTCTGCCCTCTGCCTTCTTAGGAACCAACCATGAGTCAAGTGTGGGGCAAGAGTAGGAGACAGCTCCAACTAACAACAGACATAGAGCTGTGGTCATTTTCACATACCTCCTTCTCTGTCATGGGGTCAGGCTCAATCTGTCTGGATAATTCTCGAAGGATGAGGTATTACCCAAAAGGTTCCCCTCCTCACTTCTAAGACAAAAAAATTTCAGGCAGGGTTGCCCCAGCTATTTCTCAAATACGCCCAGACATGTTTGACTCTCAGCAGGTTCTTAACCCCAGATTGAACTGAGATAACCTCCACCCCCTCCTGGTGACTCTCCTGCACTGTTGTAATCTCTGTTCAATTGGCTGTTCAATGTTCTTGTTTTATGATAGATTTTTAAATTGAGGTTTAGCTTAATTTTCTTGTTTCCTCAGAGTATACCATCCCAATCAACTTCCTCTCCCTCCGCCCCAAATCCTTTTCTTTCATGGCTTTTGTTTCTCTTATTTTCTCTTCATTTGGATGGTTTTCTTATCCTTTCCACATTTTAGCAGTATGCAATAAAAATGTGAATATTCTGAGACACTAAATAAACACCATGTGAGTGAATAAAAATCATGGCTTCTACATATGTTTTCCTCTCTCAATTCCACTGCTTAAATTGAAAATGTAAACATCTTGATCAAAAACTTTTCAGTTGGTTATCTTTAGTCCTTCATGATTAAAACTGTAAGCTCAACATGCTTTCTCAAGTGCCCTTGGAAAGAGAGCTAGTCTATTATGTCCCTCTCACGGTACCCCCCTCCCCAACCCTCCACACATTAGGCGAACAAAAGCCTGAATGGATAGCGTTTGCACCCGGATTTCAGGAGGCTGTGATTATGTCTCTGAAATTTGAAAAAAGAATCCCACATTTGACAGAAATTGTTAAGAGTCTACAATTAACAAATAGATCTGGCATTAGTGTTTTTCTAATCAAAATCTATTGTTCTGCCGATGCTCACGGCTGTTGTGTTAACTGACAGTGGTTGCCCTCCCAGGAGGCCTGCGGAGAGCGCAGTGCGCGGGAGAGGTAAGTGTGCTTTCATGCTCATGTCCCAGTCTGTCAGATCCCTCCAGAACCGCACAATTCATCTCCTGCCCTCCAGAATGATGGTACCAATTTGTCCCTCAAGTTGAGCGATGACCCTTTCTTTCCTGAAGTCTTCAAAGGAAAGAGAAAAAAAATAGATTATTAAGTTCTCATTGAACTAGAAAAACAAAACAAATCAGCAGTCTGCTGCACTGGAGCCAGAAGGCTCCTTGTGGGTGGTGCTCCCAGCAGAGGTAGCAAAGTTTGCCGTTTCCAGTCCAATCCACGACAGTCATGGCAGACAATAGAATACTGTGGAAGTCTTCAGCAATGTAGAAGATTAATCTAATAATATCATTCATTTAATGAAATAGTGACTTCAGATGTTCTTTTATGAAAATGTGGCAATGACAAAGTTTATGAATGGAAAGGCCTTAATAGCCAGTAACCTACCTAACATTTTAAAAAGCATTGATTCAAATGCAGTAACCACTGCAGATGAAAAAGTCAAAGGGGAAATCCTCAGGTGTTTTGTTTAAATATAATTTGAAAAAAAAAAAAAGCAGGTTATCTGTACACTAATTTTTATTTTCTGGTACAGCCTGAGTAGGGAATATGTCAGAATTAAAAAGAAAAAAAAATTTGGGACTTCCCTGGTGGTTCAGTAGTTAAGACTGTGCTCCCAAAGCAAGGAATGTGAGTTTGATCCCTGGTGGGGGAACTAAAAAATCCACAACTGAAAATCTCACAGGCTGCGACGAAGATGGCAGAGCCTGAGTGCCACAACTAAGACCCGGTGCAGTCAAAATAAATAAATAAATTTTATTTTTTAAAGAAAGCATTTTATTTTAAAAATAGGAATCCTAAAATATGCATCTGTCTTCCAAACCTCCATTTGACCATGTGACAGTCATGTCAGAGTTCCCCCCACATCTTTCTGCAAAGATGAGTTTGAGAGTTTGCATCACCAGAGGGTCCTTGGCTGATTTCTTCCTTTCTTTGTCATCACCCAAGACTATCAGTTGTTGCGAATTGCCCCAGGTCACCCTCATTTGTGCTCACAGTGGCATCTTCACACCTCGGAGGCTTTCTAGACTCCTTTAGGGACCCACCCTCCGGCACACAGAAAATCATCCACTGCTCGCACCATGCTCAGGGCAGCTCCCCCAAGCCCATCTGCCTAGCCAGGCCACCCCACCATTTCTGTTCTCCTCCTCCCACCCCATGATGCCCTTGGGGGTGAGCAACTTGGAGTCTCACTACTGCTGAAGTCTCCATTTTGGAATGAATGGGACCCAGGTCCTACCTGCTCCAGGTCCAACTCTAAGCTCTTATGGCTTCTATTCTTCTACTCTTTCCCTGAGGCTCAGCCTAGTGGATGGTAAATCAAAATCAAAAGGGAACAGCAGATCTAATTCTCTTGAGGCATGTGTTCCCAGGAGAGCACAGGACCTTGTTCTACATCCTTACACATTCACCAAGTTCAGCGTCATCTCAGCAATGAGGTTCTATGAAGCAAAAGCCAAGGCTTTTGAAACTCAGTAGCCTTTTCTCTCCATGCCCCTCAGTCTCCAAGACAACAAATGGTCTAGACCGAATAAGGGAAAGACAGGATACAAGAGGGAGTTCATATCTCACGGCATCATCTCACCTGAGAAGGACACGGTATCTGTTGTTCCTGCCATTATATCAGAATCCCTTCCCTGAGAATTTGGAATTGGCATTGTTAATATGCTTCTCCTGGGGCTGGCCTTTCACATGGAAGAAATATCAAAATTTCTGAAAGAGAAAACTCACGAACCTTTTAAGCATACATTTTTGAAAGGAAACTAGATCATGTAGCCACCCTCATTTTCACTTTCTGAAGTGCGGCATGGTTGTATCCCTCATGTGGATGAGTGGCAGATAAAGCTGGTAGAAGACGGCAGAACATGCTACCTACGGAGCTGATGACACACCCTCTCCTGGCTCCAGGCCCAAGTACAGCTACATGCCAATTCCCTAACTTAAATGAAGAAGGAGGAGTGGGAGAGGGAGAAGAAGGTGTTTATCTATTTGCAATGGTTTTTGAAGGATGAATAGGAGTTCGCCAGACAGACATAGGAAGGAAAGACGTAGAGCAAAGCAGCCCTGCCCCTAATGTTTTACCACAGGGCCCAGAACAGGAGTACAAAGAGAGGCCCCAGTGCTATATATTTCAATACTTAAAAGTTATAAATCAAGCTCTTCGACTCTTTGCAACCCCAAGACGATAACAGTCCATGGAATTTTCCAGGCCAAAATACTGGAGTGGGTAGCCTTTCCCTTCTCTGGGGATCTTCTGGACCCAGGAATCAACCAGTATCTCCTGCATTGCAGGTGGATTCTCTACCAGCTGAGCTACCAGGAAAGCCCCCATAAATCAAACTAATAAGCTATTAAGGAAAATATAATCCACTTAATTTATGATTACTGGGAAGACCAAGTTCAAATTTTGAATTCTAGCCCCCTGAGGGCAAGGGGTGTGCTGGTCCTCACGTCCTGGTGCTCCTTCCTAGGAGCCTCTTTCCTTCTTTCCCTGTCTTCCAACTCTATCCTGTGACAAGGTCTTCATGTGCCATGTGTGGACACTGCTTCATGGCCACCCTCCCATTAGGAGTGGTCACGCTGATGGTATGGGCTGCCCTCTGGAGGATGCATATGAGAAGAGATCCACAGTGGCCCTAGAAACAGGCTTGGGTCCTTTGGACAGGCAACTCGGGAGCCCTGGTCACCAGGAGTGTGATCTAGAAGGGGAAGTGTGACATCTGGGCAGGCATATAACCCACAGACTGCCTTCCTGGTGGAGGAGAGGGTCGGAGCAAGAGCCTCCTAAAACATAGGAACCTAGACAGGTGTTTCTCTTGCACAGCCAAAGGACAATTTTGCCCCCAAAATCCAACCAAAAAAAACCCACTTGACTGAAGTTGTGGAAGAACATGGTGGCCAGGAGAAATGTTAAGAAATTCAATGTGGCCCAAACATGGATTATTTGTAGTAAGGGGCAGGAGATAAAAGTAGAGCAAGAACCTACAGGGGAGGGATACAGATGGTGGGAGGGAGGCTCAAGAGAGAGTGGATTTTTGTGTACTTATAGCTGATTCATTTTGTTGTATAGCAGAAACTAACCCAATATTGTAAAACAATTATACTCCAATTAAAAAAAAATAGGACAAGATAGTAAAGGGCATGGTGGGTAGTATGGACTTTGTGGTGGGCAAGGGACATTTTTAAGCATGAGAATTTTGTTAATTATTTATTTTCTTTTTATTTTCTTCTTTTAACTGCACCATGCAACATGTGGGATCTTAGTTTCTCCATCAAGGATAGAACTTGAGCCGTTTGCCTTGTAAGCTCCGAGTCCTAACCACTGGACCGCCAGGGAGTCCCATGCTAAGTATTTCTTAGGAGGAAAAGACCAGAGACAAATGGAATCAATACAGTGGGAAGAATTTGACAGTTATTGGGATTTTTGGAAGTTAGAGAAGGTCTGACTGCCTGAATTGAGGAATAAGTGGGAAAGAGCAGATTCTGGAGACATTTCTGGAGTATAATTGACAAGGTTTTGTGAGAGTTCAACTTGGGACTTCCCTGGTGGCTCAGATGGTAAAGAATCTGTCTGCATTGTGGGAGACCTGGGTTCGATCCCTGGGTTGAGAAGATCCCTTGGAGAAGGGAATGACAACCCACTCCAATATTCTTGCCTGGAGAATTTCATGGACAGAGGAGCTTGATGGGCTATTGTCTATGGGGTTGCAAAGAGTCACACATGACTGAGTAGCTAACACTTTCACTTTAACCAGCTTGAAAGGCTCTTGTGCTCACGGTACATTGCCCAAAGGAAGGGGTTGAAGGCCAGGTGCAGGTTGTAAAGTCATACGTTGGACATGCTCCGTTTGAGGCTCTATGATCCTAACTCCAACTATCATGTGATAGCTGATGACAATAGAAATTATAGCCACAGAGCTTTGAAATCTGTATCCCACGTGTAAATCTAGGAAAGAAGTGGTGTGGAAGCATTTTGGAGAATTTCTTATAAAAGAGGTTTGCCTTTTCGGTGCCTCCACTTTGTAGGTGCCTGGTTGCCAAGAGGAAACTTTAGGACAAGCAATTTCGTATTTTGAGGTCTGCTTCTGTTATTCATATAATAAACCCAGGTCTTCCTCTTTTGGAAAATGTAGCTCATGTAGTGGATACAAATTATAATTATTTTTTTGAGCAGCAGTTGTGAGTTTGGTGTGGTAGCATGTCCTTTGCAGAGATCTTTAAAGGTAAAAATGTCCCCATGGGCATCTTTTTAGTGCTGGCCCACAACTCTGATATTTTAGGAGAGGCTGCAAGCAGTTGAGGCTTGTTGGCTCTTTCGATGTCCTCATAAAGAGTAAGTTTTTCAGAATATAAATTAGAGATGACTGAAAATTCCCTGCTTTGTATATAACTTATGAAACCAAAGCCAGGACTAGAACTGGATTCCCAAGAACTTAAAGTTAGAAATCTCAAATTTAACAAGCCGTTGTAAATGACCATTGAGCAGTGGACATGCTACATGTTCTGGCTAGTGCTCTGAATTGTTCATTTTTCAAGGGGCTCATTTCCCCCAATAACATTTTCTTGTTCTTTTTCTTACCTTTCTGCTTGTAGCAATAAGATGGCATGTTGTTATTTTTCAAGTTGCAGGGATTAATGCTCATTTTCTGGTTAATTAAAATCTTTTAAATAAAAACACTCCAAGTTCAGAGCATTATTGTACTCATTACCATTTCTGCAGTATCTTTGCAGCTCAGCTATTATGCCAGGCTGCAGTAATTTCAATACAGCCCTTTTATTGTTTGTCTTTATTGAAGACTTTGTGCTCATTACTGGATTGTCTCCTGACAGCCCAGAACACTCCCCCAGACTCTCCTCCTGCACTCTGTGAAACCTATTTTGCATTTGCAAGTGTTTGGGCCTTCCAGGATCAGATAAGTGACTGTATTCAAGGAGAATTAAAAATTTGGAAGGGGTGTTGTATAATCTCTTAACATAGAAACTCCACTTGGTCTTCAAATATCTCCCCATATGTAATTTTTTTAGTGTCAAAAACCTTATTGGATTAGAATTGTCTTAATTCGAGGGTGGAAAAAAAAGTGGTAAAAATCATTATACTCAGAATGCATCAATGATATTTATGTGTTCATCTTAAAAATACAATATACTATGAGTTTGAAATATTTACTACTTACTTTTGGAGATGTTCCCCCGGTGGACTGTGCCTGCTTCATTATATATTGAGGGAGCTTTTGCTCTGCAAACACTCATTGTTTGCTGATAGAAGTTCCTACTCCTCTCATCCCTGTCCATTTTCTTCTGGATAGAGCACGTCTCTATCGTGTTTAATAGGCAGTTACTGTCTCTCAGGGCATTTTTCTAGGCCTGTTCAATATGAGTAGGAGGATTCATTTTGACATGCTTGCAGCCCACAGCAACTTTGGTGACTCACAGAAGTAGCTTACACTAGACAGAAAAACCATTTCATGCTCAAATTATTCTTAGCAAGAAGCTACATCTACTTTGAAGAAAAATGAATTTAGAGTATCTCTATGGGTTTGCTAATAGCAAACAGCTTGAAATACACATACACACACACACAGACAAAATGTGTAGTAGATTTGAAGTGGGGCAGGTCACCTGCCCTTGAATTTGTATTCTACCTCTTTTGATGGCAGAAGAGGGGCTCCTACACAAATAACTTTCTGTCGGATTGTACTTGAACCTGAAGGCCCTCGACCTACACGTCTGCAAGTGTGCTGCTGGCCAGGGCTTCCAGGGGCTCTGCTGACTCCTGGAGGCCCCTCTCTAGCTCTCGTCCATTCAAGCTGTCACCTCTGTGGAGTGTCTTAGGTGCGACCCGACTGGAAGGCAGGAGATGGTCATGTTGCTAAGGGAGAATCAGTGGCTGCTTGGTCCATATTTTGACCATTTCTAAATTCCTTTATTTCTTTTCATTTGCACACTCTATATCAGACCATTGCGACTCTGTCCCTGCTTTAGCTTTTGCTCTCACTACCCCAAACAGTGAATATATAATCGTTGGAAAAAAGAATATCCAGCAAAACTGACATGCCTTTTTCTCATTTCCCCACCTGTGTGGTAGTATCGATAACACTCATTTTGCATCTTTTCTGCTAGCTTAGATCTTTCTTCACAGAGTGTTTCCCTTGAAATTCTACAAATGACTCAACAAACCTTTTAATGACTCAACAAACCTTTATTAACACCTACTGTGTGCTAGGGAATGAGCTGGACCCTGGCCCTGCAGCAGGAATTGAAGGGACAGTCCCTGCCCTCCTGGAGGCTGCAGACTGGAGCTCAAGTGCAAATGTGAGAATAGCACATGGCTTCGAATCACAGTGAGACTGGGGTAAGGAGTGTGATGTCCCCAGGTAAACTCTGGAAAGAAAGCTTCGCCCTCCCCAAGTCTACCTCCCTGTAAGTGGCAGTACTCGTGGACAGCACGGCTGGAAAGGATTCCTTGGGTGATGGCTATTTCTTTGAGCTGGCGAGAAAATCCTTAGAGTCCCTGGTCACACAATTGTCTGAGAACCTGCTGACCCTATACCACTCGTTTAAATTCATGCTCAACTTGGAGCTGCCAATGCTTCAAATGTCTCCTGGAGAACATGTAGAAACCTGTGCTCTCTGGAAGCCCTGTGACAGTCGTCATCAAAAGCTGGTTCCCTCTATCCAAGGGTGAGTTTTATGAGAAAGAGAATAACGTGTAACTAACCATATTTTATTCTTTGACATTCCAATTACATTAACCAAGGCAGGCATTAGAGATCAATTGATGGGCCAGCCCAGTGATGTGAGGGCTGAGAGGGGTGGGTCACTGAGGAGATGGCCCTAGGTGTCTGTGGGGTGGTGGTGGGAGCCTCTGAACCCACGCTTTCTCCCTGTGAACCTCGGCCCATCGCTTCTAAAGTGCTGTCCCTTCATTACCTTCCTGCTGTTCTTTTCTGGCAAATCTAAGCCTGTCAATCTCCACCATTGCCTGGGTTGGAAACCCGGTTAACTAGGATTCATCTTGTCAATTCAAACAGCAGTTTCTGTTTGTGAGCAAAATAAATGAGTGAGCTTCCCAACTACTGGGCATTTCCACTGAAGCCCTGTGAGCCCCCTAACTTAGGTTTAATCAATCCATTTCTAACTTAACCAGCCCAGGATCCAATGGATTTTACCTTATCTAGAGCAAACGAGCTGTGCGCTCCTTCTTGATTTTGCAGCTGATTGACTATGGCATGGAGTTTAGTAGATTGTGGATCAAATAAATGAGAACCATAAAATTTCCTCCCCAGGGACTAGGTTTTGATTATTGCATTGACCCTAGAACAAGAAATGTGCCCTCTGGACCAAAAAAAAAAACACACCGCCACACAGCAACCCAAGGCCAGATGCTCCTATCCAGGACTGATTCAGTTACATTTATTAAAAGTAAAAAGGTAGGGGGAGCACATTTTTTGAGAATTATCACACAGCTAGATGGGAGAGGAACTGACAGTAATATTCCATGCCTAAAAATCTAATGATTCCTGGAAAGTGAGTGTCAATTTGGCACTCTGTCTGGGGTTCAGAAAGAATTCCAGGAATTATGACAGGATAGTTATGATGAAACAGTAGTGGTGAGGAGATGCTTGTATTCAGAATCCAATTTCTACTGAAATTTAGTGGGCTTTTTATTTATGTGTTTATTTTTGGCTGCGCTGGATCTCTGCTGCTGTGCATGAGTTTTTTCTAGTTGTGGGAGCGGGGGCTACTCCCTAGTTGCATTGCCGGGGCTTCTCATTGTGGAGGCTTCTTTTGTTGCAGAGCATGGGCTTTAGGCACGTAGGCTTCAGTAGTTGCGGCTGGCAGGCTCTAGAGTGCAGGCCCAGTAGTTGTGGTGCATGGGCTTAGTTACCCTGAAGCATGTGGGATATTCCTGGACTAGGGATTGAACCCATGTCCCCTGCATTGGCAGGCAAACTGTTAACCACTGGACCACCAGAGAAGTCCCAAATTTAGTGTTTTTTAAATGGATGACCATCATACCAGAGAGTGGAGACATTAGTGGAGACCATAAATATTTTATCATTTTTTTCTGCTCTGGAAATTTCTGTGTCCCGAGTGCCCATTGTGGGCCCAGCTGTGAAAGAGGGAACATGGTAAAATTAAAAGACTAGGTTTGGGGTGGAACAGATCTAAGTCAGAAGTCTATTTGCTACCTGCATAGCCCTGGGCAAGTAGCCTTGCTACAATAAACCTATAATAAGGGCAAAGTATCGGCACTTGCTTAAGACAGAGAACTTTGGGAATCCTTGCCTATCCATGTCCTCCCTTCTTAAGGATCCACCTTCCATGCAGGGGCTGGCTTCACAGGCTCTGGGCTTTGAAGGCTCTACTCTTGGACAGTTCTGCTGTCAGCATCTTAAATTCTTCATAGTTGTTGAACAGGAGATGCTGTATTTTCACTTAATGCTAGCCCGCATATTGTGTGACTGCATAGGCCACCCCAGCTGTGGGTAAGTCACTCAGAACAAATCTGGGGTGCAGCTGCTCTTCCTGTCCTGGAGCCAAGAGATGCCCAGTCCTCTCCCCTGCAGTTCCTTCTTTGTGCTCAAAGTTGCCCGGATAGCTTCTGTCACTCACAGTCACGAGCGTGCTGCCCTTGGCTCATGTGGCTGGACGGTCAAAGAAGAAAACGTGGTGAGCAGGGTTTTGTTCCCGTCTTGCGTGGGACTGCGATGGACATCTGACCCAACGTGGACCAATAAGAATGTCTCTTGCACATGTTGGGCCTGAGGGACTCTGGTTAATCTTTGTCTGAGGAGGGAGGGTGAGGAAGCTCAAAAGCTGGAGGGCAGCCATCTTCTCTGTCCAGGGAAAAGAAAGCAAGCCTGCTGCCTGTCAAGGCGAAGTGTGGGGATAGGTGAGCTGCAAGAAGCTGAGAGGGGAGAGGCTGCGGCCTCACTGAGAGGGAGTAGAGCAGGTGTCTCAGTTCCGAATGATTTTGCCATTTCTTCCTGTTCCTATTAGAAAGGAGTCACATTTCCAGTCCTCAAGATGGAAGATACTTGTCTCTTTCCAGATACCTGTTCATGTTAGTTTAAGATAGCCTAATAGTCTGTAGCTCACTCAAACCATCTCCAGCGTCCTGATTCACTCCCTCATGGGTTGCAGAGAAGAGCAAACGAGAGCAGGTAATGTGGGGCCAGCACTTTTCAAACTTTAAAACCCCTCCAACCATGGAGTCCCATTCATTATATAACAGAGCAAGATGGAAAATAGCTATGGACTGGGAAATTCTTTGATATTTATTTCAAAATTGTGTGAATCAAGCAGCATTCTTCATCGTCTTCATTTTCTAAGATGGAACTTCTGTCACATAGCAAATGTCACAAAGTCCTGTGTTTAAAGTCATCTAAATGTTCCTGGTGAAGATGCCACATTAATCATATAATTTGGGCTAATGTGAATATTTTTATAGGGTTATTAACATTTCAAAGATGTTAGGGCTGTTTTGTAATTTAAAATTTGATTTATGGCTTTCAGGAACACATTAAAAATTAATCTGATTTCTTCTGGTTTGAAACCATGAGATTGAAATAATTGAAAGCAACAGAAAGAGTTTGTAGTTGGAACAGAAAAGACAATTCAAAAGATAAGAAACAGTAGGTAAATGCTAAAGAACTTGGGAAATATTTATGTAACTGACAAAATGGAAAATGTTGGATTGGGCAAGTAAATGGAAAACTATGGAAAATGAACGAAAGCATAAAAGTATTGAGAAACAGATATATAGTTGAGGTATGTAGGTTCTAGGATAGTTTTTCTTAGAGCTCTCTTGCTTTCTTAAATACTTTTTTAAAAGGTTTATTTATTTATTGTTGGCTGTGCTGGATCTTCGGTAGCTCGGGCTTTTCTTTGGTTGCTGAGAGCAAGGGCTACTCTCCAGTTATGGAGCAAGGGCTTTTCATCGCAATAGCTTCTCTAGTTGCAGAGCTTGGGCTCTAGGACACGTGGGCTTCATTCAGTAGTTGTGGCTCATGGGCTTAGTTGCTCTGTGGCATGAGGAATCTTCTCAGACCAGGGATTGAATCTGTGGCCCTTGCATTGGCAGGCAGATTCTTAACCAACTGACCAACAGGGAAGTCCCCTACTTTCTTTTATTTATCTTTTTACTTGCTCATTCGTTTCATATGCCTTATGCCCTTTGAGATACTGGAATCAGGGTAGCGAACAAAATAAAGTCTGTATCTTCCTGGAGTTTAATTTCTTGTGAGATTAGAGAGAGCTTGAAGAACCAGGATTCATAGATGTAAGGAGGGGGAAAGAGAATGGAAAGGAATAGCCCATTAAAAAGCATCTCATTTCCCTGTGAGGTCTCCACCACTCACAGGGAACCAAGTGCTTTACCTTCATTATCTCATTTCATCCTTAGCAGCCTTCAAGATGGACAGGATTTCAAATGTGCACAGGGACCAGACAGGCCATGCAGAATGCACAGAGGATGTGACAAACCGGAGAGCACATAACTCTTCCAAAGGGGCATCCCCTGCTCAGCTCTAGCTGTCTGTTGCCATGGGGGAGTGTGAGTTCCTTTCTGCTAGATTTTACATTTTTTTCAAGAGAAGCTTCAAATCCACTTTTCATGTGAAAATGGATTTTTTTAAAAAATTGGGTCAGTTTTTAAATTGCTATGTTGTGTTTATGCAAAGACAGGCATAATTTTATTACTGTACTGTCATTTGTAATAGCAAGAGATTCAGTTCAGTTCAGTTCAGTCGCTCAGTCATGTCCCACTCTTTGGGACCCCATGGACTGCAGCACACCAGACTTCCCTGTCCATCACCAAATCACAGAGTTTACTCAAACTCATGTCCATTGAGTCGGTGATGCCATCCAACCATCTCATCCTCTGTCATCCCCTTCTCCTCCTGCCTTCAATCTTTCCCAGTATCAGGGTCTCTTCCAATGAGTCAGCTCTTCGCATCAGGTGGCCAAAGTACTGGAGTTTTAGCTTCAGCATCAGTCCTTCCAATGAATATTCGGGACTGATCTCCTTTAGGATGGACTGGTTGGATCTCCTTGCAGTCCAAGGGACTCTCAAGAGTCTTCTCCAACACCACAATTCAAAAGCATCAATTCTTTGGCGCTCAGCTTTCTTTATAGTCCAACTCTCACATTCATACATGACTACTGGAAAAACAATAGCTTTGACTAGATGGACCTTTGTTGGCAAAGTAATGTCTCTGCTTTTTACTATGCTATCTAGGTTGGTCATAGCTTTTCTTCCAAGGAGCAAGCGTCTTTTAATTTCATAGCTGCAGTCACCGTCTGCAGTAATTTTGGAGTCCAAGAAAATAAAGTCTCTCACTGTTTCCACTGTTTCCCCATCTATTTCCCATGAAGTGATGGGACCAGGTGCCATGATCTTAGTTTTCTGAATGTTGAGTTTTAAGCCAACTTTTTCACTCTCCTTTTTCACTTTCATCAAGAGACTCTTTAGTTCTTCCTTGCTTTCTGCCGTAAGGGTGGTATCATCTGCATATCTGAGGTTATGGATATTTTTCCTGGCAATCTTGATTCCAGCTTGTGCTTCATCCACCCTAGCATTTCTCATGCTGTACTCTGCATATAAGTTAAATAAGCGGGGTGACAATACACAGCCTTGACGTACTCCTTTTCCAATTTGGAGCCAGTCTGTTGTTCCATGTCCAGTTCTAACCTTTGCTTCCTGACCTGCATGCAGATTTCTCAGGAGACAGATCAGGTGGTCTGGTATTCCCATCTCTTTAAGAATTTTCCAGAGTTTGTTGTGATGCATACAGTCAAATGTTTTGGCATAGTCAATAAAGCAGAAACAGATGTTTTTCTGGAACTCTCGCTTTTTCAATGATCCAACGGATGTTGGCAATTTGATCTCTGGTTCCTCTGCCTTTTCTAAATCTGACTTGAATATCTGGAAGTTCATGGTTCACGTACTGTTGAAACCTGGTTTGCAGAATTTTGAGGATTACTTTGCTAGAGTGTGAGATGAGTGTAATTGCGCGGTAGTTTGAGCACTCTTTGGTATTGCCTTTCTTTGGGACTGGAAATGAAAACTGACCTTTTCCAGTCCTGTGGCCACTGCCGACTTCTCCAAATTTGCTGGCATATTTGAGTATAGCACTTTCACAGCATCATCTTTTAGGATTTGAAATAGCTCACCTGGAATTCCATCACCTCCACTAGCTTTGTTCATAGTGATGCTTTCTAAGGTCCACTTGACTTCACATTCCAGGATGTCTGACTCTAGGTGAGTGACCACACCATTGGGATTATCTGGGTCGTGAAGATCTTTTTTTGTATAGTTCTTCTGTGTATTCTTGCCACCTCTTCTTAATATCTTCTGCTTCTGTTAGGTCCCTACCATTTCTGTCCTTCATTGTGCCCATCTTTGCATGAAATGTTCCCTTGGTATCTCTAATTTTTTGAAGAGATCTCTAGTCTTTCCCATTCTATTGTTTTCCTCTAGAAACAACCTAAATGTTACTTAATAGTAAACTAATGCAATAAGTTATGGTCCATCTTATGTAACTACTCTGGAGCCTTAAAGAGCCGCAAGGAAAATTCTTATGTGCTTCATGACCCATCACTAAATGAGAAAAGTTAGATGTCATGCAGTGTGTATGATAGACTATCTTTTGTGTAAAGGAGGGGGAGAATATACACACATATATATATATATATACGCATATGTATTCCTTTGTTCATATACGAATAGAATACTTCTGAAACCACACAAATATTTATACATCATATGTATACATATATCTTGGAGTAGGATATGGCAACCCACTCCAGTATTTTTGCCTGGAGAATTCCATGGACAGAGGAGCCTGGTGGGCTGCAGTCCACAGGGTCACAAAGAGTCGGACATGACTGAGCAACTGAGCACATGTGTATATCCACATCTAGGTAGATAGATAAACAGGTACGTACATAGACTCATCGATAAACTAGCAGCACTGGTTGTCTCTGGAAAGGGAAACTGTTGGCTAAAAGATGGGATGGGGGGAAAAGCTTTTACTTTATACTCTTTAATATATTTTGAATTTTGAGCCATGTGAATGTATTATTATTTTACCAAACATACTTGTGAAGGGCCTGAGAGTCATTAGTTTGTCAGCCTCTTCTAGAGTCTTAGTTATTTCCTCTGAATATCAGGAAGCGCCCAGTGGGTTGGAGGTATTATTCTGATAGATTGAAGGGGTTTCAGTCACTTTGGAGCACGGATCTCCAAGTCCAGAACACACATATAATAGATGTCACGGGTGTGGATCTCTGCTGTTTCACCTCTCATTTTAGTCAAATGGAGGATGATCTCAGAAATCTTGTTTAGTGGACTTACCTGGGCTCTATCGGAGTAAGTTGGACTCCCAATTAGGGCTTCTCTGGTGGCTCAGTTGGGAAAGAATCTGCCTGCAATTCAGGAGATACAGGAAACTTGGTTTTGATCCCTGGTCAGGAAAATCCCCTGGAGGAAGTCGTGTCTGACTCTTTGAGACCCCATGGACTATATAGCCTGTAGGGGTTATAGGAGAAAGGGTTTCCTTCTCCAGGGGATCTTCCCAACCCAGGGATCAAACCCGGGTCTCCCACACGCAGGCAGATGCTTTACCGTCTGAGCCATGAGGGAAGCCCTCCTCCCTGGAGGAGGACATGGCAACCCACTCCAGTATTCTTGCCTGGAGAATCCCATGAACAGAGGAGCCTGGTGGGCTACGGTCCATAGGGTCACAGAGAATCAAATTGAAGTGACTGAGCACACACACACAGACCCCTAGTTGGTCCCAGAATGGCTTTGCTGGCTCTCAGGAGAAAGTCACTCAATCCCTCTATTTCATGAGATTGTCATTTGGTGGAAGAAGTTAGCATATTCGGTTCTAGGAGTCTTTGGTCAACTGTGGGCCAGGGTGGGGGGCGGCGGCAGGGAGGAGTGTTTGCTGGATCATGGGACAGTCATTAGAGTAGTATTTTTTTCCTTACTGCCATTTCTAGTTGTCTCGCCTTCCCAGAGGCAGCAGCTGGGTCTGAGACTTGGGAGTACCTTGAAGGACACAGAAAACTCATGCGGGAAGTATGATTCACTGGGTAGTAGAAAAGGCTATAAGCCATTTGGGGGCTTCCTCAGATCACAGCTCACACACCATAGCGTTATTCTGGATCCTGGGAGAACAGCCTAGTGGTCTGCTTATGCCTGTTGAGTTCCAACCAGCCCTGGACATCACAGTGGACACTGGATGACCTCCATCTGTGTTAGGATACTGCGTGCATGCAGGCAAGCCCCTAATTCCTCCTGTAGCTCAGTCATTGCTCAGTAACCTCCCTCTTATTCTCTGTGGCTAGATCTTAGCTCGCCCAGTGCCTTGTGAACAAAGCCTCTTGTCGTGATCTTATTTGTCTCGCTTCTGGGTACAACACATGCCCTTCATAATAGCCAGGGTCAGCTATCCGCCAAAGCATAATTGGCATTTCTTATTCTGTGTGTGGTCTGGGTTTACTTAGGATTTTCATCATTTTGGGGGTGTGGTATCTCTGGCTTTTACTGTAAGGCTGGGCAGTTATCTGCTGTTTTCTAGAGCTTTTAAGATCTTCCCTGTGCCCTGCTTGTATCAGCCAAGGCTCCAGCAGGAAGCAGAATCCATTCAGACATTCAACTACAGAGACTTTAATGAAGGACCTATTTACAGAGGTCTGGGTGGGTTCAGGTACCGTTAAGGGATGCTGAGGCAACCTGGAAATAAACACCTGGAAGTCTTCCCTAACCCCAGCCCTGAAGCTGCAAAGGGGGGAAGAGTGTTCGTGGGGCCCCGTGAGAACTTGCACCAAGGAGGGTTGCCAGTCCCATGCCCATGTACACAGAGGAAGTGTCGCCAGGGAGGGGTCCTACCCTTGCCAGATGCTGGCATCGAAACAAGGAAGGAATCAGGAACTCATACTCCAGCCTTTCTCTGACTGTGCCCTTTGCTATTCTGCCGGTCCTTCCCACAGACCAAACCCAACAGGAAGCCAGACAGTCAAAGGCCTTGTAAGACAGCCTGAGGGGACAGGGAGGGACACTGCGGCAGCAAATACGTCAGGAGCCAGAGTGTAAAATAGGGATGGTCAGTGCCCCTGGAGGGGTCACCACTTTAGCCACAGACATTGTGAGTGGAATGTGGGACACATGGGTTCATTTGACCTTATCCCACGGGAGGGGTTGGGGGGAAATGTTATCATCACCCTGCCTTTTAAAATATCTAATATTGGCAGGCATTCCCCTTGAGGAGCTTTTCTGTGATCTGATCTTATGAACAATCTCTCTACTTTCCACTTTTAAAATTTTTGATTCTTTTTTTATTTACATTTTAAAATTTGAATTCATAATAATTAAAAAAAAAAGCCCTCAAGGTTGACAAGGACTAGGATTGACAGTACTATGGCTTTTAGAAATCCCTGTTGTCCATTTAAATTTTAATGTTTCTATCATTTGTTCCTCAGTGTAAATTAACAGCCATGGCGGTGTGTTGGGTTTCTTTTCTGAAGTCGGGACTTTAAATTTAATTCAATAGCCGAGATTTACGGTGCTTCTATATTTCACACGGCAGAATCAATAATGTGACTGAAGTGAAGAAGATAAAAATTTATGGTATCTTGCAATTTAATGGTTGAAAAGATGCAATTGGAGAGATCATAAATTGTGAAGGAGTTTATGCTTCATTGCTCCTGATTCAGTGCTTGCTGTTAGAACTTGATTTGTGGCTATTCACGAGGTGTGATTAATGATGTGATCGATGCTTGCTTCAGCGCAGTAAAGCAGTTGTAATGCTCTTCATTAGAATAAATAAAATAAATTGACTGAAGCTTTATAAAAACTGTGTAACATTTAAAATCTAAAATGTCAATTTTTTTCCTGTTACAATTTAGGTTTCTTCAGGCAGTTTCCACCTACATCACATCACTCATTGTCATTCTTTTTGGATATTACAGAAATCCATGTGGGTTTGGGTAAGCTTTATGCAAAGCTCACTGAAGAGGAAAAAAAAAAGAATTGAATAGGACCGACAGAGCTAGGATATTGTAGTGGCTGTGCTTTGCCATCCTCCTAATGTGCTTTTCATCCTTCTTAAACACATGGTGTTTAAGGAAATCAAGGCAGAAAATGACCCTTCTGTTCACAGATTTGCTAATAAACAATACAAGTGTTCATGATTTAAGTGTGGTGGGTGGGCATGCATCGCCATTGCAAGAGGCTGAGTGGGCACAAGCACATCCTTCAGACAACTTCTTTTTGATGTAGGAATTTTGTTTGACATGATTCTATTGTCAGTTCATGCTATGATTCAAAAAAGTGAGCCAACACACAGGGGAACAACAGTTCCACTGTGGCTGGAAAGAATGAGGTCAGTCTAGGTAATGCCTCCTGGACCCCGGTGAGTCACTTGGGCTGGGAAAAGTTGCCTTGGAACATGCATGGAAATTCTTGCCAATTTGGGAACTTATTCATCACAGTTGTAAACCAGCAGCCTTTGTTTCAATATCATTCCCTAAAATTTATTACTGTTGGTTAAGGAAAACTTTTGGCCTGTCTTGGAGAGCGGTATGTGTCTCCAGAAGCTCTCTTGGCTTAGTTCATTTCACGTGTTCATCTCATTATTATTTTTTTTTAATGTCTGAAGTCACAAGCAAGGGACATGTTTAATCTTATGGATTTAAATGGTTATAATTGACTTATTAAGCCAGAAAATCTTTATAATGTGTTTCCAAGACTCCAGCCAGGCACAAGGAGAAGGGGGTGACAGAGGATGTGATGGCTGAATGGCATCATGATCTCAATGGACATGAGTTTGAGCAAACTCCGGGAGATAGTGAAGGACAGGGAAGCCCTGGCGTTCTGCAGTCCATGGGGTTGCAAAGAGTCAGACACGACTTAGCAACTGAACAAGACTTCAGTCGACTGCTCCAGGATGAATCTGGAAGGCTATGATGTAGTGGCAGTTCTGTTTTCTCTCCATGTAAAGGCCTTGAAAGGGAAAAGACACCACACTGCACCACACTGAGGTATCTTCCTGTCCACCTGGGGTTCTGCAGAAGCATTAGGGGGGTCATGCATGGTAGTTCTCAGCTTCAAGGTATCAGTTCAACTGGCTTTCTGGATTTTCCCTAGGAGATCCTTCACTCACCCTGTATTTTCAAAATAATGAGGCATGTTGGTGTAGTAGAGATCTAACCTCCAAAAATACTTTCAAGTTATCTGTACTTGGCATTGATGAGCTTCCTTTTAACTTGGCATTGGGATGCTAAATGGGAAAGAAAGCTGTACTTAGATTTCTTGAAGGTTTTCAATAATATGTGCATCTTAAGGGTACTTGCTGAATTACCTGGGGATGTAGGGGCTTCCCAGGTGGCACTAGTGGTAAAGAACCCGCCTGCCAATGCAGGAGACATAAGAGACATGGGTTCGATCCCTCAGCTTGGAAGATTCCAGGAGGAGGGCGTGGTAACCCGCTCCAGTATTCTTGTCTGGAGAATCCCATGGACAGAGGAGCCTGGCCGGCTACAGTCCATGGGGTTGCACAGAGTTGGACGTGACTGAAGCAACTTAGCACATAGGGGCTGGAGGATGCACACAAAGAATGTACTGATTGATAATGACAAAATAGAGGAAAGAATACAAAGAATCAACAGAGCTGGAAAGAAATAGAATTGTTTACCTCTATTTGTGGCTAGGTTTCTCCATGCTAACATGCTTTAAGAGTTCAGTAGAGGGACTTCTCTGGTGGTTCAGTGGTTAAGACTCTGCATTTCCAATGCAGGAAGCATGGGTTTGAGCCCTGGTGAGGGAGCTAAGATCCCACTTGCCACGTGGCATGGTCAAAAAATTTTTGAAAGTAAAAGTAATTTTAAAAATAAATAATGAAAGAGACTTCAGTGGAAAATTTAGTGTGGTGCAAATTTAGTGGAAAATTGAGGACTGTTCCCCAAGTTGGGAAAGAGAGCAGACCTTTAGCACATGCCCCAGGAGGGTAGGGCCTTCCTTTCCACCAGCACATAGTGTCTAGAACAATGCCCAGCGCATACAACAAGCCTTCAATAAATGTTTGTTGAGTGAAGTAAGGCGATGGTTATGTCTTTCTAAAGACTGTAGGCAGACTAAGCAACTAAGAAAATGTCAAGAGCCATCATTGAAAAGAGTCTGTTAGGAGACAGAAAATCTGTGGACAAGAGGAGAAAAGAAAAAAAAAAAAAAACAGCACAATCTTAAATGAGAGTCTGCCCAGTCTCAGTCAGCCATTGTACTTGTTTGGGGGCTTGTAGTTTTGACCTGGCTTTTAGTCAATGTATTTTAGCAATTTAGTGTGTGCCCTGGGGGGTGGAGGGAGGGGTTTCGGGGAGGTGGGGTACAGAGAAACAGAATGAGAAATTTCAACCTTTTTTTTAAGATAAAGGGGCAGTGGAGGTTGGCAGGGAAATTCCAGCCCAAGTATATAAACAACAGATGGGAACTTTGCATCAAACTTTGGAAAGTAAATGAAGCTCTCTGGGCCAGTTTTCTTATCTGTAGTGTGGGGTGGGGGAGGGGTAAAATGTTCCCTAGGGCCTCCTTCACCCTGGTGTCCTTAGCTGTGTGTTTATATTTCCTCTCCCCTTTCCCTAGCCTAAGCCCCAAACTGCTACACAAAGATACATGGTTATAGTTATTTTCCACTAAGACTTCCCACCTACCCATCCCCACTTCCCAAAGCACTGCTGACACTTGGTCATTCTCTCACCTGCTGGGACACCTAATACATAATAAAATTGAGTGGAGTTTACAGATGGGATTTACAATAGGAAAAGACAAACCTAAAACTCAATCCTAGCTGAAACTCCTCCCCAAGTGCACAGTCTTGACCTACCATGAGGAGGTCCCAAGGCTGTTCTTGTTGCTCTACATCTGTCTGTCCCTCCTCGGCACCATGGCCCACCACCTTTGTGAGGGCCTTTGTCCACCTCCTCCCCTCCCTAGGACTAGGCACCTGCTTTGCTATCAAGACCCAGCCTGGGGGAGGGTGAAAGAGCCAAAGCAAACTAGCCTTGCTATAACCTGGCCAGAGCCAAAATCAAGCTTTCAACACAGGGCACCAAATGTCTCCAGTTCAGAACAGGATTTTGGCCAGACATTTGCCTAGCCCATTGAAATGTTTCCTTTTGTTTGTGTTTTAGTCCCTGAAGATAAATGCATCCTGACCCTCAGCTGAAGCCTCCATCTCCAGCAATAGAAAGAACCACCAAAACTTTGTTTGTTTTCAAGATATCAGCAATTGCAGGATGAGTTTGTTTAAGGGATCAGAGATTAGAGAATCAGTAATTGACAGGCAGCCCTCCACCAGCTGGCTCAGGCGTAGAGCTGTGATTAGGGCACAGGGTGGAGCTCTGGAGGCCTAGCTCGCTTTTCCAGGACAAAGTCCATTGGCTTTTTCTGTGCTGTTTAGAAAAATCAGGACTTTGGCAGGTAGGTTTCATGTGTGGATCACACTAAACTGTGGAAAATTCTGAAGGAGATGGGAATACCAGACCTGCCTCTTGAGAAACCTGTATGTAGGTCAGGAAGCAACAGTTAGAACTGCACATGGAACAACAGACTGGTTCCAAATAGGAAAAGGAGTACGTCAAGGCAGTATATTGTCACCCTGCTTATTTAACTTATATGCAGAGTACATCATGAGAAACGCTGGGCTGGAGGAAGCACAAGCTGGAATCAAGATTGCCGGGAGAAATATCAATAACCTCAGATATGCAGAGGACATCACCCTTATGGCAGAAAGTGAAGAACTAAAGAGCCTCTTGATGAAAGTGAAAAAGGAGAGTGAAAAAGTTGGCTTAAAGCTCAACTTTCAGAAAACTAAGATCATGGCATCTGGTCCCATCACTTCGTGGCAAATAGATGGGGAAACAGTGGAAACAGTGTCAGACTTTATTTTTCTGGGCTCCAAAATCACTGCAGATGGTGATTGCAGCCATGAAACTAAAAGACGCTTACTCCTTGGAAGGAAAGTTATGACTAACCTAGACAGCTTATTAAAAAGCAGAGACATTACTTGTCAATAAATTTCTATCTAGTCAAGGCTATGGTTTTTCCAGTGGTCATGTATGGATATGAGAGTTGGACTATAAAGAAAGTTGAGCACCGAAGAATTGATGCTTTTGAACTGTGGTGTTGGAGAAGACTCTTGAGAGTCCCTTGGACTGCAAGGAGATCCAGCCAGTCCATCCTAAAGGAGATCAGTCCTGGGTGTTCATTGGAAGGACTGATGTTGAAGCTGAAACTCCTGTACTTTGTCCACCTGATGGAAAGAGCTGACTCATTTGAAAAGACCCTGATGCTGGGAAAGATTGAGGGCAGGAGGAGAAGGGGACGGCAGAGGATGAGATGGTTGGATGGCATCACCGACTCAATGGACATGGGTTTGGGTGGACTCCTGGAGTTGGTGATGGACAGGGAGGTCTGGCGTGCTGCAGTTCATGGGGTCACAAAGAGTCGGACATGACTGAGCGACTGAACTGAACTTTAATCAGAAGTCTTGAGTTTTAAGTTGCTAGGTTGGTTCTGTGATAAAGAAAAGAGTAATATGTGTAGTTTGTAGCTAAAGTTTGGTCTAGGGTTCTATTTTATGTTGTCCCTAGATAAGTTGGAGTGTGGGGTGAGGGTGAAGGGGAGGAGGGAAGGTACATCTTGATGGTTGATGACATCCACATGTATCCAGAAGGAAAACGATTGCACTTGTGCTTTTCTGAACTTTTACCCTTTCTGCCATGTTTTGACACTGGTAATTGCTCCAAGATCAGTAAATGAGATGTTAACTGAGGGAGACCTGGGTTCGATCCCGGGGTTGGGAAGATCCCCTGGAGAAGGGAAAGGCTACCCACTCCAATATTCTGGCCCAGAGAATTCCATAGACTTAAACTCAGGGGAAGAGATTATTATACTCTTTGAGAATCAAAAGTGCTATATAAATGTTTAACAGACACTTTGGTCACCAGATCATCACCGTCCTCTTTCTTTCTCCCTGTTCGTTTTTTGCTTCCAGTTGTACAGAATGCCACAAAACTAATAACTTAGCAAACCGCTTTGGGTTTTCCCATATTTTATCTCATCTGGACCTTACTCGTAACAACTGAATGAGCTACACTGGTTTACTAGACCCTTTTTGCAGATGAGAAGATTGAGGGTTCAGTGGCTCAGCTCAGTCACCCTGCATCCAGGCAAGGGTGAGGTCTCTGAACTAGCCACTCGGCTCATCACCAGGCACCAATGCAGCCCTCTGCATTGGAAAAGTGCAGTTTGATTCTGCGGAAGGCCTTCCTGAGGTATTTCAGAACAGAATTCACTCTGGTACTTTGTGTAAATCAAAGGGACTCTTTTAAACACAGTTTTCCCAGAAGGTTTGAGCTAGGGCTCACACAAACAGCTGTTTTATCAAGTGCTTTCTGAAAGAATATGGCAGCTCCTCTGAGGCCTGAGGTGAGAGTTCACGGCAATTGCTGTCCTGCTTCCTTATAAAGTTGTCATGATTTAGGGGACAGGTGGAAGAGGAAGAAAGATTTTCTCCATTCCAAGATCCCCAAATCATCCCTGCTTTGGTTGCTTGAGCTGCCAAATTTCTAACTCACTGTGATGCTCAAGAGCCCATTAGGTCATTCTGAAAGGGATTTGTCTATCTTTTCAGGGTGATATATTTTCCCTCTAAACAATCTGTGCTGATGGTTTTTTTTTTTTTTTTTTTTTTTTGTATTGGAGGAGATAGAAAATTTCCTCATAATTCTATTCTCACTTTCCATTTATCTTAGGAGTGAAATCACAAGTTCATTTTCCTAGCGCTCTTACCATTTACATTTCAGTGACCCTATTATAAAACCATGGGCTTCCCAGGTGGTGTCAGTGGTAAAGAACCTGTCTGCCACTGCAGGTTAGACATAAGAGATTTGGGTTCGATCCCTGGATCAGGAAGATCCCCTGGAGGAGGGCATGGCAACCCACTCCAGTATTCTTGCTTGGAGAAGCCCATGGACAGAGGAGCCTGGCGGGCTACAGCCCATAGGGTCTCACAGAGTTAGACATGACTTAGCACAGAGGCACATTATAAAAACATGTATATTTATGCAGTTTTCCTCTAAGGCATTTTTATTTTATATGTTTACATTATCTTACAATGTAATATAATAATAGCAGGGTCAGGGCTGAGAGCAGTCACTGAGAATGTCTCCCATTCTGCTTTATCTGAGTGACCTGCTAACTCTGGGCGGGCAAAGGTCCAGGGCAGCTGGCATCAGAGCGGCTGTGTACAGGTCATGCGTGTGGGGCTGTTCTCATTAAGCCTTCCCAGGCTCTGCTAAATGGCTGGAGGCCTTCTCAGGAAGCTGCTTAGAAGATTGCTGGAGGGACTCCTGCTGTTACACTTAGTTGAGTTTCTCTTCTTTTTCTCCAAGTTATCCCCTTATTAGAGAATCCTGTAAAACCAGGAGGAAGGAGAGGCGAATTTTCTGGTTAGCTTATAGTCCTTCTGTCTCTCATTAAGGCCTCTTTCTCAGCGTGTTCTGTGATGTGCACTTGTGAACTCAGTACCGCTTACTTCACCATCATTGCAAAATCAGCACTTCAAGGTATCAAGGACCCAACAGCAACTCGGCTCTCCGGGGACAGAACAAAAGCACGGGCCCATTGTACTCTCCTGCCTACTTGTCGCTCGCTGCTCTTCACAGTTGTTGGCATTTCAAGGGATAGGAATTGGATCATGGAATGCATTCTTGCCCATCCTTGAGTTCCATGCATCATGGGTGAAGAGCACCCTTTTGGTTTCTGAAATGAATTCTGAGCACTTAGTAACAGGGAGCTGGGTTTTACAAATCAGTTATGCTTTGAGCAGTGGGAAAACCCTCAAGATTACAGTGTTGAACTCAGTCCATATGGGGCAGTTAAGAACCAATAAAATTGGAGGAAGAACTCCAGCTTAGGAGAATTCGGAGGACCTAACTACCATGGTGGTGGAAATGGCTAGGGTTCTTCAGTGGGTAGGGGTGGAGGGTAGGGAAGTATGTCACCCCAGACACTTTGATCACTCAGGCTCCTTTGATATGCTCTTGAATATGGGCCCCATGTACGCTCCCTGTCCTCCTAGAATAGCCAGCAGGACTGACCTAAACTGCTGTGATTATGAGACCTAGTGCTCATGACTCCTAAGAATAGGCTAGGGCTCATCACACTAGGCCCCCAGACCAAATTCAGTGGCTGCCTGTTTTATTGGAGTACAGCCAGGCTCATTCATTTAGGTACTGTCCTTGGCTGCCTTTCTGCAAGAATGGTAGAGTAGATGCAAAGCCTAAAATATTTACTTTCTGGTCCTTTACAGAAAAAAATCTGACTACTGGAGTAGGGGCTGGAGAAGGACAGGATACGCTTAGTGGAGTCAAGAGATAGGACCTTACTGATGCTATGGTTTTGGAACAAGTTACCCCAAAACATAGTAATGACATAAAATGACCATTTCTTAGGCTCACAGATTCTATAGGTCACAACCAGGCAGAGAGGGGACACTTATCTCTGCTTCGTGAAGGGGGAGGTCTCAGCTGGAAGAATCTAAGGCTTTCTATGGGCTTGAAGGCCTGGGGCTCCTTAAGCATCTCTCCAGCATTCTTACCTGTTGACTCAGCATTCCCAGGTGTGTGTGTGTGTGTGTGTGTCTGTATCATTTTAAGGAAAGCAAAAAGGAGTAACATTTGTCTCCATCTTTGTAAAAGCTGCTATATGGGGTAAGAGCCCTCACTCAGAGCACCCTTGCCTTCAGGCTACCTATCCTCACTACTGTCTTTCCCTTGTTACCCACACACGCATGCCCTACTTGGGACAACCTCCTTCCAGACCCTCTGCTTGCCACACTCCCCTGACAACCTGGCCTACACACCAGGCCAGAGCCATCGGTCTCTGCAGGAGTTACTGCCTTCTCTGAAGCCTTTGGTACTTTCCCGTTCTAAGGCAGTTTCATGATCCTCAACTTCTCACGGCATCATGTTCCGCTCCATGGACTGTCCCAGCACCTTCGATAGGCTCCTCCATGGACCCCCGTCACAGAATATTCTTTCCTAACTGGGGCCACCTGCTCTAATGTCCTCTGTCCTTTACTGGATTCATCTTCGTCCAGTCACATCCTTTAAGGCCAGACTCAAGTGTCACCTCTTCTTTGAGCCCTTCGCCCACCGTCCCATCTCTGGTGAGCCCTCTTGTCTCATGAGCGTTGCCTGCAGCGCAGACATGGAGTTTAGCAAGTGCTACCTTGTTATCGATGAGGAACCTGGGCTCACGCTTGTTCATGTTCCTCTTGCACTTACTCTACGCCAAGTAAATATTTGTTAATGCTGATCTGCACAGTTCTTAAATTTCTTATGGGTGAGCCTGCTGCCAAGTAAATACATAAATCCTTCAAGCTCACAATTCAGTTTTACCTATGTTTATCTGATACGAGCAAGAAAGGAAATACAGAGAAGAGACATCCTGCCTCATTCTTCTGAAAATGTTTAGACTCCAATCAGGAGTAAATGTAAGATAGGTGTCACAAATAAGACATCAAACTGCTAGTTTTAGACTCTGTGAACAGACTACTTGGCCAGTACCATTGTTTATTCTAACACTATAAAATATATGTTTAGCAAGAAAAAAAAGAGAGGAAAGAAAGAGAAATGGGACTAGAAAGGGGTGGGACAGAATTTATTTTAAATGACTAAGAAAATCTTACATCCTAAATCAGCTTTATCTTACCTTGCGGAAAATAGTAAGAAAGCTTGTTCAAGAGATTTCTCCATGTGCCCCTCTGAATTTTCTAGTTAGCTGTGCTAGGTCAGCCATGCTGAACATTTGCCAAAAGATGATCTTTGTTTACATTTGCCTCCTAAATGACTAATTTCTCTGGTTGCCTTGAATTCTCTCAGTTATTTTTTCAATGAAGTTAGCAATCAGTGTCTCATGGGAGATGGAGAAAGATCATTTTCTCTCCCTACACACACACACACACACACAATCTATTTTTGTCTGGTTTGCCATTTCTGTAACTGGTATGTAATAGTTCCTCTCTAGATGGCTCATAGTTCATTAAGAGGTTGCTCAATTTATTAGGAACCAATCATGCATTTATACATTCTTTTATCTGAAGTGCACTTTTAAATGTTAGACCATACACTAATCAAGTTGAACATGATAATGAGAGCACGTTCACATTGTTAAGGGAAATGACCCAATGCACTTAGAGTGAAGACATATTTGAACTACAATTTGCACTTTTCATCGCAATATTGAAGAATCCCAGCAAGGGTCAGGATGCTGTTGGCAACTGCCTTGGGAGGATTCGATTAGCTTCATAGGTAGAGGCAGATGCTCTTCATGTCGCTGTCACTTTGCTTTCTATTTGAGAAAATACAGCAGGAAGAAAAGGCAGAATTTGGAACAAACAAAAGAGAATTTTGTAGAATGACCATGAGTCAAGTTCTGATCTTTTTTAAGTAGTGGAGAGAGGAGCAGCTATGTGGGATGGCCTCAAACTGTTGAGAGAGTTTGAATTTGGAACACACTTTGGTGCATGGTTTTCAGATGGATGGAGTTTGCTTTAAAACAATCACAAAGTCACGCTATAGAGGCGTCACTCAGGAGAAGCTGGAAGAATGTCTGTTTCTGCCATTGGGCTCCACGGCCATATATCCCAGGGCATGCTGGGATTGAATCTCCTGAAGCTCAGGTCCAAGAAGAATAGAAATTTGAACCAAGCTGGCAAGAAAGGGGAGGAGTAGTTCAGGACTTGGTTTCTCTCCTGTTTAATAAACAAATGTGCTGAGCAAGTATCTTAGGTTAGGTAGAGACAGTTGGCAAATCTGAAATAATGTAACCTTACATAAAGTTTATTTTAAGAATTAATTATATTTTGGGACATTTGAGAATGAGTTGATTTTGCTGCATAAATACTCTTTGAGCAAGGCAAAGAAGACAAAGAGGAATAGACTCAGTGTATGTGTGTGTGTTCTTATGTGTTAGAGAGCAGAGCGAGGGGGGGTTGGGATTCATTTTCACTCTGGGGAGCTTCTGGAACCAGTCTATCCTTGTCTCTACATTGTCATGTAATTGCCATCACCAGGTAATACTTATCAAGCACCCTGGAGAGCTTGGCTCTGCTGACCATTTTGTACTTGCTTAAAACATCCTAATCACTGACAAGCAGAAGCTTATGAGTTGCTGAAGAACTTACGATGAATCCAGAGGAGCAATATCAAGCAATTGTGCTGCATAATGGGACACGCTTTAAGCAGGGAGAGCTATCAGGCGGTCTCAGTTTAAATTCCCCAGGCCTCAGTTTGGCCAGCTGGGCCATAGTTTCTAAGGCCACTTCAACTCTGACATTCTTTTAGTCTAATTTATTATTTTACAATAGTTTTCACTTACGACCAAATTTTTTACAGCCAAAAAATTCTAATATATATCAAGGACATTATTGTTAAGTAATTTTAAACATGACATTTTAAACGTTTTAAACGTTAAGTGCCTTTCTTGTATTATCTCATTTCATCTTCATAACATCCCACAACTAACTGTTGGAATTCTTATTGGGCTGATGAGAAAAATAAAATGCCCATGACCACAAAGACAGTGGTGGAACTGGGGGTCTAAATTTGCATTGACTGTGGGATTCAGTCAATGCAAATTTAGGCCCCCAACTAAATGAGTATAGTGATCATGAGTATAGTTCCTGACCACTGAACTATACTGCCCCCCTCTTTCCTCTAACAGTCAACAGTGTCATTTACTGTATATTTTACAAAATAGCAGACACCCAGAGCATCCTGCCTTAGAGTGCTGCTCCATCTGAGGGTTTTGGGACTCAGTAAAACATTTGAAGACAAGTGAAAAGCAAAGGAGAAAAGGAAAGATATACCCATTTGAATGCAGAGTTCCAAAGAATAGCAAGGAGAGATAAGAAAGCCTTCCTCAGTGATCAATGCAAAGAAATAGAGGAAAACAATAGAATGGGAAAGACTAGAGATCTCTTCAAAAAATTAGAGATACCAAGGGAATATTTCATGCAAAGATGGGCTCAATAAAGGACAGAAATGGTATGGACCTAACAGAAGCAGAAGAGATTAAGAAGAGGTGGCAACAATACACAGAAGAACTATATAAAAAAAGATCTTCACAACCCCGATAATCACAATGGTGTGATCACTCACACTCACCTAGAGCCAGACATCCTGGAATGTGAAGTCAAGTGGGCCTTAGGAAGCATCACTACAAACAAAGCTAGTGGAGGTGATGGAATTCCAGTTGAGCTATTTCAAATCCTAAAAGATTATGCTGTGAAAGTGCTATACTCAATATGCCAGCAAATTTGGAGGACTCAGCAGTGGCCTCAGGTCTGGAAAAGGTAAATTTTCATTCCAATCCCAAAGAAAGGCAATGCCAAAGCATGCTCAAACCACCACACAATTACACTCATCTCACATGCTAGTAAAGTAATGCTCAAAATTCTCCAAGCCAGGATTCAGCAATACATGAACCGTGAACTTCCAAATGTTCAAGCTGGTTTTAGAAAAGGCAGAGGAACCAGAGATCAAATTGCCAACATCCACTGGATCATCAAAAAAGCAAGAGAGTTTCAAAAAAGCATCTGTTTCTGTTTTATTGACAATGCCAAAGCCTTTGACTGTGTGGATCACACTAAACTGTGGAAAATTCTGAAGGAGATGGGAATACCAGACCACCTGACCTGCCTCTTGAGAAATCTGTGTTGCAGGTCAGGAAACAATGGTTAGAAATGGACAAGGAACAGACTGGTTCCAAATAGGAAAAGGAGTACGTCAAGGCAGTATATTGTCACCCTGCTTATTTAACTTATATGCAGAGTACATCTGAGAAACACTGGGCTGGATGAAGCACAAGCTGGAATCAAGATTGCTGGGAGAAACATCAATAACCTAAGATATGCAGAGGACATCACCCTTATGGCAGAAAGTGAAGAACTAAAGAGCCTCTTGATGAAAGTGAAAGAGGAAAGTGAAAAAGTTGGCTTAAAGCTCAACATTCAGAAAACTAAGATCATGGCATCTGGTCCCATCACTTCATGGCAAATAGATGGGGAAACAGTGGAAACAGTGTCAGACTTTATTTTTCTGGGCTCCAAAATCACTGCAGATGGTGATTGCAGCCATGAAATTAAAAGATGCTTACTCCTTGGAAGGAAAGTTATGACTAACCTAGACAGCTTATTAAAAAGCAGAGACATTACTTTGTCAACAAAGTTCCGTCTAGTCAAGGCTATGGTTTTTCCAGTGGTCATGTATGGATGTGAGAGTTGGGCTATAAAGAAAGCTGAGCACCAAAGAATTGATGCTTTTGTTGGAGAAGACTCTTGAGAGTCCCTTGGACTGCAAGGAGATCCAACCAGTCCATCCTAAAGGAGATCAGTCCTGGGTGTTCATTGGAAGGACTGATGTTGAAGCCCAAACTCCAATACTTAGGCCACCTGATGTGAAGAGCTGACTCATTTGAAAAGACCCTGATGCTGGGAAAGATTGAAGGAGGGAGGAGAAGGGGATGACAGAGGATGAGATGGTTGGATGGCATCACCGACTGAGTGGACATGGGTTTGGGTAGATTCCGGCAGTTGGTAATGGACAGGGAGGCCTGGTGTGCTGTGGTTCATGGGGTCGCAAAGAGTCAGACACGACTGAGCAACTGAACCGAACTGAAAACATTTGATGTTCTCGTACCTCCTTGTCATGGTTTCACTAGCCACTAACTCTAACACAAAAATGTCATTTCCACAATCCTTTTGATTCCAGAAAATTATCTAGGTCACTAAGTATGTCAGCTGCCATAATGCAGCAACTAATTCCTCCCAAAACAGGAAACTCTTTTTCAGAATCGCCACTGGCAATAAAGCTGACCTAGACCATCCTTCCTCTCTTAGCTAGAAATTCATCACTATGTGGAAAATAATTTTGTTCTTCCCAAACCTTCAGTCACCAGTGGGTTTCTTTTCTCCTTCTGCATATTATCTTGAAGTTGCTGCTTGGAAAATAACCAATAATTATTTATTTATGTATTTATTTCTGAAACAGTGATAATCCCGTCAAGCTGCCTTGGACATTTCTGACAAGTTTGTTTGCTTGAAAGTCCATAAAGTTGATCCTTTAATATTTTGCTTCTGATGAATTTTTCTAAAAATTTTTGTTCAAAAAGAGATCTTTATAATTCCTCCGAAAGGTGTCTCCTGTGCTTTTTTTTTTCTTCTGATTTTGTTAACAAAATCTTCAGCTTTTCTTCTTCGTCCCTCTGATTCCTTTGCTCAACATTGTTCTTTCTCTTTTAGTCTGGTTACACATGTACTACATGTCATTTTTGGAAAATCAAAAATTGTAAATGAGCACAAGAAGAAGAGGAAGATGAGGAGAAAGAAGGGGGAAAAGGAGAGAAAAGAAACTAAGCCATGTTTCGTTCTTCAGTGTGTATGCCTTCTTGCCAAATAAATTGCACACATATTTTTAGCAAAATAAAGCTATACTATTTTAACAGCTTCATTGATGAATAATTTTTGACATATTGACATATAATAAATTGCACATTTAAAAAGTATACAATTAATGTGCTAACTGTGTATACAGCTCTGGAATCATCACCACAGTTAAGATAGTGAATGGATCCATCACCTATTACATTTTCTCATGCCTAATTATAATCCCTTTATGGTGATTGCAGCCATGAAATTAAAAGACGCTTCCTCCTTGGAAGAAAAGTTATGACCAACCTAGATAGCATATTAAAAAGCAGAGACATTACATTGCCAACAAAGGTCAGTCTAGTCAAGGCTATGGTTTTCCCAGTGGTCATGTATGGATGTGAGAGTTGGACTGTGAAGAAAGTTGAGCACCGAAGAATTGATGCTTTTGAACTGTAGTGTTGGAAAAGACTCTTGAGAGTCCCTTGGACTGCAAGGAGATCCAACTAGTCCATCCTAAAAGAGATCAGTCCTGGGTGTTCATTGGAAGGACTGAAGCTGAAACTCCAATACTTTGGCTACCTCATGTGAAGAGTTGACTCAATGGAAAAGACCCTGATGCTGGGAGGGATTGCGGGCAGGAGGAGAAGGGGATGACAGAGGATGAGATGGCTGGATGGCATCACTAACTCGATGGACATGAGTTTGAGTGAACTATGGGAGTTAGTGATGGACAGGGACGCCTGGCATGCTGCGATTCATGAGGTTGCAAAGAGTCAGACACGACACGACTGAGTGACTGAACTGAACTGAACTGAACTGAACCCTGCCTCCTCTCCCACAGTTCCATTTTCAGGCAACAATAGATCTGCTTTTTGTCATTATGTACTAGTTTAAATTCTCTAGAATTTTATATAAATAGTATCATGCATTATATATCCTTCTCTTCTGGCTTCTTTCACTCAGCATAATTATCTTGAGATTCACCCATGTTGTAGCAGAATCAATAGTTTATTCCTTTTCATTGCTGAGTAGAACTCTATTGTATGGATATACTGCAGTTTGTCCCTTCTTTTATTTCTTAAGGATATTTGGTTTGCTTCCTCTTCAGCTTCTCATAAAGCTTCCATGAATATTTGATTACAAGTCTTTGTAGGACATGTGTTTTATTTCTCTGGGGTAAATGAATAGGAATGGGAATAACTAAATCATATGTCAGCTGAGTGTTTAATTTTTTAAGAAACTGCCAAATTGTTTCTAAGTATTTAGAAACTTTTCATTCCTACCAGCAGTATATGAGAGTTCTAGTTCCTCCATATCTTTTCCAACACTTGGTGTGCTCAGTTTAAAAAGCTTCAGCTATTTTAGTGTGTGTGTGTATGTGTATATGTGTATATATATATACATATATATATATGTATATATAATGGAGTCTCACTGTAGTTTTAACTTGTATTTCCTAATGACTAAAGTTGTTGAGCACTCTTTTGTGTGCTTATTTGCTATCACATACCTTCTTTGTAACTATTGTTTAGTTGCTAAGTCGTGTCTGACTCTTTTGCAACCCCGCAGACTATAGCCCACCAGGCTCCTCTGTTCATGGAATTTTCCAGGCAAAAATACTGGAGTGGGTAGCCATTTCCTGTTCCAGGGACTCTTCCCTATAAAGGGATCAAACTCGAGTTCCCTGCATTGGCAGGCAGATTCTTTACCACTGAGTCACCTCCTTCACTCATTTTTAAAAACTGGGTCATTTCCTTATTGCTGAATTTTGCTAGTTCTTATTCGGAAATGCAAGTCCTTTATCGGATATATGACTTGCAAATATTTTCTCCAAATCTATGGCTTTTCTTTTCATTCTCTTAACAGTATCATTTGTAGAGCTAACTTTTTTCATTTTGATGAAGTCGGTTTATTAATTTTTTAATTCTTTGGTGTCATATATAAGAGACACCAGCAAAGAACAATTAGAAACTGACATTATTGTTTTTTAAAACCTATTTAAAACAGCATAGATTAATCTGACCAAAAATATGAAAGATCTGTGCATTAAAAACTGCAAAAAACTGAGAGAGATTTTAAAAAGACCTAAACAAACTGAGACAAATGTCACATTCTTGGGTCAGAAGACTCAATATCACTAAGTTAGTTCTCCTCAAATTTATCTAAAGATTCAAAGTAATCCCAGCCAAAATTCCAGCAGGCTTTTTAATAGTATTTGACAAGCTGTTTACAATGTTCATATGGAATGAAATGCAAAGGACCTAGAATAATCAAACTCTGCCAAGAACAAAGGTGGAGAAGTAGCATCACCTAATTTCAAAATTTACCATAAAAATACAATAATAAAGACAGCGTGCTATTGGTATAAAGCAAATATAACAGAAGAGAGATTCCAATAATAGACCAATGCAGATGTGGGCAAGATTTTTTACAAAGACGTAAAGTAGAAGAAGGATAGTATTTTCAACAAATGATGCTGGAACAATTGAGTATCTATAAGTAAGAGAGAGGGAGAGAGAGACAACTTTGATGCATATCTCAAACCATATAAAAATTAACTTAAACTGGATGATAGAGATAAAGAAAAAAAATTTAATTGTAAAATTTCTAGAAAAAAATATAGGAGAAAATCTTTACAACTTTGGGTTACATAAAGGTTTCTTAAGCTAGAAGCTGAAATTATTGATTGAGACCTTTTTTCTTCTCCAATACAGGAGTTTAGTTCAACGAATTCCTCTGCCCTCACCCCTCCTTTACCGAGTACTGCTTTAGCAGCATAATACAAATTCTGATAGGTTGTATTTTTGTTTTCATTTAATCCAAAATATTTGTTAATTTCCCTTTTGATTACTTCTTTGACCCATGGATTATTTAGACTTTATATTAATATTTATAACACACAATGTGGTCATATTTATAACTGCTCCATATATACTTGAATATATATCCTGCTGCTCTTGGGTGGAATGCTCTCTTGTCAAATAGGTCAAGTTGGCAGATAGTGTTGTTCAAATAGTCTATACCTTACTTATTTCCTATCTACTTGTTCTGTTGATTGTTGAAAGAAGGCAGTTGAAACAACTGACTCTTACCAAATTTGTCTATTTCTCCTTGAAGTCATTTCAATTTTCACTTCATATATTTTGCAGAAATGTGATCAATGACATAAATATTTAGAACTGTTATGTCCTTTTAATGAATCCTTTATCATCATTAAATGTCTTTTTTATCCCTGGTAATATTTTTTGTTCTGAAATCTATATTGTCTGACATTAAATATAAGCATTTCAGCTTTCATTTGAATGCTGTTAATGTGGTTTATTGTCACCTTGCTTATTTAAGTTATATGCAGAGTACATCATGAGAAACACTGGGCTGGAAGAAGCACAAGCTGGCATCAAGATTGCTGGGAGAAATATCAATAACCTCAGATATGCAGAGTACACCACCATTGTGGCAGAAAGTGAAGAGGAACTAAAGAGCCTCTTGATGAAAGTGAAAGAGTAGAGTGAAAAAGTTGACTTAAAGCTCAACATTCAGAAAACTAAGATCATGGCATCTGGTCCCACCACTTCATGGCAAATAGATGGGGAAACAGTGGAAGCAGTGTCAGACTTTATTTTTCTGGGCTCCAAAATCACTGCAGATGGTGATTGCAGCCATGAAGTTAAAAGACGCTTACTCCTTGGAAGGAAAGTTATGACCAATCTAGACAGCTTATTAAAAAGCAGAGACATTACTTTGCCAACAAGGGTCGGTCTAGTCAAGGCTATGGTTTTTCCAGTGGTCAGGTATGGATGTGAGAGTTGGACTATAAAGAAAGCTGAGCACCAAAGAATTGATGCTTTTGAACTGTGGTGTTGGAGAAGACTCTTGAGAGTCCCTTGAACTGCAAGGAGATCCAGCCAGTCCATCCTAAGGGAGATCAGTCCTGGATGTTCATTGAAAGGACTGATGCTGAAGCTGAAACTCCAATACTTTGGCCACCTCATGCGAAGAGTTGACTCATTGGAAAAGACCCTGATGCTGGGAGGGACTGGGGGCAGGAGGAGAAGGGAATGACAGAGGATGAGATGGATGGATGGCGTCACCGACTCGATGGACATGAGTTTGTGTGGACTCCGGGAGTTTGTGATGGACAGCGAGGCCTGGTGTGGTGTGATTCATGGGGTCACAAAGAGTCGGACAAGACTGAGCGACTGAACTGAACTGAACTGAATGTGGTATATTTTTCCATTTTTAAACTTTCAACTCATTTGTATTTTTATATTTAAAATGTATTTCCTGTGGACAACATAGAGTCTTGCTTTTTAAATACACTTGAACAATCTCTGTCTTTTAATTGGGAGATTGAGACCATTTGTATTTAATGTGATTTTTGATAGGATTAAGTTTAAATCTGTCATCTTGCTATTTTCTGTTTGTCCTATGTGTTCCTGTTTTCCTTTTCCTCTTTTTCAGCCTTCTTGTTGATTAATCAATATTTTTGTAATTACATCTTATCAACTTTGTTGGCTTATTAGCTATAACTTTTTGGTTTTTTATTTTGTTGTTCATTTCAGTGTTTACAGTTAACTTATCACAGTCTACCTTCAAATGATATTAAACCATTTAACATACGGTATAAAAACCTTACAATCACATGCTTCTGTTGCTTCCCTCCTGACCTTTGTGCTATTGTTGGTATACATTTTACTTTTACATGTACTTTTACATTTTACTTTTTTACAGCCCCCCACACTATGTTATTGTGTTTTTACTTAAACAGTCAATTATTTTTTAAAGTTATTTTAAAGACATTTAACTATTAAGAAAAATACCTTCTATATTCTAGTTACCATATCTGGTGCTCTTCATTGCTTTGTCTAGATCCACATTTCCATCTGGAATCATTTTCTCTTTGGCTACAGGATTTTTTTTAAACATTCCTTATAATGTGGTCTGCTCGGAATTAATTCTTTCAGCTTTTTTATGTCTGCAAATGCCTCTATTTTGTTTTCACTTTTGAAAGATACTATTGCATATAGGATACAAATGGGCAGTTTTTTTCCTAGTACTTCAAAGATCCACGGTCTTTTTGCTTGCATTTCTTCTGCAGGAAATCTTCTGTCATCCCTATCTTTGCTCCTTTGTGTGAAACATCTCTCTCTCATTTTCTGGCTTCCTTTAAGATTTTCTTTTTATCCTTGACTTTGAACAATCTGATTATGATATGACTTGATGTTGTTCTTGTTTCTTTGAGTGCTTGGGTTTGTTGAATTTCTTCCATTCCTGTATATATAGATTTCATCAAAGCTGAAAGTTTTCTGACCACTGTTTCTTCAAATATATATATATCTTTTTTTTAAACCCATCTCTCCCTCCTGTTTTAGAGCTTCCACTTACATATATATTGGTCTGCTCAAAGTTGTTCCACAGCCAATGCTCTGCTCATATTTTTTAAATTCCCCTTTCATTATGTTTTATTTTTAATAATTTCTATTGCTGTGTCTTCAAGTTTACCATTCCTTTCTTATGTATGGTGTAATCTGTCAGCAGTGTGTTTAAAAAAAAAACACCAAAAACTTTAGACATTGTATATTTAATCCCCCAAAGATTAATTGGAGTCTTTTTTTTTTTTTCATAACTTCCACATCTCCACTTAACATTTTAAACATATGGGACACAATTTAGCAGCTCTTTTAGAGTCCTTGTCTCCCAGTTCTAATATCTGTGCCATCTCTGGATCAGTTTTGATTGGTTTTGCTCCTCATTACAAGTTGTATATTCTTTCTTCTATTCATCCCTGGTAATTTTGACTAGGGCTTCCCTGGTGGCTCAGATGGTAAAGAATCTGCCTGCAAAGCAGGAGACCTGGGTTTGATCCCTAGACTAGATGCCAGACATTGAGAATTTACCTGCTGTGTATTCCTATAAACAATGTTGAATTTTGTAACATAGTTACCATAGTTGAAGTAGTTTGATTCTTTTAGGTCTTGCTTTGAAGGTTTACTTTGTAGTACTAGGGTAGTGCTCTGTCTAGGGCTAATTATTGCCCATTACTGAAGTATTTTGTATACTCTACCCAAGGCTCTATCAGTCATGAGGTTTTTTTAAAAGACTTTCTAGTGGCTGCTGCTGCTGCTAAGTCGCTTCAGTTGTGTCCAACTCTGTGCGACCCCATAGACGGCAGCCCACCAGGCTCCCCCGTCCCTGGGATTCTCCAGGCAAGAACACTGGAGTGGGTTGCCATTTCCTTCTCCAATGAACGAAAGTGAAAAGCGAAAGTGAAGTTGCTCAGTCCTGCCTGACTCTTAGTGACCCCATGGACTGCAGCCTACCAGGCTCCTCTGTTCATGGGATTTTCCAGGCAAGAGTACTGGAGTGGGGTGCCATTGCCTTCTCCATCTTTCTAGTGGAAACAGGTATTATTCCTGGCCTGGTTTGTATATCAAGCATGATTCTCTCTAATCCTTTTGAGTGGTTCTTTCCTTTTCTCTCAATTTCTTCATAGGCATGCACCAATCAGCTGAATACTCAAGACTGATCTGCATATTTCCAAAATTCTGTCTCTGCAATGCTTTGCTTTCAAGTCTTCTTTCCTGAAAACCCTAGCCATCTTAATGTCCTTGTACTCTCTCTTCCATCTCTGCAACTCAGGGAACCCACTAGTCTCTGACTAGGTTTTTTCTCTTGGCACTATGGTCTAGAAATTCCATCACGGTAAATTAAGATGGTAGTAGGGCTCAGCTCATAATGTACAGTATCTTGAAAATTATTCATATATTTTGTCCAGTTTTTGTTTTTCTTCTGGCAGGAGAGTAAATCTGATTCTTGCTTAGTCCTTGGCCAAAGCAGAATTTCCTACACACTATTTTTGAAATCTGACATTTTACTCTAAAATATTTAAATAATTTATTTTTGAAACCAATAATAATATCTATAATGTTGTTTTAAGTGGCCACATAGTATTCCACCATTTAGACAGACCATAACTTTCTAAACCAGTCTTATATTATTGAATATTTATATTTTCTCCAATTTTTCCTTATTTACATACAATGTTAGTGCAAATGTTTTGAAGCTGAAGATTTATAAACTTCTCTAATGGTAAGAGAAATTCCTAGAAGTGGATATTTTGGATCAAAGTTATACACATCTCTGATAAATTTTGTATATTTTGTCAAACTGCCCTCCAGAACGTTTGTGTATTCTTGTTTATTTTAACTCATTTCTTTGCTCATTTGTTACTGTATCTCATTTTTCTCCTCTTAGTCTTTTTCTTGATTTTTTTTTCTGTCCACAGGATTTTTTAATAAAATCCTACAGTTTATGTTTTCTCAAAAGAGGAAGGGAAAGCCATGTAGACTAAAAATACTTTACTCAGCCTGCTTTCATGACCTCCAGAAATGTAGCAAACTTGATTCCAGATCCTGCTGTCTCCAGCTGGCCTTTGCTCTCTGGTGTCTGCTCACCACAGTCCTCCTTTCCAAGTTCAAGCTTTATGGCTCAGCTAAAGAAAACTGCCACCGCTCTGGGAACCCAGCAGGGTGACACATACTTCTGGAGCGAGCAGGACACTGGAGCATGACAGAGACTGGTGCCTCAGAAGCAGGCTGGCTTGGAGCGATGGCTTGTTTTTTTCTCATAACTCTTTCCTGTCTCCGAAATGTGCTATGACTAACCTTCATATTGTAACTCTGAGTGAGACAGAAAGCTACAAGAGGCTCATGCCTCCCTCCCAGCTGGGAGAAGGACTGAATTCTTGGCAGCTGTTACAAAAAAGAGGAGACCCAAGAGTCACCAAGGGAAGAAGCGTGGCGTGAGAATGAAAGATTAACGATGGCGCCTCACTCACCGGCAACTCCAAGCGAAACTGAATTCTGAAGTCCACAAGCAAATGACAACATGGCAACACAAGGCCAATTGCTACTTTCTTTCTAAAAATCCCCCCAATATTCTGTACTTAGGAGAGGTTCTTTGTAAAATTTTAAGTTGCTTTAGTGTTTATCATGAAAAGATGCTGGGTCCTTGTTTTACTTACTTCTGTAACAACTGGTGGAAAAACATCTAATGTATTTACTTATTCTTTTTAGTATTTCTTTAAAATAAAATTTTAAAAAATCACTAGAGTATAGTTGGCTTACAGTGTTGTATTAGTTTTAGGTGTAGAGCAAAGTGATTCATTTATACATAAAGTGAAAGTAGCCTACCAGGATCCTCAGTCCATGGGATTCTCCAGGCAAGAATACTGGAGTGGGTTGCCATTTCCTTCTGCAGGGGATCTTCCCGACCCAGGGATCGAACCCAGGTCTCCTACATTGTAGGCAGACGCTTTACCATCTGAGCTACCAGGGAAGCCCCTCATTTATACATACGCATATATAATTTCCTTATTCTTAATTACAAGACATGTACACCTTTTGGGAGGCAAGAAGTTCTGAAATAGTGCAGTGGAGTCATAGCATGGAGTAGATTGGAAGATGAAAAGGGCAGGTAACAGTTGCCTTTGGAGTAAGACACACGTGTTCGTTCAGAGACAGTTTATTCAAATACTGATGTTTTTTCCTAGAAGGGCAACAGAAGATGTTGGTAGGTATGCTCTGTCTAATAAAGACCCTCATCTCTGTTCCATCTGCCCAGAAGGAATCTCCTAAAAGCTTAGTTCATTCTGGGCACCAACCATAAGTCAAACTTTGGAGTTCTTGATGGAGGCCAAACCTCCCAGAAATCGGGGTTCTTTCAAGAAATGGTGGCCACGGTCATGGATATGCTGTAGGAGAAGCCACCCAAGGGAGGAAAAGTGATAAGCATGATAAAGCCAGTGGCCCTTCATATTAGAGGCTGTATACGGTCCCAAGTGGGCTCCCGGTGGCTCAGATGGTAAAGGATCTGCCTGCAATGGAGACCTGGGTTCCATCCCTGGGTTGGGAAGATTCCCCTGGAGAAGGGAAAGGCACCCACTCCAGTATTCTTGCCTGGAGAATTCCATGGACAGAGGAGCCTGCTGGGCTGCTGTGGGGTAGCTACCATGCTGCCATGGGGTAGCAAAGAGTTGGACACAGCTGAGTAACTAACACACACACGCACATGCACACACACATGCACACGTGCACAGACACACACACACACGCACACACACACACACGACCCCAAGCACCACAGGGCCTGTGAGCAACTGCTTAACAGAACTCAGATGGATTCTCAGTAAGGAGTCCAGCTTTTGACCATGCCCCATCATTAAGGAGCAGATAACATTGTACATCCAGTAAAATTAGAAAGATTTATGCAGAGAGACATAAAAAAATAGCATTGAATGGAGGGAAAGGCTCATTTGGAGTAAGGTGTTCCTGGGTTTAACAAGACAAAAATTATGTTCAAGAGACCTGGCCTGTATGGGGCGACTGGATGACCACTGCATTCCCACTTCCTCAGGAGAGAAAGGAGGAGAAGATGAGGGAGAAGAAGCAAGACGTCCTCTCACAGAAGAGCTCCAGATGGACATGGGATGACAGGGCTGCTGTGGGTCTGCCTTAGTGCCAGGACTTGTGGTCAAGCGGGTCTAAGCACCCATCTTCACCTGCGTAGCACCCGGTCAGTGACTGTGCCCACCCATTTACGACCGTTGTGGAGTAGACAGCCAGACAGCGCCCATCACTAAATTGTGCCTGGTGGCTGAAGATGCTGGGCTTGCTCCTGAGATGGCCAGGCACACCTCCAACTCTGACAGGGTCCTGCCTGGCTCCAAGCTCCAGGAGGGAAATCTCACGGGTACTGTTCATGGAGGACCCATGGGAAGGCCTTTGACTCAGTGACACAGAAACACCCTCTTGGTTTTTGTGAGTGGAAAAGAGGTGTTTTTTTTTTTAACTGCATCCGTACTGAAACTCTAACATGGTTCATGAAAAAGCAAAAATTTTCCTGAAAGGAAGAAGAAATGAGAATAGTGCCAGAAGGAGCCATCCTGACTCTCTGGAAAAATAAGGCCAATTAGGAACCTCTTTTCTCTACTATAAGCAGAGCTACTCTGAGGAAAAATGGCACACCCTAATGGTGATAGAGTCAGAGTCAGGACAGGAGGATATCAGATCCTTATAAACAGTACTGTGCATTCCCTTGCCTGGGTTTTGCCACGGCTGCACAGTGCCAAGGTAGCATGGATGGTTCAGGAAGAATAACGTTGGATGGCTTTTTACGAACATTCGAAACTCTGTTATAAAGAAAGAAACTCAGGCATGCCTGGGACATTCTGCCTTCCCAAATCACAGCTTTGTAGAGATGGAATTCCATCCTAAGCCTGGCAAACTCCAGCAGAACACTCTGTTGGGTGCCTCAGTAGTCCCCTGAATGCATGCATTTTAAGTTGCACTGTTATGTCTGACTCTGTGCAACCCTATGGACTGTAGCCCACCAGGCTCCTCTGTCCATGGGATTCTCCAGGCAAGAATACTGGAGTGGGCTGCCATGCCCTCCTGCAAGGGATCCTCCCATCCTAGGGATCGAACCCAAGTCTGCTATGTCTCCTGCATTGACGGGTAAGATCTCTATCACTAGCATCACCTGGGAAATCCCCTAGCATCCTCGCTACCCAGCCTCAAAGTCTCTAGTGTTTGACTCATGTTCCATCCTCTTCAATTCCAGTTCTCCTTTCTCCAAAACCAGCAAAAGCTACTCTCATTCATTGGGAGAGTGTGATCCCACCTAAATAAAAGCCAGAACTCTGATTCCTCTAAATCAGAGCTGTTTGGGAAATTCATGGGGACAAATGAATTGTCCGAATGATGGCAGATGGAGTGGGCAAGAGTGATGTTTAATGAGAGTGAGGGACAGGATGTCTGGCCCTGTATGGTGAAAGATTGCTGCATAGCTTGCCTGACTCACAAATATCTCCCACTGGACATTCACACAAGAGAAAAACACATTCACGATTATCTGAGGATAGAACTTACCCTTTAAAAAAAAAAAAAAAACTTGTTTATGAGTAAACATAAAGTCCTTTCCATAGTTTTAGTAATGTTCTATTTTTCTGGAATATTGTGTAAATCATAAGTCTGCACTTTATTTCATCTGGAACTTGATCAAAAGTTGCTCCCAATTTTAGAAAATCACACCACCAGTTGCAAAACATAGCTCCTGGTAGTGAATGGGCCCATGCAACAACTCACCACTCTCCCCAACTGTGTTTGTAGTTTTCACACTCACCATAATGCCACATATAGTTGATAGCAGTATTTGGAACTAAGCATCTGTATATTGAAATACATCTTAGGTTATCATATATTGCTTGCCTTTTATTATGCTTCTGTATTATACTTAGATCATTCGTAGTCTTTAAAAAAATTCTGTGTCTAGGTAGGCTGAATGTCCTTTCAAGATAATAAAGGAGGAGGATTACATGAAATTCATCATAAGATGGGACATTGGCATTGATACATTGATACAGTTGAGATGAACTGGCTTAGAAGTTCTGGAAGGGTTCTTTAGAATTTCTGGAAGGGTTCTTTAGAAGTTCTGGAAGGGTTCTTAATGGCTATGCATGTGTTTTATCAGCAAGAACAAGGGGGTTACATAACTTCGTTAAGCCCTTTTCTTGTTTTTTCTGTCTCTCCTCTTTTCTCCTTCCCCTTCCTGAATTTTGATTGCTATCCACTCTTTGGTGGTCTTCTCTGGTGGCTCAGAGGGAAAAGAATCTACTTGCAATGCAGGAGACCCGGGTTCAATCCCCGGATTGGGAAGATCCCCTGGAGAAGGGACTGGCTACCCACTCCAGTATTTCTGCCTGGAAAATCCATGGACAGAGGAGCCTGGAGGGCTACAGTCCATGGGGTCGCAGAGTCGGACATGACTGAGCAACTTACACACTATTGGGTACAGCTTTGGCGGTTCTGTCAATGACCTTGCAGGTTTCCTGCCTCGGATGAGAAGCAGTTCTCATGCCTTCCTAGTCTCTTTTTCACCCCCTTGTGCTGCGCTGCCTGTGTGAGTTCAAACAGCTGGAATGCAGCTGAGGGTACACAGTTGACTCATTTTGAAAAATGTAGAAAATCTATATATTTGACATTTGAGGCACCAGTGCCTCCTGCTTTCCTGTGGGCTGGTATAGATAATGGGACATTGGGGGACCCTCATATTTTGCCTCTTATTTGGAGCCTTTCAAACAAAACCATTGCTTCTTTTTCATTTTAACCACCTCTCCAGTTTTAAATTTTATCTCTGGTTTAAGCTAACATCCTACCTCATTTCTGCCTGTGATATGACTATTTTGTGCAGTGCAAAAGAAGGGCCTGGTGAGATAAATAGGAATGTTATCTACAATTTCAGTTTTAAAGAAATTGCTGCTTTTCTTAGGTTAAAACTACTACCACAGTATTTACTCAGCTTTCCAATTATAATTCTGATCTTCATGGTAGAATTTTAACTAGCATAGCTGGAAAAGCAGTTCAATATCATTTCTCTTCATTTATGTCCATGTTGTATTATTTCAACATAATCACACTATCGCTGAATGATTTATGTTTATAGTATGCCATTTATATTTGAAAATGTGCATATAGATATTGCAATAATTCTAACAACTGCATTTTACTCTATTTTCAGTGGCAGGAAAATGTAATATTCCACCACATTGAGTTACAAAAGCTACATAGTGTAAGCTTACTGGAACATTTATTCTGTGCCTAATCTGTGCACTGACAAAATTTTTCATTGTTATTGGGAAATTAAGACTATAACAAGCCTTACATTGGTATATATGTAACAATCTTACATTTCCAGTGGTTAAAGCTGACGTAATAAATAATTCATTTTTTCTGTCTTTGTTAGAGTAATGATTAAAAATGAATCAGGCAATTTACTTTAGTATTTGAGTTCTGCTAATTGCATAGAACTGTATCTTTCAATGGAGATATAATCTATGTTTTTATATCTCTTTTCAGAGACAGACTTTCATAGTAGAGGCCACCCAAGTTAAAAATGTTGGAGTTGTTCTGGTTATCATTTACTTATTTACTTTCTCCACACTCTAATAATTCTAAGAAGACTTAAAAATTAATATATGTATTAATTTGGACTCTTTTAACTGCAAGTGTCAGAATCTTCGGACTTACACAACTTGAAAACTAGAATGGAACAACTGGGTCTAGGAATCCAAGCAAAGCTGTTAGATTGTCAGTCGTCTTCTCACTCCATCTGCCACAAAGAGTTCCCAGGTGCTGTAGTTGGTGGCCAACATCTGACCGCTCAGGGCCTCCATTCCTCCCACTTCAAATTAAAACCTTGACTGGCTGTGTTTGTGTGCTATTCCTATCAGCCTGGAGCCAATCCCTGTGGTCATTAGAAGGAGGTTGGAACAATCTATAAAGTGAGGAAGTGTGGCTCCTGCTCAAAGAACTATAACATACCCACTCCAGTGATGCTCAGACCACTTCTATCTTTCTATGCCTGTTCCCACTGCTTTGAGGCCTGGCTAGCCTAGTTCTGTTGCTCTTACCTCCAGCATAATACAACCCATCAGCAGATTCATCCCTTTCAGTTCAGTTCAGTCGCTCAGTCGTGTCTGACTCTAGGCAACCCATGGACTGCAGCGTGCCAGGCCTCCCTGTTCATCATCAAATCTGGAGTTTACTCAAACTCATGTCCATTGAGTCGGTGATGCCATCCAACCTCATTCTCTGTCATCTCCTTCTCCTCCCACCTTCAACCTTTCCCTGCATCAGGGTCTTCTCAAATGAGTCAGTTCTTCACATCAGGTAGCCATAGTACTGGACTTTAAGCTTCAGCATCAGTCCTTCCAATGAATATTCAGGACTGATTTCCTTTAGGATGGACTGGTTGGATCTCCTTGCTGTCCAAGGGATCTCAAGAGTCTTCTCCAACAAAAGCATCAATTCTTTGGTGCTCAGCTTTCTTTATAGTCCAACTCTCATATCCATACAGGACTACTGGAGAAACCATACCTTTGACTAGATGGAACTTTGTTGACAAAGTAATGTCTCTGCTTTTTAATATGCTATCTAGGTTGGTCATAACCTTTCTTCCAAGGAGCAAGCATCTTTTAATTTCATGGCTGCAATCACCATCTGCAGTGATTTTGGAGCCCCCCAAAATAAAGTCTGTCAGTTTCCACTGCTTCCCCATCTATTTGCCATGAAGTGATGGGACCAGATGCCATGATCTTAGTTTTCTGAATGCTGAGTTTTAAACCAACTTTTTCACTCTCCTCTTTCACTTTCATCAAGAGGCTCTTTAGTTCACTTTCTGCTACAATGGTGGTGTACTCTGCATATCTGAGGTTATTGATATTTCTCCCAGCAATCTTGATTCCATCTTTTGCTTCATCCAGCCTGGCATTTCTCATGATGTACTATGCATATAAGTTAAATAAGCAGGGTGACAATATACAGCCTTGACGTACTCCTTTCCCAGTCTGTTGTCCCATGTCCAGTTCTAACCTTTGCTTCCTGACCTGCATACAGATTTCTCAGGAGACAGGTCAGGTGGTCTGGTATTCCCATCTCTTTAAGAATTTTCCACATTTTTTTGTAATCCATTCAGTCAAAGATTTGGCATAGTCAATAAAGCAGAAGTAGATGTTTTTCTGAAACTCTCTCACTTTTTCAATGTTCCATCGGATGTTGGCAATTTGATCTCTGGTTCCTCTGCTTTTTCTAAATCTGGCTTGAACATCTGGAAGTTCACAGTTCACATATTGTTGAATCCTGGCTTGCAGAATTTTGAGCATTACTTTACTAGCTTGTGAGATGAGTGCAATTGTGTGGTCGTTTGAACATTCTTTGGCATTGCCTTCCTTTGGATTTGGAATGAAAACTGACCTTTTCCAGTCCTGTGGCCACTGCCGAGTTCTCCAAATTTGCTGGCATATTGCGTGCAGCACTTTCACAGCATCATCTTTTAGGATTTGAAATAGCTCAACTGGAATTCCATCACCTCCACTAGCTTTGTTCATAGTGACGCTTCCTAAGGCCCACTTGACTTTGCATTCCAGGATGTCTGGCTCTAGGCGAGTGATCACACCATTGTGATTATCTGGGTCATGAAGATCTTTTTTGTATAGTTCTTATTGTGCAGTGTATTGTTGCCACCTCTTCTTAGTATCTTCTGCTTCTGTTAGGTCCATACCATTTCTGTCCTTTATTGAGCCCATTTTTGCATGAAATCTTCCCTTGGTATCTCTAATTTTCTTGAAGAGATCTCTAGTCTTTCCCATTCTATTGTTTTCCTCTATTTCTTTGCATTGATCACTGAGGAAGGCTTTCTTATTTCTCCTTGCTATTCTTTGGAACTCTGCATTCAAATAGGTATATTTTTCCTTTTCTCCTTTGCCTTTCACTTCTCTTCTTTTCTCAGCTATTCATAAGGCCTCCTCAGACAACTATTTTGCTTTTTTGCATTTCTTTTTCTTGGGGATGGTCTTGATCCCTGCCTTCTGTACAATGTCATGAACCTCCAACCATAGTTCTTCAGGCACTCTGTCTATCAGATCTAATGCCTTAAATCTATTTGTCACTGCCACTGTATAATTATAAGGGATTTGATTTATGTCATACCTGAATTGTCTAGTGGTTTTCCCTACTTTCTTCAATTTAGGTCTGAATTTGGCAATAAGGAGTTCATGATCTGAGCCACAGTCAACTCCTGGTCTTGTTTTTGCTGCCTGTATAGAGCTTCTCCATCTTTAGCTGTAAAGCCTATAATTGATTGGATTTTGATATTGACCACCTGGTGATGTTCATGTGTAAAGTCTTCTCTTGTGTTGTTGGAAGAGGGTGTTTGCTATGACCAGTGTATTCTCTTGGCAAAACTCTATTAGCCTTTGCCCTGCTTCATTCTGTACTCCAAGGCCAAATTTGCCTGTTATTTCAGGTATTTCTTGACTTCCTACTTTGGCATTCCAGTCTCCTATCATGAAGAGGACATCTTTTGGGGGTGTTAGTTCTAGAAGGCCTTGTATGTCTTCATAGAACCATTCAACTTCAGCTTCTTCTGCATTACTAGTCAGAGCATAGACTTGGATTACTGTGATATTGAACGGTTTGCCTTGGAAATGAGCAGAGATCACTCTGTCATTTTTGAGATTATATCCAAGTACCGCATTTCGGACTCTTTTGTTGACTATGACGGCTACTCCATTTCTTCTAAGGGATTCTTGCCCACAGTAGTAGATACAATGGTCATCTGAATTAAATTCACCCATGATCTTAGTTTTATACATGTTTCAATGCTATTCTGTCAAATCATCCCACCCTTGCCTTCTCCCACAGGGTCCAAAAGTCTATTCTTTACATCTATGTCTCTTTTGCTGTTTTGCATATAGGATTTTCATTACCATCCTTTTTAGTATGTGTATTAGTTTTATTACTTTTATAAAACGTAAAATACTAAAATAATATATAAAGTATTACATTTATAATGCATAAAATACTTTTTTTTAATACAAAATAGTCCATGAACATGGCAGGAAAGGCACACAGTATCAAGTCCTAAGGGTCATACGGACTCTGAAAAGAGCCAGCTCACACCAGAGTCCACTATGGATTCAGTCAGAATATGCATGGATTCATGGGGGCCTCAAACTCAGTGCCCCTGGAAGTGCTCTGGCAGGCTCTCTGTGGAAACAAGATCTGGACTGTACAGACAGCTCCAGCCCGGGGCAAGCCCAAGATAGAGAACTAAATAGACTTTGGATTGGGAGGAGGGTAGCTCACACAATTTTACCATAATTTCCTTTCAAAATGTGAAACAATAAAAGGTCAGGAAGGACATTTAACAAATGAAAGAGAATACATTGTTAACAATTCTTCATTTAAGTTAGCAAACTTTGCTAAGGGATGCTTTGATGGATTTAAGTGCTCCTTTGGAACATTTTCTTCTGCTATAATAATCCACTCCATTGTGTTATAAAGTAATTATAATCACCACTCAGTGTCCCAAGTCAGAGCAGAAGAAAAGAAGTATTAAGAGCAAGAAGTATCTGGAAATATCTCACATGCTGGCTTTCTGCTTTTTAAGAACTAAAAAGCAACATCTCTTTATACTGTGATCACTGGGGCAAAGGTTTACAATACTTGTAATATGATTGTACTAGAAATTTATCCTGTTAGAGGTGGTACAAGTGATGTCAGGCTGAGAAGCAAAGGGGTCAGGGAGGACACATTTGGAGAAAAGAAGTGTCTGTCTGCTCAAGAGAGGTTTCCCAGGTGGCACTAGTGGTAAAGAACCTGCCTGCCAATGCAGGAGATGTAAGAGACAAGGTTTGATCCTTGGGTCAGGAAGATCCCCTGGAGAAGGAATTAGCAACCCACTCCAGTATTCTTTTTTTTTTTTTTTTAAATTTTTTTTTTTTTTTTTTATCAGTTGGAGGCTAATTACTTCAGAACATTTCAGTGGGTTTTGTCATACATTGACATGAATCAGCCGTGGAGTTACATGTATTCCCCATCCTGATCCCCCCTCCCACCTCCCTCTCCACCCGATTCCTCTGGGTCTTCCCAGTGCACCAGGCCCGAGCACTTGTCTCATGCATCCCACCTGGGCTGGTGATCTGTTTCACTATAGATAATATACATGCTGTTCTTTCGAAACATCCCACCCTCACCTTCTCCCACAGAGTTCAAAAGTCTGTTCTGTACTTCTGTGTCTCTTTTTCTGTTTTGCATATAGGGTTATCATTACCATCTTTCTAAATTCCATATATATATGTGTTAGTATGCTGTAATGTTCTTTATCTTTCTGGCTTACTTCACTCTGTATAATGGGCTCCAGTTTCATCCATCTCATTAGAACTGATTCAAATGAATTCTTTTTAACGGCTGAGTAATATTCCATGGTGTATATGTACCACAGCTTCCTTATCCATTCGTCTGCTGATGGGCTTCTAGGTTGCTTCCATGTCCTGGCTATAATAAACAGTGCTGCGATGAACATTGGGATGCACGTGTCTCTTTCAGATCTGGTTTCCTTGGTATGTATGCCCAGGAGTGGGATTGCTGGGTCATATGGCAGTTCTATTTCCAGTTTTTTAAGAAATCTCCACACTGTTTTCCATAGCGGCTGTACTAGTTTGCATTCCCACCAACAGTGTAAGAGGGTTCCCTTTTCTCCACACCCTCTCCAGCATTTATTGTTTGTAGACTTTTGGATAGCAGCCATCCTGACTAGCGTGTAATGGTACCTCATTGTGGTTTTGATTTGCATTTCTCTGATAATGCCACTCCAGTATTCTTGCCTGGAGAATCCCACTGACAGAGGAGCCTGGCGAGCTACAGTCCGTGGGGTTGCAAAGAGTCGTTCATGACTGAAGTGACTTAGCACAGCACAGCACCCAGAAAAGAGACACAAACCTGAGCCCTCCATTGAAAGTTCAAGTTCTTCTCTTGGGCAACACTGGGGAGTGACCTGTCACCCTCACTCTTACTATGTTCCTGCCTTTGGGGGAGAGCAGGTGAAACAGCAAAAGCTATAGCCAGGCCAATGGCTTTCACAGGCACGTTGCATAGGAGGATAAGTGACTGTGGTTCAATAAAGTCAGACAGCAAATTCTTGGCCAAGTCCACACTCTAGTATATGCACAAAGTTCCAGGAAATGTTGGAGAAAAACACAGAAGCACGTGCCCTCCAAGAGTCTGCATTCATTTAGTAAAATAGGCAACATACCTGTGGTTAAGGAAGAATTGTATGTACTTTACAGGCTGAAATTGCCATTCCTATATTATAGTTTCCATAGGGAGTATTTAGTCTAGGTGCTTTTCCTTGCATAAATTTTCTGCAAGAGTATTTGCCCCATGTTACGGTATTTCATAAAACTAATAATTGGGGGGAATTCATGAAAGATGACATGGAAAATGCAGCAGAACAGCAATCCACTGTAAGACAGAACTGGTAAAACTAACAAAACGTTGTAAATCAACTACACTTCAGTTTAAAAAACACACACAAAAAAACTGGAAATGGTGCTCTCAGGAGCTAACCCAGGCATGTCTGGAAGAGACAAGTAAATTACATGGAAAGGTGGCCTACATTCCCATATTACTTACCTTGATGCCCCAAAGCATCATCCTCAACTCACATCCCTGTGCTCTTGGGAGTCCTTTTGGCTAAATGAAAGAAGAGGAGAGAACTCAGGCCAGATTCCTGATGGGTTGACTTTATACGTTTGTGCGGCTCAGAGCGGACTTCTGCTGCATGGCAGCCTCACTCAGAGAGGCAGGGGAGAAGAGATGCCCTCCCAGCATCCAGAGCTTTGAGCCAGATACATGGCTCATCACTTCCTGTGGGAGAAGGTTAGAAACGGACTTCTGGCCAGTGGCCTGCAATGAATAAGAGCACAGAATCAAAGACAGGGATTGCTGGGGAGGGATATGTGGACGTGTTTATTGGCTCTCTGTGTTCACCCAAAAGCACCTATCACAGAGACCACCTATCAACAACCAAGTGGACAGTGTGATTCTCCCATCAACATCAACCAGCTCTGCTCTCAGCCACTCTGGTGCCAGGGGGCACTCAGGGCTCCAGGAACCTTGGAGCTGTGACTACCACTGGGTTACTTTGGGCTTCTCAGGTCAGCCAAGCAGCAGGCAAAGAAAGGAACTACTGTATCTGAGGGGCATTCAGTCCTGACCAACACACTAGCCGCATCTCATCCTGCTCAGTCCTCAGCCACTGGCCAGACCTGAGCTGAGGGAAGGGAGGCTTTTTACACCGGATTTGATTGAAAGGTACAAGTAGGGATAGACTAACTTATCTCAGAAATTTATGTCTAAATTATAATTACAAACTGGGGGATATGCCTGAGATGACATGAAGGCTGGGAAAGAGTAAAGGCTGTGGTTAGAGAAAAATAAATCCATTTTCTGTTTGTATGTCATCTAAGTAGAGCCTTTTCAATAAACCAGTTATAAGCACACTCTTCAGCAACATGGAGGAAAATCCCAGAAGAAACAGCTACAACACAGGAAAGAGGTTGCCTCAAGAAACATGATTTGGAGTGGGAGAAGAATTTTTTTCATTACCAGTTTTGCTCATATGATTTTTAAAACTGTGTGCATACAAGCCTCTGATAAAAATAAAAATATAGTTAAATAAAGTAAATATTGTTGTGTGGAAAGGCACAGTGGAGAGAAAGTTTGAGGTGGAAAGCTTAGAGACACAGACCGGCCCTGTACTTAAAATTAAAGGACATAATTTTGAACTAAAACTCTTGGACTCTTCTAATCCAGGTTAGTCTGGAATGTATGGGTAGGGGATCCATGGATGAGGTTCAAGGGATCCATAAATATCTTTGACGATTTTCTATCCAGAATGTACACGTGTACATTTTAGGGGAGGGAGATATTTAGCTTTCACTGGGCTTTTAAAATCAAAAAAAGAATAAGAACTGCTGATCTGATGTCATTTACACAAAATAACAATGAAAGAATCTATACATTTGCAAAAAAGAAGGTGCATATTTGGTGAAAGTGAGTGGAATCAATACAATACAATACAACGCACCAAATTGCACCATAGTGTTTATAGTAGTTCCATTCAAGGGATCGGTGGGGTTGGGTGGGAGTCAATGAGGGCTTTTACTGTATCCATACTGGGTGGATTTTTAATTGAGAGGAATATATTAGGCATACTTTTATGTTAAATCTATGGCTGATTCATGTCAATGTATGACAAAACCCACTGAAATGTTGTGAAGTAGTTAGCCTCCAACTAATAAAAAATAAATAAATAAATAAAATAAAATAAAAACTTTTAAACAATTTATTTAATTGGTTTTTCTCATTTTACAGTTGAGAAAATGAGCTCCAGGGATGTGGCCTAATTGTCCAAGTCATACTCACACACACACACACACACACACACACACACGCACACACACACACACACACACGCAGAGGTGCCGCAGGAAGCAAATCTCCCGTGTCCCACCCTCACACTCCTCCCAGTGCCCTGGTGGCTTCCTGAGCCGGCTTCAAGAGATCTCTACTGCCCATTGGGTTGACCCGCCCCCAGCCATGCACACTGTAGACTAAGTCATATTATATTTGTACATGCAAGTACAGTTATACAAACCAAACAGTTGTATCAATACCAATATTATAACAATGCTCTCAGTATTCCTTATATATGGTGAGAAGAAAGTAGAAAAGAAATTGATTTATGCAAGATTTCCATGTACAGAGGCATCCAGAGTTTTTGATTTGTGAGCACTTCTGGCTCTACTGATCACAGCACCTGATCAGTATGAGGAGCAGTTCTAAGGTGGACCTGGTGAGGGTCAGAAACTACTTGTGGGCAGTCACCCTGAGTTATGAAGGTCAGGGACTCAAGTTGGACTGCCAGGTTTGAATCCTTTTTGTCATTTACCTGCTCCATGACTTGTGCCAATTTGCTCAACCTCCCCAAATCTCCATTTTCTCTTCTTTAAAATGGGAATAACTTTTGTTATTATATGTGTAAAATCACTTAGCACCATGTCTGGTATAATTCAGCAGTAGCTGTTACAGGATGATTCTCAAAAATGGGTCTCCTTTTGAGATGTGAAACAGCTTAGATAAATACAGGAGTGTCAGGAAAACCTACTCAGATCAGGGTTAGGCTATGTCTTCCCAACTGAGGGCAAGACATTAAAGAGGGACATTTCAGGGAGAAGTCTTTCACTGCTCTCTTTTCCCCATTGTTCCTCTTGTGGACAGATTTCTTGTCCTTCACTGACTATTATTTCACGGGGTGCAAGCAGGTGAAACAGGTGCTGAGAGTAGATATGGAAGACGAAAACTGTAACATCTCTTCCAATCATCAGCAACAATTCGGATTTATTGAAGATCACATTCCAAAATATTCTTCCAACACCATCAGCCTCTTCTTGGCAATAACATGGCATAGGGGTACTCCCTAGTGCAGGAAGAACTTCTACTTCAGGGAGCCTGAGACAGCAGGTATGCCTGTAAAAATGGAGATTCTGGGTCATATCCCTTGAATATTTGATTTAGTAATCCTACATGGCTTTTCTAGCTGAATTTCCCAGTGCACCTTTTGGCCATCTGCTTTAGAATCAGCTATGAGTTTTTGAAGAGTGTACTGGACTTAGTCGCTAAGTCTTTGCAACCCCATGGGCTGTAGCTCACCAGGCTTCTCTGTCCAAGGTATTGAACCCAGTTCTCCCAATTTACAGGTGGATTCTTTACCATCTGAGCTACCAGGGACTTTGAAGAGTGTAGTTTCAGATTGATTCTGGTAAACACTAAAGTATGGAAACCACTGGAAAGGGCCTTTGCAAATTTGGCCTTTTCTGCAGTAGATAAAAGGCAATTGGGTTATGACAGATTCATAACACCCTAGGTGCAGAATGATCATGGTGATTCGTCCATGCCTTTGACCAGTAGGGGCCTACTCTCAGAAGGCTAACCCACCGACTATTCTTTACTGTTGGAATCTAACTTAGTCACTCAAAGTTGGAATCTTCCTTCTCTCCTTGAATGATTAGGAAGTTAAGACAAGAGTTTCTTTATGGTGTTGATTTATCAAATAAGTCACATCAACCTAGGATTAGCCCCATCAAGAATCATGTGTTATTTACTGATATGTTCAGTTAAGAAGAAGAGGTCATAAAAAAGTCAGTACTTGCCTAACACAGATGGAGGCAAGACTTTTATGAGGCTATAAACTCTCATTCTCCTGCACAACAGATCAGGTTGCATGAAGGCTAACAGATCCTTTCAGGGATCAAATTTGTACTGTTGAACATTTTTAATAAAATTACCATTGTAGAAACCTTTCTGCACAGTCTAATGAGACTTTGAGATCTTTGAGACATGAGGCAGCTACAATCGCTCCCAGAAAAACTCTCTGGAAAAACAGACAACAGACTGCTTGATGAGAAAAAGACCAACAACCCCATAGGAGATGGGCATAGAGCTGGATAAATGCTTGCTTCACTCATAGTAAAAGAAATACAAGCTCCAGGAGACCATTTCTCACCTCTTGGGTTGGTTAAGATTGAGAAGTGTCAAAGGCAAGCGCCCTGGATGTTATTGCTGAGAATATAAGTTAAAAAAAAAAGCTTTGAAGGGCAGCTAGTGACAAAGTAGACCCAGCAATTATACTTTCAAGAAGTCTTTTGCCCTTTAGGATGCAAGTATAGTGATTAACTGTCGTAAGACTGTTTATAATAGCAGATGACTAAAAACAATCTAAATGACCCTCAAGTTAAATATTGTTAAAATACTATTTAAATATTAAATTAAAAATTAAGTAAATGTAAATAAACATAAAATAAAAGTTTAAAAATAATTAGTTATATTCTAGTTAAATATGTTTTTGTATTTCCATACAATAGAACACTATTCAGCCACTAGAAACAAAGAGCCACATTTAAACAAACTAATATAAAAGTTCCAAGGTCTGTAGTTAAGTGGTAAACCAAAAAAACGTTATCATTCTATTGCAGGGATTCTCAGCTGGTAAAGAATCCACCTGCAATATGGGAGACCTGGGTTCAATCCTTGAGTTGGGAAGATACCCTGGAGAAAGGAATAGCTACCCACTCCAGTATTCTGGCCAGGAGAATTCCATGGACTATACAGTCCGTGGGGTCGCAAAGAGTCGGACATGACTGAGTGACTTTCACTTTCACTGTTCTAAATCCTCCACATCTATTAATTACTTTAATGATTAAATTATATGTAGTAGGCACTGTTAGCATCCCAGTTTCAGTAATGAGAAAACTGAGATCCAGAGAGGTTAATTAAGTAACTTGCCCAAAGTCACACAGCCACCATCCAGCAAAACCAGGATTCAAACACCGACTCCAGAGTCCAGAGCTTATGCTCCTTACTATTATGCTGAAGTGTGTAGTGTATGCTTCCATTAGTGTAAAACATTTATCTCCATGTATCCACACACATCATCCAGATGTAGATTCATACACATGCAGAAACTGTCTCCCAAAGGATTAGTGTGAAAACAATAACTGGGGTTGCCTTTGCCATGATGAACTAGTGCCTGAGGGTCACTGGGAGGGAGACACCTGAATTGTGTTTCACTCTTGAAATTTTGTATTTGGATGTATATGATCTTCTACCAGGAAAGATCTTCTTTCCTTCTATTAGAAAACAGACAAATGATCGGATAACAACAGTAAAAACAGATCACAGCCCGTGCTATGTAGGTCTTGGAAATCAAGGAGCCCCTGAGGCAGACTGGAGAGAACGAGGCACTATGTTTAGGGACTGAAGAATTGGGTATCCACACATTGAAGGCCTGCTTTTTTAAAATAAAGAATTTCAGAGAAAGAATTAAAATTGTGCTTACCATAGATCATGGAGACCTTGATTTTCCCCAGTGAGGGATTAAATCTTCCTTGAGATGTTAGTTTCCAAACATAAGACCTTTTCCCAACAGTCTTCCTCAGGTGGAGCCAGATTCAGTGTGGAACTCCCAGAGGGCGATCTACTGTAGGTCCAAGGACATTCATGGGGAGGATGAGAGGCCAGTGTAAGATGGTCTGGAAAGTTCTGATTCTGTCCAAACGTCTGTTTCCCCTAACTGAAGCTTGGGAACTTACTGTATAAACAGAAATGCTAGATGGCCAAGATGTAGGATGAAATAATTTATCTAATTTATCTAAGCAGATGCAACCCAGGATGGAGTTTGCACAATTATTCAAAGGGGATTGTAGGGGAAACTAGGCAATAATAGTCAGTAGGAAAGAAGAGCTGCTTATTTCAAGCCTGCAGAGCAGTGAGGAGTAACAGCTCTCTTTGGCCTCAGACACCAACCCTGAGACTGTCAGCTTCCTCTATGGTGTGTGTGCAGTGATTTTGTGTGTTTTTACGTCAGCTTCAAGCCAGGAAGAGGCATCGCCTTGGATGCTCTCCCCACCTTCAGCATGTGTGGCCCTTGCCCTCCTCCTGAAACTCAAAGCTGTATCTGAAGCCTCTGCGTCCCTAAGGAGAAGGAAATCCAGAAGACTGACAAGAGGTGTGAGCTGGTTCTAAGTGTGTCTGATTCCCACAAAAAGAGAGTGAAGCATTCTGGAAGCTTCACTTCTCTACAAGATGCTCTACAAGCCTTTTTCAGAGCAAACTCTCAAAGGTAAATAGAAACTTCATAGCGAGCCTTGGGATTCCCCCAGTGAGACAAGTCCACTGGGTATGCCCTATTGGAACCCACTCTGGGAAACATGGACTACAATACCCAAGGGACTGAACCTGCTCATTGGAACCTGCTCACCAACCCCCAACTGTAAGCAAATCTGTGAACAGTGGCATGGGCAATGTGTCGGCCATTGCTCCAGCATCTACCATCAGCCACTGCTCACCTCACCTTATTCCAATTTCTACCTCTCATTTCTGGCCTAGGTGCCATTTCTTTGAAGCTTCCTTAGTGCATTCTTAGTAACTCCATACCTGCAGCTGACCACACCTGAAGTTGCCAGGTAGCATCTTGTGGTGGTAAAGTGAACCACCACAGACTCTAAAGTCAGATGCTTGAATTTAAATCTTGGGTCTATCATGCTGACTGGCCTCTGTCCAATTTCTTCATGTCTCTCAGCCTCTGTTTTTTTATCTGAAACATGGGGATGTAATAGTGCCTGTATCATAGGGTTGATTTAAGAATGTAAATAAGATATAACCTATGTAGCTGACAGCACTTTTTAATTTGGGATTTATAGGAAGAGAAAGTAAAGCATAAGCAAAATGTTTAAAGCAGAGGAAAACATTCTTGGTCCTAAGATTTGACACTGGCTTGCGTGGCTCAGCTGGTAAAGAATCCGCCTGCAATGTGGGAGGCCTGGGTTTGATCCCTGGGTTGGGAAGATCCCCTGGAGAAAGGAACAGACACCCACTCCAGTATTCTGGCCTGAATAATCCCACGGACTGTATAGTCCATGGGATCACAAAGAGTCAGACATGACTGAGCGGCTTTCACTTTTTTGGATTGCTAAGAGAAGGCATGGAATTAACTTAGAAAAGACTTCTTATGTGGAGATAATTTAGGTGTTCTCACTTAGAAGGTCAGTGGAGTGAATGACCTCTCATCATGTCTTCTAGATTCTCTTCTAACTCTTGACTCCGAGGTGGTACCCTGGGGTGAGAAAAGTCCTGCTCTATTGGCGGTGGCAAGCCGAAAGTTCTAAAAAACAAATTTCCCAAAAGTGCCATTTAACTGTCGGCTAAAGGGTAGGTACAGAAGACAGCTTGAGAACCGCATCCCTCTTCTGCTCCATCCTTATGTTTCTGTTGCACAAATGCAGCAAAATGAGTAGCAATATTTTCATTGAAAATATGCCTCATGCAAATCAGTTTGGTAAATATGGAATTTAGCCTTTATAAAAGAGCACCTGTTCCCCCCTCCCATTCCTCCATTTAATTTTTGCATTCAGATGTGTTCTGCTCTTGCATAAGCCTAGTCCCATAACTATTACAAGAACAGACTTGCTGGTTTTGAATCTAACCAACATACACCCCTCTTTTCCAAGAAAAAAATCTCTAAACATTAGAGACACCTGCGTGCTGGCTTTCTGGGGGCACCCTGAAGAATATTTCCATAGCGGTGAAATATTTTGAAATATCTTGGAAAAAAGAGAACTATTCAGAGTTGATACGGACTCCTGTGGGTGACGAGAGGGCCGTGGGGGCAGACTTGTGGGTCGTCCCTGGTCTGCCTGAGGCCCCTGAGCCGGCAGCAGCTGCAGTCCCCCTCCAGGGTGTGGTGACGCTGGGGTTAACTGCGCTCCTCTACTGAGGAGCAGGGATTTTTAACTCAGTTGTGGTTTGGTCTGGGTGGTTTCCTTTTTCCCTCACCATCAGAGGGATTTTTAAAAATCACAAACAGAACCTGGGGAGAGGAGGCCCAATTTGACACCTTTGAATCGCGATGGGGTCACTTTATAGATTCAGATTTAGAGGGATTGTTGGGTGGGGATTCGCCACACAGGAGAGCCTTTCAGGGCCTTTCATAGAGGGACACAGAATCAGAGTTTCCTGAAATGGTGTTTTTTGTGTGAGACCTGTCAATAGAAATATCAAACTGTGAATATACAATTGAACTTTATTATCCCTTTTGATTTTGTAACTACATAGGTATGACAGACAGAGGCCGATTTGAAAAGAAACTCACAATTGCCAGCGTGTCCCTTGTATGAATCCCACGGCTGGAAGTTTTTCTGTAAATCGGCATCTTCAGGTAGGGGTTGTGCAGGTGCCTCCCACTGACTCTTGAGATACGTTTTAATTAAGGAACATGAAATCTCTTAACTTTCCTTTACAGAGTGGAAGTGCCCTTGTGTTCTGAAACGCAGCTCTAGAGATGGCATTGTGGGGCTTCATATTTACTCTCTGCACAACTTTCATTTCAAAGATTCTTACTTTGTGACCCAAAGCGGGTTTTTTTCTTCTCTTTCTTTTTTTTTTTTTCCTTTCTGCTTACCCCTGAAATGGACTCAACCTGGAATTCAAGAGTCCAGCTGTGTTCTTTCTGCCTCTGACATCGTTAGAAAACCAAAAGATGGGGAGCTGGTATTCAAACGGTCGGTCTCAAAATGAAAATCTTGCCCCACGGAGGGATTCAGAGAGTTGGGGCCAAGGCCTCCCCTCACCCACAGTATCAGGAGTCGAACAGTTGGGTCATACTCTTCCTGTCCCCTTGGCTACTCAAGTCACAGGAAGGACGGCTCCTGACAGCTCAGACTTGACATCAGCGGTCCTATTCTTTCCTCCCCAAAGACTACATCGTAGTGAGAGAATTTCACAGAGCCTTTGCAAATGAAGTTGCCACTAAGGATGTTTTCAATTTAAACCATCTGTATGGAAATTGCTAGAAGTAACACGGACTGATAAAATGAGGAACACACCAGCTAAGGCTCACAAAAAGTAAGGCAAAGGTAATCAGTGAGACCTGAGACCAGGCATTCGATCTATTTCTGCATCTGTACAATGAAAGGCAAGACCAGGTAATCTCTAAAATATCCTTTGGGTTCTAAGATTCTGTAACTGCACTGACTTCAGTTAGATGTTGAGAATTAAGGGATTCAGAAAAGGAAGGAAACATAGACATTATCAAAGATGCTCTCCAAAGTGATGACAGACTTTACCTCCAGAAGGAAGAAGACGGGAGCAGGACTGAGGAGAGGGACAAAGAAAAACTTAGCTTTATCTGCAACTTCTTTCTCTTTTAAAATTTTATAAGGAGACTGCACTCTCATATTAACTGTGTAGTTAAAAATTAATTTGAAATCCAAAAAACACTAAAATAAGTTAGAATAAGCCAAAATGCTGCAGTTCCCCTTCCCTTTGCAAGTTGCAAAACAGTGTGCCCACACTTTCAACTATTCTGTATATTTTATGGGCTTCCCTCAGTGGCTCAGCAGTAGAGAATCCACCTGTAATGCAGGAGCCACAGGAAATGTGGGTTCAATCCCTGGGTCGGGAAGACACTCTGGAAGAGAGCATGCCAACCCATTCCAGTATTCTTGCCTGGAGAATCCCATGGACAGAGGAGTCTGATGGGGTCAGGATATGGATATAAATGTGGTCCATAGGGTCACAGAGAGTTGGAAGTGTGGATGTAAATTACTATGAGTTTATAACCTACCTGATGGCAATGGTTCCTTCCAGAGGTGGGAGGTACGTGTTGGGGAATTATGACAAAAAGACCATTTTAGTCTTATCTGCAATGTTTTATGATTTTGCAGGAGGAATATATTAATGTATTTCTTATCTAATGAAATCATATGATTTACATGTATGAGATTGTAAGGCAGAGCATTTGTATACATGTGAGTATGTATATGGGAATATGCACACACATACATATTCCCAAAATAAGAATATGCAGTGCTGGTGATATTTCAAATGTGTGAACACTCAACAATTGGAGAATAATTCTTAGGCAAGCTGTCAGCCAACTCAGCTTGCCTCCTCCAGAAAGCCTTCTCTCACTATCACCTTACATTAACCTTGCTCTTCTTGCATGCCTACCTTCAACATCACCCCTTTTCTTACCACACCTCTTCTCCCTCTCAGCATCTCTCTGTGCAGCCTTATACAACCCTGAAATAAGCACTATCCCAATATTCCGTTCAAATTTTCTGCCTCAGAGGCACAAGCCTAAGTGCCTTATACCATTTGTTATTCCCACTCGTTCCACCTCTTAGGGAGTGCCTCTCCCACTTCCCTCACACGAGCAGACCCTGAGGAGCCCACTAATGTGCACAGATCGGGTCTAGTCTCTAGGTGAGGGCGCCAGACATCCATATTGGTAACCAACACCATGGAGGATGCTTATGCCAGAGACAGTTGGCAAACACTCCTCTGGGGTCTGACATGGCCTGTAAATCACACGGAGAAGAGAAAGAAAGCAGATTTCTCTCCCACATGGGATACTAAAAATGGCTTAGATAAACTCTCCTGCACTCCTAGATCCAAAAAGGAATGTGGCGTGGCATAATGCATCAAAAACCTTTTAAAAACATATAGCCTTTCACCCAGCAATTCCACTTCTAGGCATCCTGATGAAAAGAATCAGAAATGGTAAAGATGTTTATATAGATATTCACCATGCAGTGATTCATGGTTGAGTAGGAAAATAGTTAAATGGAGTGTTGTTCTTCCACATAATAGTGCTACATAGCCATCCAAAATAGGAAGGGGAATTTTTAACTGCATTATTACACTTAGGGCTACTAATTAAGGAAATAATCAGGAATCAAAACTGTATCACAAACATAGCCTTTCTATAACTAAACCTAAAAAAAAAAAAAAAAAAAAAGCAGAGAAAAAGGGCTGAAAGAATATAAGGGGAAGGAAAGATTAGCAGGTAAAGAACCTGCCTGCCTGTGCAGGAGATGCAAGAGACACGTGTTTGATCCCTGGGTCAGGAAGACCCCCTGGAGAAGGAAATAACCCACTCCAGTTCTTGCCTGGGAAACGCTATGGACAGAGGAGCCTGGCGGGCTACAGTCCATGGGGTTGCAAAGAGTCAGACTTGACTGAGTGCACGCACACATAAGGAGAGGTACCTGAGAAACACACAGTTAATGGACAGAGATCAGCCCTCAGCCCTTGGCATTCTATCCCAGCAGTACCAGTAATAAAGAAAAACCGAGCAGACAATTCGGTTGACGATGTGGAAGGCAGAATATCAGACAGCTGCTTCATCCACAGCTGTATGGCTTTGCAGTGTTGACAGTTTGAAGAAAGAGAAAGACAAATAGGAAATAAAACCTTATCTTGGGCTGGAAAATAAGCAGCTGGGATGTGACCCTCATAGGGAACTTTGGTTTGATGAGTAGAAGTTACTGATTTAACTTGAATTTCAGACCTATAATTTCTATCTTTTAATGAAGTTTCTATTATTTGGAGTTTTTCTCCCCCTCAGGGCTTCTTAGTGTCCTTTTTTACCCAGTATTTATATCTATATGTTTTGTTTCATGCTTTAAAAAAATCTCCAGAAACAAAATCACTCTAATATACATTTTTCTTTGAAGATTCCACACTCCCTACCCAAACTATTGTCTTCTCACCCCAAAATGATAACTGTAAATGGTAAGGAAATTCTTTGTATTGTTGAAAATCTAAGCTGATATACATAGGAAAAGGGAAGTGGTGGATAAAGTAATTATTTAGTGAACTTCAGCTGGGTAGACAATCTGCCTGATATCATGTTTTTCTTTTCTCAATAGCTGTGGGTTTTTTTCTTTTTTTTTGTGGCCAAAAATATGTGAATGACGGCCTCAACTGTCCCTTTCACTTTGGCCGAAATCATCTTGTTACTGCTATTTAGGTCAGATGTCAAGTAATTAAGAGAATGATATTAACACATCAATTCTGAGAAATCTCTGTTTTGTGAAAGCATCTATTTTAGAACTCTTGCAGGTGGCTGCAGCTCACAAAGCCTGTCAGATGTACTGGATGCAAAAAGGTTCAAGGGCTGCTTGTGTTTTTCAAATGTTATCTAAGGAATCTTTTCACAAATCCCTGCTATTGTTCGACATAATTTTTGTGGCTCTTGGGGACTTAAATGCAACCGAACAATTTTAAAGAAACCAAAATATGACAAAGGAAATAATGGTCCCCTATTATAAAGCATTCTCTTTCTTTATCTTTCCCTCCCTCCTCCACCTTTCAGCCACTTCCCTAGGCTGGCTGATGCAACTGATGTCTGAGAATACTTGAAATTTTAGGGTTTTGACTTCACTGGTTTAATAGGATATCTGATGCACTATGCACATATTAAGTTTCCATAAATGAGGGGGCTTTTTTGCAGAACATGAAGATATTGAAAAGCAATGTCTAGCTGCTGGGTCAGGCTCATTTGATACCAACTTGATGGTAATTATAATCTTCATAGAGTGAGATGCCCATGAATGTAATTTCAATTTTTGAAATTATTTGTGAATTTCAAAATGGAAATAGAAATACATCTATTTCTTCTAGTTTACTCTTCTTCATCTCCCAAAACCTTCCTGTGACTTTAAAAAATTCTTCCAGGGTTTCTCTATTTTCTTATCTCATGTGTAATAATAGTGATGGTGATAGTTGATACTTATTAATTATTATATGCAGGGCATGGAACTAAGCCCATTGCACATGAATTCATTTAAAACTCATAGTAGCCCTATGAGGTCACACTGCTACTATTTCCATTCTCCAGATGAGGACACTTGCCCAAGGTTCATGCCCAATAAGTGGCAGAGCCAGGTTCAGGACCCAGGATTTCAACTCCTGACATCATGTTCTTAAGTACTATAGTGGATCATAAATACACCTTTTCCACCCTGGGAGATACTGACCTTCTATTTTCAGACTTATACAAATAGCAATCATTTGCATAAAGGGAGAATTTCCTACCAATACCTATTAAATTCAACTATGTTTTTTGTTGTTTTTGTTTGTTTGTTTTTGACTGTGCTGGGTCTTTGCTGTTATGCGAAGACTTTCTCTAATTGTAGTGAGCGGAGGTTTCTCTCTAGTTGCAGTCCAAGGGCTTCTCACTGCTGTGACTTCTCTTATTGTGCAGCATAGCCTCTAGGGCAAATAGGCTTCAGTAGTTGTGGCATGAGGCTTAGTTGCCCCGTGGCAGGTGGGATCCCAGACCAGGTATCAAACCAGTGTCCCCTGTATTGCAAGGCAAATTCTTAACCACTGGACCATCAGGGAATCCTTCAACTATGTTTTTGATTTCCAGGATTTGACACAATATCACTTATATATTTAACTGTAGCTTTACTAGCATAACGTTTCTGCACTCAGTGTGAAGTATTTTTTTCATTGGCTTATTCATTGATTTCTTTAGAACTTCCTGATTTGCCTCGAACCTTCACTCATTTTACAGTAGATCCAATGAACATTCATTTTTAAGTGAAACCTAAGTATATCAGACTTATGGAAAAAAAAAAAAAAAAGACGTTTCTCCCAGCAACTAAAGCTCATCTATGAAATGTGTTCCAGGGAGAATGAGTCCAGAAAACCAAACACAGTGTTTTCCTCCAATGTCCCCTGCTGCCGCTACCACCACCACCCTTGATTTGAGAAGAAAAGTATCAGTAGAGAGAAAAACAGAGACTCCAGTTCAAGCAACTAGAATGTCACAGAACAGGCAAGGAGTGAAACCCAAGCTACTAACAGGCCAGTCTTGGAGGCTGGTGAAACTGAGGTCTTGATGCTAAAGCAGTGTCCAAAGTCAAAAATGGGGTTTGGAGCAATCAGGGCAAAACCCCAGGTTGGGTTAGCACCAGGACAAGAAGTCAATACTGAGGAGGTTGCTGTGCATGAAAGAGAGTTTGTGGACAAGTTCTAGAGCAAAGACTGCAGGGGATTGACAGTGAGTCTAGGGCAGGAGGTGACGATGAGGAAGCTGTGATTCCCCATCACCCCGTGTAGACAGCACAGCGCCTGCAGCAGGCGCCATGGTCTCTGCCTTCTGCTGTCTCCTTCCAATCACAGAGCTCCATCTGCTAATCCTTCTGGATCGTCCAGATCTTACTTTTATATTTTTTTAAGGAAAGAAAAAGAAAGGAAGATAAATGGGCATGTACAAAAACGAATATCAAACGGGGATAATTTCTTCAATGAATACTGCCTTTAATCTATACGGTGTAAGAAGTACCAACATTCAAAAGCACTTTCAAAAACTAACCCACATGTGTGTTACAAACCACTGTGGGCCAGATTATTGCCTACTTTATGTAAATCTTGATTTTATTTTTTTTGAAAAAAGAACTTAAATAGAAGAATGGAGGTTTTGCCAATTATTTTTTCCCATGAAAAAAGTCGTTAGAGAAAGATAATAAAGGTGGAGAGCTTCACATGTATACATTTCTATATCTAGGATTTGTAAGGACTGTTAGGACGGTCATTCTGTCAGCTCTGGGTGATGTTGTTTCAACCTCTAAGGAAACCAGAGCCAGGTCAAGGTGTAGTCATGCATGTGCAGAAAGAGACAGAGCCATAGCTTTCAAATAAATCAAGAGTCTTCCAGTTCAGAAAGTCATGACCTCAGGGCAAAACTAAATCCCAAACTGAGACAAATAGTCACAGCTTGTGAGTGAGCATTGGTGGCAAGACATACTGCCCCAAGTGTTATTTGTCATCCAGGGACAAAGATGAGCACGTTATAAGCACCAGTTCAACCTCTGACAAAGTTCCTTCCCACCTCTAGCCCATTTCCTTCTTTTTTTGATCATAAAAAGAAAGTGAGTGTTAGTTGCCCAGGCAAGTCCGACTCTTTGCGACCCCATGGACTGTAGCCTGCCAGGCTCCTCTGTCCATGGGATTTCCCAGACAAGAATACTGGAGTGGGTGGCCATTCCCTTTTCCAGGAGATCTTCCCTATCCAGGGGTCATAAAAGTGATAGTTAATAGCTGGCAATCACACAAATTAACCTTGCTTTCGAGAACTGCTCCTTCACCCTCACCCCAGCACAGCAGATAAATGGTCTGTAAAGTTCATTGGTTTCCCACAGAGACCAACAGAATCCTCATGCTGCTGGTATTTGACCAAAATCACTACCATCAACTTACTTCTAGTGGAAATTAGTTAACGGTTTCCTATTCTCATGAGAGTTAATAAAGCATAATAATGGGGACTTCTCTGGTGGTGCAATGACTAAGACTAAATGCTCCCAATGCAGGGGGCTTGGTCATGGAACTAGATCCCTGGTCATGGAACTAGATCCCACATACCACAATTGAGAGTTCCCATCTGGGACTTCCCTGCTGGTCCAGTGGATAAGAATTCACCTGCCAATGCAGGGGACGTGGATTCGATCCCTGGTCCGGAGAGATCCCACATGACCAGAGCAATTAAGCCCAGGCACTGTAACTACTGAAGTCTGCACACTCTAGAACCTTGCCCTGCAACAAGAGAAGGCACTGCAATGAGCAACCTGAGCCATGCAAACGGAGAGTAGCCCCCGCTCACCACAACTAGAGAAAGCCTGCGCACAACAACGAAGACCCAGCGCAGCCAAAAATAGATAAATAAATAGAAGTTTCCATGCCACAGGTAAAGATCCTGCACGCTGCAAGGAAAATCAATGAACCCGCATGCCACAACTAAGACCTGGCTCAGCCAGATAAATAAACGAACACTTAAATAATAATAAATATCATCTACATAAAATATTACTTATAAATTTAAGTTTATAAGGTAGGTTCACAGTTTTTCATTATTTGGGCCTATAGAACTATACAAATTATAGACAAAATACCACCGACCGAACCTGGCATTAGAGCTGGATTTTCCATGAAATAGAACACAAGTTTCAGAATTCTCAGCACACAGTCCCATCAAGTAAGTCTTTTATCTTAGAGACACTTTTATTAAAGAAGCATTGGGACTTCCCTGGCAGTCCAGAGGTTAAGAATCCGCTTGCCAGTGCAGGGGACTCAAGTTTGATCACTGGTTCAGGAATAAGATCCCACATGACAGCTGGCAATTGAGCCAACACAGCCAAAAGACGAATAAGTAAATAACAATAAAGAAGCAGCATAGATGCTCATGTCCAATTTCAATGGCATAATATAACCTTCAGAGTAAGACTTAAATGACTACAAATACTTGAGGTCAGTGTGACACATTTAAATACTAGGCTCTTCAAAATAGAGCAGTCTCCTTTGAGGATGTGAAATTTAACTGCCCCAATTTAAAGTTAAGAAAATAGAGACTTGGGTAGAGTAGGTGGCTTGTCCAAGGCTGCATAAACTACTTGGAAAACTAGAGAGAGCTCAGGTTTCCTTCACATTAAACTCAGAGTCATGGTTTCCCCATGCATAAGATAAAAATCTGGGCTAGGTAATCCCCAGGGAAATTCCTCACCACCCCCCACCCCCCACCCCCAGCCCTCAAATACTCTGGTTTTCTTAAGCTTGAACAAGACTTCACATCCACATCATGTGCTGTCCAAACTGCCAGTCAGCTCTGAACTCAGGGAGTCATAGCAGCTTCGGTAGGTATCAAACCCTTCATCTTGCAGCCCAGGCCAGTCACTCTTGAGTCTTCAAGAGCACAAATCCCTCACCATGGTCATTTTTGACTTTGGGTAAAGATCTCTGGATCTCTATCCCATTCATTCTATCAAGTTCCCTGTCTTGTTCAAATTCTTTCTCTTGGTCAGGAAGGCTTGCCCTTTTGGCAGGGATCCGTGTCTACTTCCCTCTGACCCAAGTTCAGAGTGCCCCGGTATGCCAGCTTGTCCCCCAAATACCAGTGCTCATGTCCCTTCCAACCCAATGGTGTGTCTTGGAGGAACCTTAGGGTCAGAGATAGCTACATAAGTTGTAGGTCACAGTGCAAATGAAAATGCAGGGTTCCTTGTCCATAATTTGTGCAGGCCAATTCTAAATAAAGCTGCCATTAAAGATGTTAAAATATAAAGCTTTTTCCTTTCTTTGGTGGCCTCTTTTGATTTGTTACAGTGTTTCTGTCACTCTAAGGAAAGGAAAATTAAAATTTCAAATTATTGGCATGAATTTTACTGTTCATCTTTATACTGTGCATTTCCACTTTTAAATGCAAATATAAGGACGTTTAACTTGTATGTGGAATCATTAAAGTGATACAATTTGTATTTCTTAGCTCATGCATGCATATGTATTTCATTCTTATCAGAGCAGTGGAAATGCTGCAAAAAAAAAAAAAAAAAGACCTCAGTGTTTTTTATCTTGCTTCTTTCTTGATACACACACAGTCTACCACCACTTTCTATCTTTAGCCTACAGAATGAGTAAGGACAGAAAGGGAAAAAGAATTACGTGTTGCCTTTTCTTTCTCTTTCCTTCGATGCCATCATTTTCAGCATGAGTGGTTGTATAACATGGGAACATGGGTAAGTTAGAATACCATTGGTGTTTCTTGGGACACCGTTTTGTTCTTTCTCTGTTGGAAGCAAGCTGTGATTTAAATAAAAAGTGTGGTATCTTAGTGAGGTCTGAACCCCCATTTTACTCAGTCGTGGATGTAAGTTTCTTACTTTGTACTCTTCTGAGTCTCATATCCCATGGGTCTTGGAAATTCTGTGCTCATGGAACATCGCAGATGCTAATTGTGAATGAGGCATCAGTGAAGAGTGGACATTCATATTGAGGTATCTCCTCTACTCACACACATACTCCTGTTCCATTGGACTTCAGTTGCAAAACCCAAGCTCAGAGATAAAACAAAGAATTTCAATATGGTGACAGCAGCATATTACACCAAGCATGGGACCCTTCCTAGTTGTGGGTCCCTACGGAGGTGGTGGGCTTTGCTCGTCGCTCAGACAGTAAAGAATCTGCCTGCAATGCGGAAGACCTGGCTTCAATCCCTGGGTCAGAAAGATCCCCTGGAGGAGGAAATGGCAACTCACTCCAGTATTCTTGCCTGGGAAATCCCACGGACAGAGGAGTCTGGCAGGCAACAGACCAAGGGGTTGCAAAGAGTCGGACATGACTGAGCAACTAACACAGGTGTTACATTCATGAGACCAGCCCTGCTAGTGAGACCTGCTACTGTTTAAGTAGCAAATCACCAGTGATCTCTTAAAATGTAGGGACTGCACCATCATGACCAGAAGGATAGTACACAAAGACCCTCCAGAATAAGGACAGCAAGAATCCTACTCACACAATGGGACAGAAATGTGGTGAGTGCTCCTGGGCATCAGGGATGGGATGGGTCCACTTGTCTGACCAGTGCCCCAAGACACTTGCCTGTTGCCCCCTCAGAAATCCTTTCCTGGTCCATAACCCCAGCACATCCTGTAATAACCCTCGATATGATTCCCAATGACCTAGCCAGAGGATCTCTTTTCCTTCCTTCTTCTCGTTTCCCCCCATCTTATTTTCTGAACTAAACCCATGTTTTGTGATCTCTTTCTACAATAATAGAGGAGAGCTCAGTGGCTTATAGGAAAGGCTTCAACCTTAAAAACAAAAAGTCCTATTAACCCTCCCTATTTGAGGGAGGGAAGGGGGAAGACAGTGGGAAACACCTTCCATTCTTCCCCGTGAGTTTACAGGCCAAAGACTAAGCAGGAGGTACTTTCTGCTATCTTCTTGCAAAATGGCAAGCAGTAAATTACAAGTTAAATGTTTGGCAGGTTACCCCAACCGTTAAAGTGTGTGCTGTGTCACCCAGCTACACGAAGGATCAGAGTTAAGGAAGGAGTGTCTCATCAGAGGGAAGAGGGACACCAGAAAAGGAGAGGACACTGAGACAGCTGAATGTGAAAAAGAGAGCTGGTACTTCTGTGTCGCTTTCCCTACCACCTTGCAGCCAGGGAGATATTTTTATCTTTATTTAGCAGATGGAAGATTTGAAGCAGAGGAATTGTGTTTTATCCAAGTTAAAATTACACTGATTCTCTGGAACAAGTTTTATGATTATATACCCATTTTTGTATAAATCAAATCAAAACACAATCAGCAAGCTGAGTTACTTGGGCCGTTCTTGACCAATGCCTTTTCCAGATTATTGTATAAAGAATTAACCCAATATTCTCATTACTCAGTACCAGAATTTGCTTATAAAATAATTCATTGTACACACATAATATTATCTAAATGGAAAATGGCCTTATAGATATTATACATCTGTATATCTCTATATATATAGCTATATGAAAAAGCAATCTTATTAAAAATTTTGGCAGCCCAAAGAGCTTCTCTGATTGGCTAAGAAATCTCATGCAACCTGCATTAAGTTGCCAGTTTCCATCAGACTTTCCATCTGTGAGGCAGGCAGCAATATAAACTGATCTACTTTGGCTGCCAGTAGCAGTTTCAGAAATTCAGCATAGGGAGCATTTTTTAATAAAAGTATATACAGGGTTGGAATGCTGATAAGACATTTGCAATGTATATAGAAATATGATAATTTATACTATTTTGTGATAAGACTCCTGGTTGGCATTAGTGATGCGTCATATGATTGCATTAATTGCAAAGAAGAAACTCAAAATGGCATAATTGTGCCTGATGCTCAAGCAATAGAAATGGAATTTAAAATGCTGTTGGAAAATGTTCCTGAGGTGAAAAGGTTTTAAAAACATGAGTGCAAAACCAAACCATTATGATGCAGAACTCCCAAGAACAGCCATTGACCTGGACAAGGATAAAAGATAAGTGAGAGGTGGGCATTAGCCTCCAATGGGCCACCTCTGCAAATGTTGAAGACAGTGGTCACACACTGTAATACCCTCACATCATTAGGTCATAAGTAAATATGCTGGCATCTTTGGTTTGAAAGGCAGCCTTGCGAAGCATTTGTTGGCTGTCTTAGTGTGAGCTGCAGCATCATACAGTGGTCTGGTGTGGACTCTGCAAACTGAACTGCCTGAGTTCAAATCTCGGCTCTGCTGCCAACTAGCTGTGTGTCTCTGGGCAAATCACTCCACCTCTCTGTGCCTTTAATAAAATTTGTAAAATTCAGAGTCGTTCAGCCAGTTACAAGATTGAATGAGTCAGTATTTGAAGACAGACTTCTCTGCTGGTCAAGTGGTTAAGAATCTGCCTTCCAATGCAGGGGACACAGCTTTGATCTCTGGACCAGGAACCTAGTTCCCACAAGCCTCAGGGCAACTAAGCCTGTGCACCACAACTACTGAACCCACACTCTAGAGCCCGAGTGCTTCAATCCTGAGCCTGCACACCCTGGAGCCCGTGCTCTGCAACAAGAGAATCCGCTGCAACTAGAGAAAACCTGTGCGGGGCAACAAAGACCCAGCACAGCCAAAAACAAATAAATACTTTTTAAAATATTCATAGAACTCTTGAGATGGCCCATAGCACATGGTAAATGATAAATAAGTGTTTTTTAAGTAGAAAACTTTAATTGATTGTAAAATGTATCCGTTCAGTTCAGCTCATCCGCTCAGTCGTGTCTGACTCTTTTCGACTCCATGGACTGCAGTACGCCAGGCTTCCCTGCCCATCACCAACTCCTGGAGTTTACACAAACTCATGTCCATTGAGTCAGTGATGCCATCCAAACATCTCATTCTCTGTCGTCCCTTTCTTCTCCTGCCTTCAATCTTTCCCAGCATCAGGGTCTTTTCAAATGAGTCAGTTCTTTGCATCAGGTGGCCAAAGTATTGGACTTTCAGCTTCAACATCAGTCCTTCCAATGAACACCCAGGACGGATCTGCTTTAGGATGGACTAGTTGGATCTCCTTGTAGTCCAAGGGACTGTCAAGAGTCTTCTCCAACACCACAGTTCAAACGCATCAATTCTTTGGTGCTCAGCTTTCTTTATAGTCCAACTCTCACATCCATACATGACTACTCGAAAAACCATAGCTTTGACTAGATGGACCTTTGTTGGCAAAGTAATGTCTCTGCTTTTTAATATGTTGTCTAGGTTGGTTATAACTTTTCTTCCATGAAGCATCTTTTAACTTCATGGCTGCAGTCACCATCTACAGTGATTTTGGAGACATAAAGAAAATAAAGTCTTCCACTGTTTCCATTGTTTCCCCATCTATTTGCCATGAAGTGATGGGACCAGATGCCATGATCTTAGTTTTCTGAATGGTGAGTTTTAAACCAACTTTTTCCACTCTCCTCTTTCACTTTCATCAAGAGGCTCTTTAGTTTGCTTTCTGCCACAAAAGTGGTGTACTCTGCATATCTGAGGTTATTGATATTTCTCCCAGCAATCTTGATTCCAGCTTGTGCTTCTTCCAGCCCAGCGTTTCTCAAGAGGTACTCTGCATATAGGTTAAATAAACAGGGTGACAATATACAGCCTGAACGTACTCCTTTCCCTATTTGGAACCAGTCTGTTGTTCCATGTCCAGTTCTAACTTCTGCTTCCTGACCTGCATACAGATTTCTCAAGAGGCAGGTAAGGTGGTCTGGTATTCCCATCTCTTTAAGAATTTCCACAGTTTGTTGTGATCCACACAGTCAAAGATTTTGGCATAGTCAATTATGCAGAAGTAGATGTTTTTCTGGAATTTCTTGCTTTTTCGATGATCCAGTGAATGTTGGCAATTTGATCTCTGGTTCCTCTGCCTTTTCTAAATCCAGCTTGAACATCTGGAAGTTCATGGCTCATGTACTGTTGAAGCCTGGCTTGCAGAATTTTGAGCTTACTTTGCTAGAGTGTGAGATGAGTGCAACTGTGCAGTCATTTGAACATTCTTTGGCATTGCCTTCCTTTGGGGTTGGAATGAAAACTGACCTTTTCTAGTCCTGTGGCCACTGCTGAGTTTTTCAAATTTGCTGCCATATTGAGTGCAGCACTTTCACAGCATTATCCTTTAGGATTTGAGATAGCTCAACTGGAATTCCATCACATCCACTAGCTTTGTTTGTACTGATACTTCCTAAAGCCCACTGGAATTCACATTCCAGATTGTCTGGCTCTAGGTGAGTGATCACACCATCATGGTTATCTGGGTCATGAAGATCTTTTTTGTACAGTTTTTCTGTGTATTCTTGCCACCTCTTCTTAGTATCTTCTGCTTCTGTAGGTCCATACCAATTCTATCCTTTATTGTGCCCATCTTTGCATGAAATAGTCCCTTGGTATCTCTAATTTCCCTTGGTATGTTCCCTTGGTATCTCTATAAAATGTATACATGATATTTTTTTCATAGTCAGTTTGAGTTCATGATTCTCCTTAATTATAGAATGAAGAAAGAATGTCATTCAATCATGGTGACTGTGGGAGAGAGGCGAGTTCTATCCTGGCTGACCTCACCCTTCACTGAAGCAATTTTCTCTCCCATATAGCTTTGTGTCATGGTAGGCCTAGGTGGCAGGTTCATTGCTCTGACCAAGCCTGATTGGATTAGAGACAAAATCCTGACCAAGTCTGAACTAGAAGATGCTCCCTCCAAGAAATTGACATGGGAGAACTGAAATATTGATCAGGCCAGCTTTGGGGCAATTAGGTTCAAAATCCTATAGAATCTGAGGATCCTCACAAGACAGAGTCGCATACACTACCATCTGTTATCAGTGGGGCAAAGTGGCGGTGAGAGACGCGTGTTTACACACCAAGAGCATATGGGAAACCAGTCCATGGGATCCTCCTGGGCTCTTTCAGTAAATCCCCTTTTCACTCAAGTTAGTAGGAATGGATTATTGTGCCCGACAGCCTTGAGACAGGGCTAGAATTCATGCTAGAAAGTAAGTATCGAGCACCTTCTGTTGTGCCCACCAGATGCCGAGTGCGCAGAAGGACTGGAAAGAATTTGTGTTTATTGAGGTGTTCAAAGTGGCAGCCAGTGCTAGACACTAAGATATATCATTTCACTTAAGCTGCCCAGTAATTCTGTTAGCTCGATCTCATTATCCCTTGCTTGTGGATAAAGACACTGAGACTCAGAGAAATTAACAGGTTTTTCCAGAGATTAACAGAGTTAGAATTGTATTTCAAATTTGTCCAATTCTAAGTCTCAAGCTTCTTCCAACAAAAATTGAAGTATATCCAAGGATACACACGTAACAAAAATTGAAGTATGTTCAAGGGTATGCATGTAAAAACATGCACCCTGTAGCTCTAATTCCTTAAATTATCCCACACACATGTAGGGAGTGCAATGAACAGCATTGTAACAACAGAGCCAGAGACAGCCAGCCCGGCCCTCTTCCATTCCAACTAGCAAAGTAAGGCCAGTAAGCGTCAGTTTTTAGTCTTCAGTGCAGAGGTACATACTAGGGGTAGGGGAAAGAATAAGTATATAAGCGGGTTGAACTTAAGGAAGCTGAGGAATCTCCTTTCTATACTGGTCAGAGTGAGTAGAAGCTGACAGCTCATTGGGCTCAATCTGGCAACTTTCCCACTGTTGGGAGACCCAGGGGAGTCTCCATGTGGAAGTCATCTCGCCCTCCTCTCCATTCCCATCCCTCTTCGTTCTTAACATGCTTCTGTATCTACTAGCAGATATCTGGATTAGATGCATTCTGGAAACCCTCTTACAAGCCAGATCAGCATTCTGAAATAGCATTTTTAACAGATGTCCATGCTAACAGTTTATTGAGAGACATATATACAGACGTGTGTATACATGTGCATGAACATATATACATTTCTTAGATCTGTCCACTGAGAGGGCTTAGATGCAAGGAGCATATCTAGTGCCCAGTTCTGGGTTTCTAAATACCACTGTCCACCAGGAGCAACAGAGCTCTTTGGAGAAATGATTGAGGCAGGCCAAGTTCAAGATGAGCCTAGAACACCTTATTGTTCCAAAAAGTAAGGAAGTCTTGAAAACATAAGAGGATCTGTTGAAAATTACACAGGAACCAGCTTGAAGGTGCTTCCACCAGCCAAATATGAAACAGTTTGAGCAACAAAATAAGTAATAATGTAATGGATCATGACTCATTGAATGAAATGGAAATCTATGGATCTTGCTGAGAGGAATAAACAAATGAATAAATATATAAGCCATAAAAACAGGAAAGCACTTCCTTTCAGTAGAAAGCCAACTAATGAATGTAGAAAAAATCATAATTTGACAGCTATTGAATAATTTATTCAGACAAGAACCATCCAAAGATGATAAAATAACCTGAGAGTTTATGGAGGAATCGGATATTAACATGATATCAAAGCAGCACCTGATAAGATACATATTAATTACAAAGTTACCCATTACATATTAATTAAAAAACAATGACTTTACAGGGGAGAAACCTGGCAAACAACACCATAACCAAATGATCACAGTTCAGAAGACCAACGATAGGATGTAGTGATATCATGTCCTTTCTGTTATGATGGAAGAACACATGTCCCTATGGTGATATTTCTGCCAAAATGCATGACATGAATCTAATCATGAAGAAGCAACAAACTTAAATTGTGGGACATGCTACAAAATAACTGCCCAGTATGCTTCAAAAACATCAAGGTCACAGGAGACAAGAAGAGACTGAGGAAGTGTTCCAGAATTGGAAGTGTTCCAGAATTAGGAAACTGAACAGATATTGGATTGGCCAAAATGTTTGTTTGTGTTTTTCATAAGCTCTATGGAAAAACCTGAATGAACTTTTTTGCCAATTCAATACATAAAAAAACATGACAACCAAATGCAATGTGTTATCTTGGATTGGACCAGAAAAGGAATTTTTTTTTCCTGCTATAAAGACCATTTATTGGGACAGTTGGTGAAATTTAAATGAGGCCCTAGAGATTAGATAGTACTATTATATCAATATTAATTTCCTGATTGTAATGGTTGTTCTGTGATTAGGCAGGAGAGTGTTCTTGTATTTTAGGAAATATAGTGTGAGATATTTAAGTTTTCAACTCATTCTCAGTTGAGTTATATGGGAAAGAAGAAAAAACATATATATGTTTTATTTGTATATATAACTCATAAATACTTAAAACTTATAAATTCTATTAAAATTATGTACATATACATAAATGACAGGACAAAAAGGATAAAGCAACTATGGTAATATCTTAAGAATTGGAAATCTGGGTAAAGGGCATGCAGGTAATACTCTTCTTTCATCTTTTCTCAGAATTCCAAATTATTTCAAAATAAAGAGTTTAAAATGGTGACAGGAATCCCTGTGCCTCATATCTCACTTTCATCCTTTGAGGACAGAGACTCGGCGTGATGCACCTGCTTTCCCGGATCTGGCCCATTTCCAGGCACATGAGACAAAACCAATGTCTGTTTATTTGAATAATTGGTAATTATACTTGTCTTGAGTTCTGTACTAAATTGTAAGCTACTAGAGGGCTTGAACCACGTCTTGTTTCTCTGAATTACCTCAAGACCCAGTCCTGTGTCCTGGGCATAATTGACACCATTGGCTATTTGTAGGACTGAATGGAATTATGTGGCCACTCAAACGTTATGACAATGATGAGGGTCTGACAAAGAGTCCTTCCACGGGCCTGTGAAAGGAATCACAGTACTTGAAACTAAAATTCCCCTCCTGGGCCCGTGAAAGCCAGGGTCCAGGTTAAGCAGCCCTTTGTGAAACTGCATTCTCTTGGAGCAGCATCTCACTCTCCACTGAGTCACCTTTGGCAGGCAGCCTTCCTCTTGGTCTGCAGTCATTACCCTAATGAAGTGCAGCTGGGGTTTCGAACAATGAACTTGCACTCAAGTGGCCGCCATCCTTAAAAGAACAGTACCCTCACGCACTGAAACAGTCATCCCGGGCCAGAAATTGGCCCAGTGGTTTTACGTCTGGATGAGATGTGGACCCAAGGGGAGCCAGAAAATGGTAGCTATTGATACAGAAAGCATGCTATTGATAGAGAAAATTTCAGTTTAAAGATAAGTGGAAAGCCTGCCCAGAATGAGAAGCAAGACTTACCATGTACTTCAAAAATCACTGCTGTATCTTCTTGGAAAAACCAAATCTGCAAAGGAATCTGACATAGATCTCACCTGTGGACAGCTGTCCTGTTCATTCTGTCCTGATCAGCTGCAGGGTGAATGAAAGTCAGTCTTTAGGGCTTATGAATACAAGGTGACACCAAACAAGCAATAGGATCTCCACAAGGAAATTTCCAAATCATGCACACTTTCCAAAGCTTTTCCCTGATGATAATTTTTTTTTCTATATAAGCCTGTATAAGCCATTCTTCTGATACAGAAATCAGCATTTCCTCAGAAGACAGAAGAATCACAGCTGGTAATAACGCACATCACTGAGAGCTTCCCTCCCTGACAAATGCTGCTCTCAGAACTTGATACGATCACTTCAGATACTCCTCCTCGCTGCTCTATGCGGTCAGAGTCATCTACTCAGCGACCAGAGAAAGCACCTGAGAAGCCTGACCAAGGTCATGGAGCCGGTCAGCAGAGAAGCCGCAATTCAAATGCAGATGCTCTGACTGTAAAGTCAACTATTTAAGTCAGATTTTTCAAAGTTGGGTGTTTTTCCAAGGAACCTGTGAATTAGCCCTTGAATACAAAGATGATACTAAGTTACATGTGTCGAAACTTATTTTAGTCACACTCAAACACACACATACACAGAGTGCTTTGAACATTGAGCATAATCAAGCAATATTAATGATTATGCATAATTGTTGTTGTTTAGTTGCTCAGTCAAGTCTGACTCTTTTGTCATGGACTGTAGCCTGCCAGACTTCTCTGTCCGCATAATTCTCCAGGCAAGAATGCTGAAGTGGGTTGCCATTTTCTTCCCCAGAGGATCTTCCTGACCCAGGGATCAAACCCATGTTTCCTACCTTGGCAGGTGGATTCTTTACCATTGAGCCACCAGGGAAGCCCAATTATACACAATAGGAAAAGACGTATACAGGAGCATCAGAGCAGCTTCTTTGGGCTGTTAGGGACACTGGCAGGAATCTGAAACCAGTGTTACAAGTCTAGAATGTGATGAAGCTGAAATGATGCTAGTTTGAAGGGTTAAAAAGTTTCCTAGGTAGCTCAGCTGGGAACATGTCCTCTGTCTGCAGCACTTGTCTCAAAAGCAGACTCACTGCAGGAGGAGAGGAAACACCAGCGGCTGCTCCCATGGTGTTTCTCTACAGCACAGGGGAGCGAGCATGGTTGCCGGTCTCGTTGCACTGAGACATTCAAACCAGACACTGGCAAGATCACGGCTCCTGGAACAGAGACACACGGCCCCGTGGGCAGGCACAGTGAGAATAGGTAGGACAACGGATGTCCAGCTGAAGAGAATGAGCAAGCATGTTAGAGACAAGAAACGGGGCACGACATTTCCAACCAACGTGGAAGAGTTACACAGAGTCAGAGAAGAAAGAGAGAGATCCCTGTTCCCAGGCAATAACACTGCCTCCTCACAGAAAGTTCTCCGCTGTGTCACTCATTTAAACACACAAGTGAAGAAGGCCAGTCTACCATGTTTTCATGAATCATTTGCTTCTATGGAGCAGCCTTTCGTAGCCAGATTCCCATGTTTATGGGAGTAAGCTGTTCAGAAAAGGCCATTTATGCAAATAAAAGTCACAGCGGGGTGGTAGAGAATGCATGTGGCAGTGTCCTGGGGAGCCTTGCCCAACAGCACCCTACTAACACCCAACTCTCCAGGCTTCAGGAACCATCCCACAGCTGTTGAAAAAATCTTGCAGGTAAGAGCAATGGAGTCATTTTGATGTAACACTTATTGATTCTACATAAAAATGTTTTGTGGTTTCACTTTTCTCCATTAAAAGAACAGGCAGTAAAGAACATTCTAAGACTGCCCGTGGGTTACATCACGGTCAGCTGGGACCAGTGTCGGCCCAGGTCAGATCTGTGTCTAGTGTAGAGTACTTCAACTTGAAAGGTGAGAAGTGGAAAGTAGGGAGACAGTTTCAATGAAACAGGTAGAGACATTTTTTTTTATTAAAAAGACTAAAACCCTAAATAAGATTATGGAACCTGATATATATGTTTCCTGGCAAAACCTGAGGAAACCTAATTATCATCTTAGAATACATGAATAGTTTACTAACTAGAGGATGAAAACCACTTATTCAAAGGAAAGACATTGCAATAGGAGAATTCAAAAGCCGCCTCCGGGCTGTAAGAATACTTTCACTTCGGAATGGGTTACCTAGATAGTCTTGTGATGTTTCCAGAGGGAAAAATAAAGCTAAGGGTAAGAATCAATCTATCCACCTGGAATAGTTTAAATCAGTCTTTATCAAGGTGACGTGCATAAGGTCTAGAAATTCTGGAAGAACTTTTAAATTTAATGTTTTCCCTTTGATGATCATCTAAAAAAAATTTTTTTTTCATCGAAAAATTATTCGTACCATTCTGTGGATAACTCAAGTTTGGGAAACAATGGTTGGAGTTTCTAAATTCTCCTTTCTTGCCCTGCTTCTGTTTCATATTGTTCTAGTCTAAACATTTCTTAGAATAACCCATGGCCACATAACAGTAGCACAATAGAACATGGACTCAGTGCCACCTTTTTGCTAAAGATGTAATCAAATGCTAAAATAGCAGAAGAGATAGGGAACATATTTACTCCCTATGAATAGGACCAGATGGTACTGTGGCACTGATCATGGAACATGTCAGGGCACGGGCTCCATCCCAAAAAAACCACCATGATTCTTCAGAGGAAATAGTGTACCCCCTCAGATACTTTCCTTTTTTTTTTTTTAAGATATATGAAATTTTATACTTTATTTATTTAGAGATATTTTATGAATGTATTCTCCATATACAAGAGAAAAGAGTTGATTCAGAAAAGAGATTAACTATCCATGCAAAATCTTAAACAAAGGGTTAAAAAGTCTGATTCACTATTTATTTACCTCCTATATTATTACTTTCAGATATCAGTGAGTGTGTATTTATCTACTAACCACTAACTTGCCCCCTCTTTGCCCATTGATGCCTCAATACTTTTCCGTATCTGACTGGGAGAGGCTGACTCGAATTCTAAGAGACGCACTGGAGTAGTACTATGCACATGTAAGTGTCCCACACAGCCAGTGTGCTGTGGGCCCCAACAAGATCATCATTTAAACACAAATTCACCTGACAAGTATAAGCTTTCTAAAGTTCTGGCCACCTTAGATATGCAAGTGCCAAAATACATAGTCTAATCTGAATAACAAATGAGCATATTTTCCTTTGTTTTGAGCTCTCTTAAACCTACGTTTTTGGGTCCTGCCTCTTCCCAAATATAATGACACAGTTTACTAATTTAGAGGGATATCATATGATATCACTTATGAAAAGCATTTCAAGTCAACAAAACTCATCTTCAAAAAAACCACTCGTCTGCATTCAAAGATTTTTTTTTTTTAAGTAGAGATTTTAAAATTTTCCACATCATTTTCCTTATAAATGAGGGGAAATGGGTGCAAAATATGTTTCTGAAATCTGAGATGATTTTAAATGTTGTAGTCATTTCTTGATCCCAAAAGGCAAGCTCTAATAGCTGTAAAAGGGGCTACCTTCCTGGAGAATCTTCACGAAAGAGATACATTGACTCTTTTGAACAAAGGTTCTAGAGAAATGTCTAAAATTACAAGCAGATTTGAGAACTCTAAGAGATTTACATTGTCCAGTATCATACCAAGTAGTAATAGTGTAAACTTCTGAAACTGTATCCATTTGGTTTGATAGATAGATGATGATGAAGACAGATTGATAGATCAATAAATAGATCACCAGGTAAGTATTTTGTTCAAAATCACAATTTGTGATTCTAGAAATAATAGAGCCGCATTTTAACCACTAAGGTGAGAGATTGTTCAGATACATTTGACACTGTCTGTAGGTTTATGACTTCCAACTTGTTTAAGACCATTCCCAGGGTGAGGGCTGTTTTGCCACGGTTATGAAGCTTTCAGGATATAAACTATAAGAATGATAAACTATAGCAGTTGAAAATGTGCCTTCAGGTACTCACCTGTAACTCCCATTTATGTCTCTAGGAATAGAGAAATGAGAAACTAGGGACTAAATCTGGCCCAGTCAGTAACAGTGTGGGTAACACATAAATATTAATGTTCATTGTAGTTAGTGTGGTATGCAGAAATATCAGAGTATAATTGTTAATTGCTAATACATTTCTTTCACGTTACAGAGGAATAAGTGAAAACCATTTTACTATAAATTTTAAGTGATTCCATCATAATAATTATAAAATATTCATTCTTTTCCTTAGATTGTTAACACCGAATTTTCTGAAAATGAATCATCTGTACTTCACTTTTATTGCCATTTGCTTTTTGCATAGATGTGTCTAGGCATCTATTATACAGTTTAGTCAGTGAGATAGTCTCTGGTTGTTTGAATTTACTGGTGCCTCCGTACTTAGCATTCTTTATACAAAATACAATGTTCCAATAATTAAAGGCATTCATCACAGATTTCATGGTATTTTAGGGGTGGTCATGGTATCAGGGGGAGAAGTAGGTCTCCACTTTGCTCTGCCAAGCCGCTTGTTGAATCCTTTTCTCTTTTATTTTTCTCCTTGGATTATCCATATCCCTTCTCAACTCACTTCTGTTCCATTCCAACAACAACAAATACTCATCAAGAACCTACTGTGACAGACATCATGCTAAGCATTTTAAATTCATTGTCTCTTTTAACCCTAAAAAAGTCCTTATGAAGTACTATTTTTCATTCCTGTAGTAAATCTTCATTTTGCCTTGTTTTTTCAACGCATCACTTCAATTTTTCTTTTAAGTAACATCCCCTGCTCCATTCCATAGGGTTCTGGTGGAACGGTCAATCAAGGTCTCTAAACTCCTCTCCACGCAGGCATGGCCACATGACGCCAGTCATGACACCAGGATGGAAAACGGCTAGGGTGAAGTCTTTCTAACATCAGAGTGCAGACAAGAATGTCTGTTTCTTCAGACATTCAGATCTATGGAGCTTCTGTTCTTTGCAAGGCCTGATCTCTCAGCTTTCCGTTTGATTCTGCAAGAGAGCTAAAATCATTTAGTAAATTTCTTTTTTAGCCTAAGTGAATGTGTTTCTGTTGCTTGCAACCAAAGAACCCAGCTGATGTTTGGTTTCATTTTGCAGATGAGGAAAAGGAAATGAAAGCTTGGAGAGGTTAGTTACTCGCCGAAAGTTGATGGCATGATAGATTCAGGACACACACTCCCATATCAGCCAGACTCCAACATAGAATCTTAACCATGTGCTCTGCTGACCATTACAACAAGGTGAGCCAGGGAAGAAGTTTGCAGAGGGAAAGCATACACCTACTTTATTTTTTTCTTCTGAAGCTTTCTGAAGCAGTGTTCTTCTCCTAGATCAGGTGCTACACACTCCATATTTACTCCAGGGTCAAAACTGGGATACAGCTGAGCAAAATGATACAGTGAACTTTATTACTCTAGGAATATAACTCTGTTGTTGGTTAACTAAGGCAATTGCATCACTCATTAAGCCAATGATTTTATGCATTTTCTTTTTTGTTTCCTTTTTGACCATGAAATATGGCATACAGGATTTTAGTTCCCCAACCAGAGACTGAACCCGTACCTCCTGCAGTGGAAGCTCAGAGTCTTAACCGCTGGACTGCCAGGGAAATCCCACATTTTCTTAAGGTAGTGTGAACCTTTTAGATTTTTAGCACCCAGAACTCTGCTGGGCCGTGTGTAAACAGGTCTTGACAGCCATTTTGCAGGCAAGGTGGCAGGTGTGATGGAAAGCAAATAAGATTTGGAGCCAGAAGACAGGTTTCTGGTTATAGCTCTGCCACCACTTAGGTGGGTGGCATTGAGAGCACTGGCCTCTATTGGTCTCAGCTCCCTCATCTATAGAATGGGAAAGTGCTGATTCTTCCCGTATAGGCTTATCGAGAAGATTTAGTAAGTTCATGCACCTCTTGAATGAACTCACTAGTGGGCTATAAAGTTCTACAAATAGTTTTTTACTTTCAGGATCTAAAGAACAGCAGAATTCCACAACAATTTCAAAAGCACTTTCTTTGTTGTATAGTCTCTTTCACTGGTGTTCAAGCCATAGTCTTCTTTCTTTCTCTATTTTTTATAGGATGAATGGCAGAGGTGTTTTTTTATATATAATAAAATACACGTTTCATGTTTCCAATCAGTAGGTATAAGGGTTTTTGTGATTCTGCCCTGAATGTGTACTCCTTGTGACAACTCTGATTTCACTGAAGAAAATCTGATCTGAAGGGTTACAAATGGGACAGAAAGGACGAATCCCGCGGGTCACAGGAGCAGTTCTAGTTCTCATTGGTAATGGTCATAAATTGTTACCATTCAACCAGAGGTCAGCAGCCTCTCTGAAAAGAATCTGTGCTGCATACTCATTCCCCAGGGAACAGGGAGAGTACAAAGCCTTGGTGGACCCCCACCAAGCCTGCATGGACCTCCGCCCAGCGTTCACCTGCTCACTGGGGTCAAGATGAGCTCCATATAGGGGACTATGTGTACCCATTGTTGATCTCTTCTGGTGGTGAGTGGAACATTTTAATACCCCATTATGGAAACCTACTGCTTCTTTTCCTTCACTCTGCTTTTTCTGGAGTTACATAGAAGATACCAGAATTAATTCACTCACTCACTCCCTCATTCACTCATTCAACACTTGCTAACTGCTAAGTCACTTCAGTCGTGTCCAACTCTGTGAGACCCCATAGACAGCAGCCCACCAGGCTCCCCCGTCCCTGGGATTCTCCAGGCAAGAATACTGGAGTGGGTTGCCATTTCCTTCTCCAATGAACAAAAGTGAAAAGTGAAAGTGAAGTTGCTCAGTCCTGTCTGACTCTTAGCGACCCCATGGACCACAGCCTACCAGGCTCCTCCGTCCATGGGATTTTCCAGGCAAGAGTACTGGAGTGGGGTGTCATTGCCTTCTCCTTCAACACTTGAGGATCTCCTACATGCAGGGTATTGGGTTTATGCTATGGAAAAATTTTCTTAAATATGGATCAGATAGAGGAGAACATAGGCAAAACACTCTCCGACATAAATCACAGCAAGATCCTCTATGACCCACCTCCCAGAATATTGGAAATAAAAGCAAAACTAAACAAATGGGACCTAATGAAACTTAAAAGCTTTTGCACTACAAAGGAAACTATAAGTAAGGTGAAAAGACAGCCCTCAGATTGGGAGAAAATAATAGCAAATGAAGAAACAGACAAAGGATTAATCTCAAAAATATACAAGCAACTCCTGCAGCTCAATTCCAGAAAAATAAATGACCCAATCAAAAAATGGGCCAAAGAACTAAACAGACATTTCTCCAAAGAAGACATACAGATGGCTAACAAACACATGAAAAGATGCTCAACATCACTCATTATCAGAGAAATGCAAATCAAAACCACAATGAGGTACCATTACACGCCAGTCAGGATGGCTGCTATCCAAAAGTCTACAAGCAATAAATGCTGGAGAGGGTGTGGAGAAAAGGGAACCCTCTTACACTGTTGGTGGGAATGCAAACTAGTACAGCCGCTATGGAAACAGTGTGGAGATTTCTTAAAAAACTGGAAATAGAACTGCCATATGACCCAGCAATCCCACTTCTGGGCATACACACTGAGGAAACCAGATCTGAAAGAGACACGTGCACCCCAATGTTCATCGCAGCACTGTTTATAATAGCCAGGACATGGAAGCAACCTAGATGCCCATCAGCAGATGAATGGATAAGGAAGCTGTGGTACATATACACCATGGAATATTACTCAGCCATTAAAAAGAATTCATTTGAATCAGTTCTAATGAGATGGATGAAACTGGAGCCCATTATACAGAGTGAAGTAAGCCAGAAAGATAAAGAACATTACAGCATACTAACACATATATATGGAATTTAGAAAGATGGTAACGATAACCCTATATGCAAAACAGAAAAAGAGACACAGAAATACAGAACAGACTTTTGAACTTTGTGGGAGAATGTGAGGGTGGGATATTTCAAAAGAACAGCATGTATACTATCTATGGTGAAACAGATCACCAGCCCAGGTGGGATGCATGAGACAAGTGCTCCGGCCTGGTGCACTGGGAAGACCCAGAGGAATCGGGTGGAGAGGGAGGTGGGAGGGGGGATCGGGATTGGGAATACATGTAAATCCATGGCTGATTCATATCAATGTATGACAAAACCCACTGGAAAAAAAAAAAAAATATGGATCAGAAACAAACACTGCCATGAAGGCGCATGTGACCCAGCAGTGGCCATAGACATAATCATAAATAGCTGTAGCCAATGTAACCAGGGGGAAAATATATTTCACAAGATGGCAAATATATTTCAAGAGGAAATTCTCTTTAGAAAGAAAATCTGATATGCTATTCCGGTGGTGAAGGTGAGGTCCTAAAACTGAAGTTTAGATAGAGACAACGTACTGGCTAAAAGAATTTTGGGGTAAGAAAAGGAGAATCAAGAAGAAAGGGAGGACTTGCTTGGTGGTCCAATGGTTAGGATTTCACCTTCCCAGTCAGGGGATGTGTGCTCCGTCCCTGGTCCTAGTGCTAAGATCCCACATGCCTCGAGGCAAAAAAGAAAAAAAAAACCACAAACAATATTGTAACAAATTCAATAAAGACTTAAAGAATGGTCCACATCAAAAAAAAAAAGAAGAAGAAGAAGAAAAAGAAGAGAGGGAATGGGGAAGAAAGAGGGAGGGAGGGCTGGCCAAATAGCAGAGGCTTTGCCTGTAAAGCAAAGTCACCCATGAGATATTCTTACATCAGGGAGACCAAAGAACTTTTAAGAGTCAGGCTATACAAGATTTACTACTATGGCATATAGGTTTCAGAAATATATACCTCCCCACTCGGCCTCAACTCCCTAGTAAACTGGACACCAGATGCCTCTTCCTGAAGTGCCTTGTGTGTTGGGAATTATTTTTTTTTTTTTTTAAAGGGTGAGGCCAGTCCCAGATCTACCGAGAGAAGAAAGAGCCACAGAAAGTGAGGCAGAAAATTAAAAAACTCAGGGAGAGAGGGAACTTGGAGTCAGGAGTGCCCAGGAGTTTGTAATTCCCCAGGAGTTTGTAAATGGATAGGACGATGTTGAACTTCTCAAGGGACTGGCTTGAGACAGTTTTATTGAAATCTCCAGGACAGGTGACTTCCGCTGCAATCTGGGACCCCCAAGCAGATGAGGACTGTGTCATAAGGAGACTCTCTGGAGGAGTCAGTGTGGGTGACAGACCTCAGGAAGAATTTTATGGGACCAAGGGAGGGAAGAAGACAAACAGGCAGAGACAGCGGCATAGCCTGGCTGTGGACAAGTGTGGGACTCGTGCCGCCACTGATGGAGTCGCGGTGGAGTAAACCACAAACAGTTCAGACCAGTGGGTCACAGGAAACCCTGACAGCTGGGCTGAGAACTTCTGTAGGTTGTTTGTTTGGTTGGTTGGAAATGGGAAGCATGCATTTTTCAAAGTATTTTAGCATTATGATCTCTTTTTATTTTTATAATCTATTTTCAAGGAAAATGAAATAGATATTATTATTCCCATTTTACAGATAAGGAAACTAAGAGATAGATGATTAAAGTTGTTTCCAATCAGTAGAGTATCTGGGGAAAAACCCCACCCCCACATTTCCTAAATTCTAATTCAACAGCTGACTTCTGCCTCTAGTGCCTGTAAGTAAGCTCTTTGAATAAACAGGTCTGGGAGTTCCATGAGATTCCCTGGGGACTGGGGGGGTGGGGGAGGGTGGGGGGTGGGGGGAGAGTCTCAGAGCAAGCTCTGACTGGTTTCCTTGGGAGCAATTCTGGAGGAGAATTTCTGATGAATAAAATTCTCTACCTCATTACCCAAGTAACTAATCTAATCAACCAGTCCAGCAAGTTGGCTAATTTCTGATGTGTGAGCTTCTGCCTCAGCCCACCCACTCTCCCCGATGCCCTTTCCTTCTTCCCAAGTATGATTGCTCGAAGTTCATTCATTCAACTGACCCTGCAAATCAGGCGCTTGGATTATCAGGGAAATGGCCCTTTGGGGACAGTGATCTATCTCCTTGTCTGAAACCAAAACCTTTATCTTTCCCACAAACAAGAATAAGTGTATCATTCTCTAGTCAGGCTGCCTGAACCCTAAGGATGCCTTGGAGAGTAAATACTTGATAAATAGTCATTAAGACTTCCGTTTCCACTGTCCACACATACCCATTCATTTTCCAAGCTCTGTATATTCTGGCTCCCCCGTCATGAAAGATGTCCTAACTTCCACCTCCTAACTCTCCCTGCCTGCTGCTGCTGCGTTCATTAAAGTTCAGTTCTGGTGGAATCACATTCTTTCTCTTAAAAAATCAGTAGTTCCCTAATCAACAATCCCACTTCTAGGTATTTACCCTCACTGCCAAAAAATAAAAACATATGTCCCCTCAAAGAGAAATTTCTTTTCTCTTTTTTTATGAACAATTTGTTCACAGTTGTAGATAAACTGGAAACAATTCAAATGTCCATTGAGAGAAGCACGGATAAACAAAATGTGGTACTTCATAGTTTTTAGCAACAAAAAAGAATTAACTGCTGACACACCAACAACAGGAATTAATTTCAAAATGTTATTTTGTACAAAAGAAGTCAGACACAAACGAGTCCATATTGCATGGTTCCAATTTACATGAAATATAAGAAAAAACAAAACTAATTTATGATGGTAAAAATTAGTACCGTGGTTTGCTTACGGATCACTTTCTGGGTTGATGAAAATGTCTGGATTTGGAGGAATTAGTAAGATGAGTGTATACATTTGTCAGAACCCATTGAATTGTACTTAAGATCTGTGCATTTCACTATGTGCAAATTTTATCTCCTTCAAAATCATTAGTAGCTCCCTACTCTCTACTCGTGTGTGTATGTTAGTCACTCAGTCGTGTCCAACTCTGCAATCCCACGGACTGCAGCACAATAGGCTCCTCTGTCCGTGGAATTCTCCAGGCAAGAATACTGACTGGGATGGGTAGCCATTCCCTTCTCCAAGGGTTCTTCCTGACCCAGGGATTGAATTGTGTACAAATTCATTTGCCTGATCCACGCAGACAGAAAGTAGATTAGTGGCTGCCAGGGGCTGGAGGAGGTGAGGCTGGGAGTGCCTGCTAGTACGTATGGACTGATGAAAACGTCCTGAAATTAGACAATGCTCAGTACTCATGGTTGCACAACTCTGTGAATATACTAAAATCACTGAATTGCACACTTTACAAGGATGAATTTTATAACATGGAAATCTTCTCAATTAAAAGAAATTTATCTACCCAGGATTCCAGACCATCATGAAATGGTTCAAACTAGCTTTCTAGGTCAAACCCACTCATCAGTGGTCCCCGAGAATCCCACCCCTCCCCCTTTCCTCACAGTGTTCCCACTTCCCAACACACCTAACATCTCCATTTCTGAAATTCTACCCATCCCTCGCAGCCCATCTGGAAACCCCTGGCTTTCCTAGTTCTCCCTGCAGGATGTGGCTCCTCTTTCCTCTGGACTACTGCTACTTGGCAGAGCTGTCTCATTGGAAAATCTCACCATTTTCTCCTTTGCCTATATAAGGCATTTGTCTTTGTGCATTTGTCTGAGCCTTCTGACTCCATTCCCAGATGAGTGAGGGCAAGAGCTGGGCCCTACTCTTCTTTGTGTCCCTCACAACACATTGATGTTGGAAAATAAATGCTCCCTAAATGGAACTAAGATGAGTGACTCTGACTTTATCGATTTCAAGCCAAGAAGAAAATATCAACCTGGTGGCGGGTTTTGTGAGGCTGTGAGGTGACTACCTGCTCTAGGGGGTTCTCAGCCTTTGCAATGTCCCAGGATCCCCTGAAGGAACTGTTACCCACCATTTCCAGACTTACCCTCGAGGTTCTGCTTTCCTGCTGGAGTGAGGCCAGAAAAATCCCAGGTGATTTTGCTGCAGGTGACCCATACACCACAAGTTGGGAAACACGAACTTTGAATTGTATATCTGCAAATGAATAAAAAAGAGTGACACAGCATTTATTTTCTCTAGCTCTTTTATCAGCTAAATTCGTAAGTTTCTTATGGGTACATCCTCCTACTGGGAATTAAAGGGGCTACATTTTCTGGAAATCTTCCAAATAGCCCTTAAAAATGTGGCATATTTTGTCACTCATGGGTAATGTGCTCTGATGACTTCTTGATCATGCTGGCGCCACCTGGAACCAAATACACTGACACCTCAAACTTTGAGGCAAGTAGTGACTTCTGATTTCCCTGGTCTCACAGCCCTGCATGGCTTCCAATGTGCCTTTGGGTGCTTTGTTTTTCCACAGGAAAACTCCCTGGGGGCGGATGTTGGATGCTTCTTCACACTGAGTTCTGAACATAGGCTCTGAAATTAGAAAATTTCCACAGCACATAGGCAAAAAGGATAATTTCCCCAGAAACCACTCAAATACCCATTTAAAAAGGGCCTTCCCAAAGCCAACACAATCTAAAGTGTTGGTCACTTAGTCATGTCCTTCTCTTTGTGACCCCATGGACTGTAGCCCACCAGGCTCCTCTGTCCAGGGCATTCTCCAGGCAGGCATACAGGAAAGACATCCCCTTTCCTTCTCTAGGGGATCTTCCTGACCTGGGGATCAAAACCAGGAGGATTCCCACATTGCAGGCAGATTCTTTACCATCTGAGCTACCAGGGAAGCCCAAGCTAAGGATCTAACAAATATTATGACTCACTTGGATGTTAAACCTAATAATTGCAGACACAAAGGTCTCTCACAATAGTCGGATCTGCAAGAGGAGATGAAATAAGTGTTCAACAACCCCTTGGCCTAGACGGGAGGCCATGCACACCTCCTGCCAGAGTAGACAGCTCTGAGAGACGCAGACACTCCAGCTGAAGTACAAAGACCTGAAAGAGCAGAGAACCAAGTTCTATCCTGTGCACATTTTCCTTTCATTGTGTCCCTCGCTGGATCCACACCGAGAAGCTCCGTTAGTGTATGCAGGACCCAAGAGCGTAGCAACGGCTGATGTTCCAGCGAGGAATCACCTGGTTCCTGAGCAAGCCTCTGGGTTTTTTTTTGATCCCTTGGCTGCAGGTCTCAGATTTTCCCATCCCCTTTTACCAGTACCTCCAAATAGGGATTGGCATATAAAGCCCTGGCCAAGGAGCAATTAGAATTGAGCCCTTGGTGGGGAGTGAGCTGGGTTCAGGGTTGGTTCTGAGAGTAGCGTTGCTTCTCCCCACCCCACCCCCAAGTGTCACTGCAACGGTAGCACTGAGGGTGTGGCGCAGACCTCATCTGATTGTACATCTCGCCTCTCATCACAGACTGCACTTGATTGTGCCCAAGGAAGGCACACTTGCTGGCCATACACTGACTCCTGGGCAGTATTTATCTGCTCTGCAATCTGGCATGGCTCTTGGGCTAGCCATTCAGAGCAGACCAGTCTCCCCAAGAGGTCTAGGGTGGCGGATCCCTGATATCTTGTTGCACCAAAGTTAAAGGCAATGACAGAGGTCAACAGAAAAGAAGGGAAAGACAATTAAGAAGTGATTCCTCAAACATAGGCAAAACACTCTCTGACATAAATCATAGCAGGAACTTCTATGACCCACCTCCCAGAGTAATGGAAATAAAAGCAAAGATAAACAAATGGGACCTAATTAAACTTAAAAGCTTTTGCACAACGAAGGAAACTATAAGCAAGGTGAGAAGACAGCCTCCAGAATGGGAGAAAATAATAGCAAATGAAGCAAATGACAAAGAATTAATCTCAAAAATATACAAGCAGCTCCTGCAGCTCAATTCCAGAAAAATAAGCAACCTAATCAAAAAATGGACCAAAGGACTAAACAGACATTTCTCCTAAGAAGACATACAGATGGCTAACAAACACATGAAAAGATGTTCAACATCACTCATTATCAGAGAAATGCAAATCAAAACCACAATGAGGTACCATCTCATGCAGGTCAGAATGGCTGCTATCAAAAAGTCTACAAGCAATAAATGGGTGTAGAGGGTGTAGAGAAAAAGGAACCCTCTTACACTGTTGGTGGGAATACAAACTAGTACAGCCACTATGGAGAACAGTGTGGAGATCCCTTAAACAACTGGAAATAGAACTGCCATATGACCCAGCAATCCCACTGCTGGACATACACATCAAGCAAACCAGAAATGAAAGAGACTCGTGTACCCCAATGTTCATTGCAGCACTGTTTACAATAGCCAGGACATGGAAGCAACCTAGATGTCCATCGGCAGATGAATGGATAAGAAAGTTGTGGTACATATACACAATGGAATATTACTCAGCTATTAAAAAGAATGCATTTGAATCAGTTCTAATGAGGTGGATGAAACTGGAGCCTATTATACAGAGTGAAGTAAGTCAGAAAGAAAAACACCAATACAGTCTATTAATGCATAAATATGGAATTTAGAAAGATGATAACGATGACCCTATATGCAGCTCAGCAAAGGAGACACAGATGTAAAGAACAGACTTTTGGATTCTGTGGGAGAAGGCGAGGGTGGGATGATTTGAGAGAATAGCATTGAAACATGTATATTATCATATGTGAAACAGATCACCAGTCCAGGTTCGATGCATGAGACAGGCTGCTCAGGGCTGGTGCACTGGGATGACCCTGAGGGATGGGATGGGGAGGGAGGTGGGAGGGAGTTTCAGGATGGGGAACACGTGTACACCCATGGCTGATTCATGTGAATGTATGGCAAAAACTACCACAATATCATAAAGTAATTGGCCTCCAATTTAAATAAATAAATAAATAAAAGAAACGAGGGGGAGGGAAAGAAGTGATTCCTTACCTGGCCTGGCTGTTTCTCCTTCTACCCCTCCCACACCCTCAGCCCTAGTCAGCCCCAAATGTACATCACCAAGATAAAGAGGATTCGAGGAACACTGTATCTGAAAGCATTGCTGAGGCCAGCATGGAAGAGCTTTACTGCCATCAGTTTCAGAGACGTTTCATGGCCTAGCAAGCCCCAAGGTCAGGACAAAGAAACATCAGGGCTCAGGAATTTGGGGCCCACTTTGGGGTGACCTTGGACATACTGAGAGCTGAGAAACCCTAACCTAGAGGTGCTGCTGTTCTAGAAAATACTTAATTAGAACCAGCCCACGGGCACAGTGGCTTCATTCTCTGGGCTCAGCCCAGTGGTGGCCATCCTTCAGCAGCTCTTACTGGAGGCCAGGGGCCTTGAGCAGGCTGAGAACAATCTCTCCCGCCATGAACCAGCTGCAGGTCCTTGGGCAGCTGCTTAACCTTGCCATATTTCATCTGGAAAATGAAATAATATCTCCTTGGTGAAATAATGTAAGTCAAAGTTTCACATTTTGCCTAGTTCTAAGCAAGAGTTCAATTAGTGGTGACTATTTCTCTTGTTATTGTTATTCCTATTTCACAATATTAATATTATTAAAACAGCCTGACAATCATTTTAGATCCATCTCTGCTTGTCCCATGTCCAAGGGGACACTGAGGCCAGGGATAAATGGAATAAACCTTGGCAAAGGAGCCAGCAGCTCAGGAACTCGTGGCCCCTCTAGTGGTGTGACATTGAACTTTTCAGCCACGGAAGGAAAGGCTTCCTCTCTAGGCTGACTTTGAATAGAAAAGAAGGGAGAGGTGAAAAGTAAAATTGCTTACTTTTTTTTTTTTGCTGTGGAGAAAATGAGGTTTACTAATGACGTTGTTTTCAGAACTTCGGTGGGCTTTCCAGGAAAGGAGGGTTGTGAAAGAAGGCAGTGATGTGATCTGTTGGCACTCTTTCTTCCAACAGGCAGCCCCAGACTTTGTGAAGACAAGGTTTTGGGAGGTCCCCAAGATGAACACATGTCTCCCGTGCCTGTCCCCTCAACACTTTCGCCAGCCCTTGCTGGCAGGCCAAGGACACAGTCACAGGCTTCAGCTCCAGGAGATCAGGAAATAACCCAAGCCAGCCTCTGACCCAGATTTGTCAATTCCGAGTTAAATTCCCTAAACATTTGTAAAGACTTAAAGAAGGAAAGCAGCTGACAACCTTATTTTTTCCTGAAATGTTGGAATGAAAATTTGAGGTATGTATAAACAAAGAACGGTATTTGTAGACCTTCCCTTGGGATCACAGAAGTTGTAAAACCAAGAGAAGAGAGACTGGTGCAAACTCTCAGTGATCCCCATTGACCCCCCAAGATAGAGCTCAGGCTCTGAGCCCGCACATCTTTGCCAAGCATGGCCTCTGTCCGCTTCAGCCTTGGAGAGAGACTGGATAGTGAGCTAGGAGTTCAGGGCAGGAGACCTGGCAGGATTCATCAGAGTCCAGTTTTCCATGAGGGAAAGAAATGCTGGAGAGGACCATGAAAGGCAGGGGTGGCCATTCGTTTCTTGGGTCTAACTTTTTAAAATATTAGGAGTGAATTGTAGACCAATCAAAACTCAGCTGTATTAGAAAAACTGAAACTGGACAAGACCAGGGGCCAAAAACATTTCCTGAGAATCTGTGCAGAGTGGTTGGATACAAGGAAGTCAGCTCTAATGGCAAGTAGATAGTCTGTGAACTCCTAGATATTTTTTTTTAAGACTAAGGAGGACAAAGTTTGTTTTTGTGGAAATGTGAGCAAATCTCATCTTAAAACACATGGGGGGATGGGAGGTGGAGATGAGTTAATATAGTAATTATAGACCAGATAGCACTGATAACTAGGGGAATTTGATTGAATCACTCATTAGTCTCTGCATCAAAGAGCATAAAACCCCAGGAAGCAACCAATAGGGCTTTATGAAATGCCTAAGGAAAAGAAAGTTCAAGTGCAACCTGCTTTTCAAATTTGGGCATAGTCACCACCATAGTCACACCACCCCTGAGCCCAGAACCCCTTGATTTATGTCATCCCCCAACCTGATCCTCCAGAGGGATCACAGAAGCCAAGAACGCAAATGGGACATGGTTTCTACCTGCCAAGAGCACTAAGTGAGGGAGACCAATGCACATATTAATAAAATTAAAAGTTGATCGTAGTTAAAACACAAGGGAATATTCAGACTTAAGCAATAACTCTTAACCATCAGGATGATAACATGGGAATTTCCTCCGAGGGAGAAGGAAAGAGTTTCTGCCTTTAGATGTAAAGGTGAGATTAAATATAAATAGCCAGTCATCTTGGGTGGTTATTCCTTCACCTGCCCCAGAACGGAATGGAGTCTGGGGCAGGTAATAAGGCGAGGCCCCTACCACTGTATAATTCTAAGACAGCCTCATTTCAGAGTTGCTAAAAATAGAAGCATGGTGTCTGGTATGTAACAATATACAATATTGCAGCTGTGTCTTTATGATGAATAATAATACTTTGGAGTTATATGATGAGGCAATCACTTTGCAAGCGCAATCTCATTAACCCTCACAATATTCTGATTAGGTAGGCAGGTGGCAAGTGATCTGAACTCAGTCTGCAGTTGAAGCAACCAAGACACAGAGAAGCTCAGAAACTTCTCAGGGAACACAAGCTTTTCCTGTCAGAGCTGGGAGCGTCGTCCAGATCTCCTTTCCCAAACCCTGGGGCCAGGAGCAGGGGTTGGCATCGCTTCTAAACTGCAGGAGCAACGTGGTGCTGCCCTCTGTGATCCAGTAAACACACGCCCCGGGTGTGCTCTCCTGGAAAACACTGCTGATTTCTCTTGAATGAACGCCAGTGCCACCCCAAGATAAAAAGTTTAGTGTTTCTTTGTCTATTCTTTCTCTCTGGCAATTAATTAACCTCTTCCTCCCTCCAAAATCCAACCCGTCTTGAAACAAACCAAAGAAATTTTAAAACCACACCAAAACCTCTTGATGACTTATTTCCTGATGCTGTCACTGCCTTTTGAGCTTTTGTTCTCATCCACGGGCCCGATTTAATCGAAGATCGATTGCTTAAGAAAAAGAAGAAAAAGTCACCGTTTAGAAAAGTCTCTAAACACTCAGACAAGCACCCCTCCTCAATGGCTTGCTCCTCCGAATCCTGATTTTATTCTTTTCTTTGTTAATAGGGAAAAAAAGATTCCTTTGCTTTTCTAAACAAGCTGAGTCTTTCCCGCAGACCAGAGGAACAGGTTTGGTGGTGCTGATATAAAATCACAGGAAAATGACACCATTGGTCAGGAAACGTTTGCCAGCCAAGAGTAAAAGGCGCTTTCCCAGCCTCTGGGGAAACGCCGAGGTTTGTTTATTCGGGAATTGTGAGATTAATATAGCAACTCGGGTTTTGTGTTTTTGGGGTAGGTTTCTCTGGCTCCCTTAGAGACACGATACAAGGCCACCTCTTCAAATTGTTAATTATGTACTGCCCCCTAGGGACTTTTGTTTTGCTGATGGCAACCTGCTTCAAATCCTGTAGGAAATATTTATCAGCCGGCTTCAGCCAGCATTTGCCTCCTAGAAAGCTGAACCTTTTTGTGACCTTGTTGTACTGAGTCCACCCCTTTCCCTGGCAAATTGCATTCAAACACTTTACTTTTCGGATTGTTGATTTTCTCCCTCCCACTTTTGTCTTTATTTCCGGGATGGTTTCATTTGCATAATCTAGGGTAGACCGCTCTTCTCTCTTTCAAAACTCTGCCTTTCCCGCCTCCACCACATTTCCCCTGTGGTTTGGTAAACATCTCTGAATTTGGGGAAAAGAGGAAGAGCAAACTGTGAATTAGAGACACTTACACATATGCACTTACGTATTTATCTGTACTTACTGATGGAGGAGTTATCCACACTCTGAAATGTGCTCTATAAAATCCCATTTAAATCAAAAACTTTTATCAGAAAAACGAAATTGCTTTATGATTGAATAGCACTTTCCTTCTGAGTACCAGCCATTGAGGCTGATGAAATGACCAAGAGGACACTCTTCCCCAGAAAGACATCCTTGCCCTTTATTTTTTAAAGTTGCAAGAAAAAATTTCAGCACCATATTCCTTCACAGAGCTTCTCTCAGACTGGGGGACAACTTTCACCTGTAATTAATGACATTTGGGTATCTGATAAAAATATTGCAAATATGCATGTTTGTGTAGTTTTGTTTTGTTTTTAATAATGGATGAGACAGCTCTGGCAGGAATCTTCATGAATTATATATTTTTTAAAACACACACACACATTCTGAACACAACAACTTTAGCAAATATATGCATGATCAAAACAGTTCAGAAATATAAGATCTGAAAATGAGAAAGGGCAGCAGGTTTTTGAATAGGCTTCATCAGCGGAGGGGAGAGGTCAGCGGTGGAGGTTAGTTATAGGAGCGATTAAGTCTCCTCTGACACCCACGGTACAAGCCGCTTAACATAATCAGCTGCAATCAGCAAAACTGCTGTTTATTACAAAACGTTTTTCCCTTTTAATATTTCACATTGTTATGTAAAACGGTGCAGTGTAGGGACACACACATTTCACCAGGGACAAATTGTACAAATTGTCAGCAATAATAATTTGTGGCTCTTCTCGTGACATCTTTGGAAGTTAAAAACCGTGCAGCGATACCTCTCCAGAGCTATTTTCTCTAATGTGGTTAATGGTTTGCACTGGAGTTGACCAGCCACTCTCTGTACGATGTTGTCACCATCTACCATTGTGCGAAAATGTTTGTGTGACCGTATATCAATCAGATGAGCCTGTAATTCAGGGCTGTGAAGCTTTGTTCTGCTCACTCTTCCCCAATTGGTCAGGGCCCTCCATTACAGGTGTGTCTCCTTCAGATTTCCTGTTCTGCCTTAATCATCAAAGTGATGCCTTTTTCAAAACATTTTCATTTAAAAGGAACCGATTATGAGGCGCACAATAGGCATCCATGTAGAATTCCTTTTTGAAATTCACACACTGAGGGTTGGAATAAGAGAAATGTCCTGTCTACTAGGACAGATTATGGTGACCTAGGTTAGAGGACACTTGGATATGATCCCCACACTTCTCTAAGGAAAATGAGCAGGTACAGAGCCGACCATTGCTGGTTCCCATTCCAGCCTGCTAAGATGCTTCCAGTTTCTGGGAGCTGTCTCGAATAGCTCATCCCTGGCCACACGTCCCACCCACCGGGAACCAGTCTAGCTGTTCACAGGAATGCTGGACTGAGAGGAAGCCCTGGGAGCCAGACACACAGGATTTTATTTTTACTAGCATGCGAATACTTAAAAGATACAATAAATGTTGCCCCTTTCAAAGTGGTCATATTGGCAGGCTAAATGATAACAACTCAAACGAACAATGATGTGGCTATTTCTCACATTTTTGGTCCGTCTTATTTCCAAGCCATGCAAGGCAACATTTCACTACTTTATGCACATGTTTTCTTCTGAACCCCAGTTTAATTATCCATTTTCTTATTCATGGCTCCAAGTGAGTGGGCATTCCTTACACTTTGTACATGTTTCTATTAAAATCACCCTTTTGGGTGTTTATTTATAGATCTATTTCTCTGATGTAATAAACTCTGTGCGGTGAGGAAATTTTTATTTTCACCTCTACCTGCATTGCTGTCTGGATGTGTCAGCACATACTAAGCACTCCATGGATGCTCTTGCTAAATAAATGAGTGAAAACTTTGCAGAAATTAAATTCATTCTTAGAGGACAAAGATATGCCTCCATAAGGGCTCTGGACTCTGAAGACTATTTTAATATAGTTCAATTACTTGAACATTTCTTGAACAATAGAAACTTTCCAGGAATTAGTCTTCACAGGGACAGGATGTCTTTAAAATGTAAAAACTTTGTTGGATTCTCAAAACCCCAGTCATCAGACTTTCCTGACCATTACTGTTCAATGGGAATACAATGCAAGCCACTTACTTAATTTACCTTTTCTGATAGCCAAATTTTAAAAAGAGGAAACTGGTGAAATTAGATTTGATAGTAATAATTTATTTAACCTACTATATCCCAAGTTTTTACTTCAACATATAATCAACCAAGAGGGCTTCCCTCATAGCTCAGTTGATAAAGAATCCTCCTGCAATGCAGGAGACCCCGGTTCAATTCCTGGGTCTGGAAGATCCACTGGAGGAAGGATAGGCTACCCACTCCAGTATTCTTGGGCTTCCCTGGTGGCTCAGCTGGTAAAGAATCTGCCTGCAATGAGGGAGACCTGAATTCGATCCCTGAGTTGGGAAGATCCCCTGGAGAAGGGAAAGGCTACCCACTCCAGCATTCTGGCCTGGAGAATTCCATGGACTTTATAGTCCATGGGCTCACAAAGAGTTGGACATGACTGAATGACTTTCACTTCACATAATCAACTAAAAATGATCAATAAAATATTTCACATTATTTTTTTCTTATTGTCCTAAGTCTTTCAAATGTGGTTGTGTTTTTACACTTACAGCACATCTCCATTGGCACTGACCACATTGCAAATGCTCTGTACCCACAGGTGGTAGTAGCTACCATATTGGATAGTGTACTCCTAGCCTAGCCTCATAGTCCTTTTAGCCTGCACCTTCCTGGGGCTGAAGCGGGCAGCAGTAGGCAGTGACTGGACGTACTCAGGGTACTCAAGTCAACACTTGGCCTTTTCTTCCCAGTTGAAACAAAAGCTAGCAATGAGATTTAGCTCAAATTAGAAGCTCAAAAGCTCATGAAACACATCAGCTTCTATGTTATCCATGCTAATAACATTTTTCTCCCTTGGGCTAGTCATTCTCTTGCTCTTCTTATTTTCACCCCAACCCAGTGTGTGGAGACAAGTGGTTTCAGCTAGAATAGTAGCAGTGAAGTTGGTGGGACTTAGAGAACTGGATGAGAGAAAAAGAGAGGCATCAGGGATGATTCCTAGGTGTTTTCCTTGTTCAGTGGACCCTGTTCAATAGACCCTAGGGGCATTCTAACATGACAGGCTGGAAGAGTAGGGGGAACCAACAAGAGGGGCTGAGAGGAAGGAGACGCCTGAGAATCAAAGACCAACCAAAAGGGGGAGGGGTGATGGAGGGGTCCCAGAACCTAGAGTAGACAGGGGTGGTCAGCTCTTAGAGGTCAAGTAAGCCTCGTGGATGAAAAAACGTGAAATACACAAAATGATAGAGAAGATAGGCTTGGACAGGGAACAGAACAGAATCGGAATAGTCTGAGGACAGGTGGCAGGTCACACTGAACCAACGGGCCTGGACAAGTACAAGGGCTGGATCAGAGGAGATCTGGCATTAAAGCCCAATGAAGCCAGCACCAAAACGTAGACAAAACAAGGCTCCATATTGGCCTTGAGAGACTCTACGTCCCTCATTAGCCCAGGAAAAGCTACCCCTCCACCATATTTTCCTTCTGCACATAGAAGGACCAGAGACACCCCCTGCCACCAGGGACTTGCAGAGTTGAAGTACTTGGAGGATTGAGCCAAAGGAAATTTAGTATAAACTGAGACCCTGATTTCTCAGCAGTAGCCTTGCCTAGGAAATGTGATGATAGAAATTCTTGTTAATATTGTATAATTGACCTAAAAATTAGGTCAATTGGTCAAACAAAGTATGAAAGATTCAGATAAGGCAGTCATAAGCACCTATTGGGCATGAATTTGAATAAACTCTGGGAGGTAGTGAAGTACAGGGAAGCCTGGTGTGCTACAGTCCACGGGGTCTCAACGAGTCGGACACGACTGAGGGATTGAACAACAACAAAGCTCCTGTTAAAAATAATAAGAGCTGTAAATACTGACAGAGAAATATATGAATGGTTCACTTTTAAGTGGATAAAGCAAGGTTCATAACAGTATATAAAGTATGCTTACTTTTACTGGGGGTGGAAGGGGTCATATACATAATGCATATTATGTACCCCCATAAATATACTTTGTATGTGCACAAGAATTTTCTGGAAGGATTAAAAAGAAGCTGTTAATAATAGTTGCCTCCAGAAGGAGAACAAGAAAGGAATTTAGGATGTGGTAGACATTTGCATTTTGTGTGTAATTTTTAGCGTTGCTTGATTTCTTCTGACCTGGTACCAGAATTATTATTTTTTAATTAAAAAAACAATTTAAAGTATTTCAACCAATATTTTACTTGTGCTGTGCTGTGCTTAGTCAGTTGTGCCCGACTCTTTGTGACCCATGGACTGTAGCCCACCAGGCTTCTCTGTCCATGGGGATTCTCCATACAAAAACACTGGAGTGGGTTGCCAAGTCCTCTTCCAGGGGATCTTTCCAAGCTAGGGATTGAACCAAGGTCTCCCACATTGCAGGCAGATTTTTTACCATCTGAGTCACCAGCGAAGCCCATGAATACTAGAGTGGGTAGCCTATCCCTTCTCTAGGGGATCTTCCCGACCCAGGAATCGAACCGGGGTCTCCTGCGTTGCAGGTGGATTCTTCACCAGCTGAGCTACCAGGGAAGCCTATTTTACTTGTCTTGTATGTATTAAACACTATCAAATCTTGTGGAAACAGGACTATATGCCTTTGTGACTAGTGTGATGCATTCTTTCCAAATTTCAGATATGGGGACCTTATAAGACTATTTTCAGGGGTCCACTTTTCTCAATATTTAATCTCCTCCTTTTAGTAATTCTACTCAGTGTCCAGAAATCAAGTTCATAAGGCTGACATTGAGGCACTGCTGTGGCTCTCAACTTTAAAATATCTAAAGTTTAAAAAGCAGGGCAAGTGTGAAAGGCAAGACTTGAACCAGCTACAAACTCACCTCTACGGTTTCCAGGTGGCTTTGCCACCATTACTTGCATAGTTACCACCAGGTGAGATGTAGGATTACCCCCAGGGAGACGCCAGAAGGCTGTCTATCAGGAAGAAGACAATGCTTACTGCTCTGTAACTCTTAATTAAGCTCAGGCAGGATGGAGAATAATAGGATTACAGTCTTCTGTGGAGAGATCAGTGAGAAATGACTGCCGGCAAGGCTCTAAAGGCCTATATGAGGGCTGCACACTCCAAGAGTTTAGAGGTGGTAGAAACCACTTTTAAAATGTGTGATTAGTGAAGATGGAATTTGAACTAGATCTTAATGCATATGAAGTAAAACATTATTTTAAAGTGTCACCCCACATAATCTTTATTTCCCCCAATTCTTGAAGCTTTGTGGCCCTCCAACCATTGGAATTGAAGTAATCTTTCTTTTAGAGAAAGACAGAGCCCAGCTTTGTAGGAAGAACAATATTTCTTCCCTGTTTCAGATACAACAGTTGTGAAAGCCCAGGCGTTTACTTGTGAAAGCCAACCTTTGTTGAAGAAAGAAGGAACTGGTGGATCTCAAGGACCCAACATTAGAGAACCAGAGTTTTTATAATAACCCACAAGGGAGAGGAGTAAGTGCCCAAAACCCTAGAGGGAGAAAAGACATATCGAGAAGGAGAAGGCTGGGGGAGCTGTGGAGAGGTGAGAGACATTTGAGGGAGATAAGCTTTGGGATAAAGCTCTAATCAGACCCATGAGGAAGGATCCAGTCTCTGAGTCGTGGCCCTCAGCTTGAGAGATCAAGTGACAGAAACCCAAGATACACTACAGGGGGCGTGGGGCTTGCTTTCTGTTGACATTCAAGGAAGAGACCATCACGCAAGTCCCTAAACCAACAAGCGTTGCTGCAGGAGAATATGGCAGCGCTGTGTGTTTAGACAGAGAGGGTCCTAGATGGAGTCCCCCAGATCCTCACAGGCTGCCTGCGGAGATGCAAACGTCCCCTCATGATCCCATGAGGGGCAAGGGAGACCTGAGGCAGCGACCAGAGAATTTCTGGAGTTAGAATGAAAAGCCAGCAAATCGTGTCCACAGAGGCTTCAGCAGCAACTTCAAATGTCAGTTATGGATGCCACTGAAAATTTCTGAGCAGGGAGTAACATGGTGAATGTGGTACTTTAGGGATGTTGGTCTTGTAGTTGGGTTGGCTCACTGTACATGCTTATGAGACAGGGACTCAAAAAGTTCAGCCCTTAAGCAAGATAACAGAAGCCACACCAGGAGGCAGCCTTTCACAGAATTACAAGGTTGGGCTATTTTATAGGAAGTCAGATATTTTCTTGTAGGGTACTGTATTTTAACTAGTGCTTGTCTTTTAACCCAGAGCTGAGAAAAGAGAAGAGTGATAGCTTTCTCCCTCCAGCAGCTGTTCTGTGACCACTGCAGGTCTTGGTCCTGCCCAAATGGGAGCAGCCACCTCTGGTGATTTTAACCTGATTCCATACAGTTGATCAGAGCCTGGAATCACTCATTACTAATGAGCAGGTACATCTTCATCTTCACCTGCATGAAACACTTCTCATCCTAAAATGATAAAATGCCTTTATCATTCAGCACTGTCCAATATGGCCAGGATGCAAAACAAGAGACAGAAACACACTAATAAGCTCAGGGGAAATGGTATTGCCCTTTGTTCTTAAACTAGTTGACCTGGAAATGAAGTGTAAACTGAGTTCTTTTAGTAAATGATGAATCCACTTTGCTGCAGAGCAGGGACAAATTCTTTTAAGCAGACTCTACTGTTGAACTTCTCTTCACTCATCCTAAGTATCCTTTCCTTTGGTCTACCTTTCCAAACTCTGGCTAAAAATCCTTGTTGGTGGAGAGCCTAATAGACTCATCTCTACCATTTCTTATAAAACAAATATGTTTATATGATGGCTTTGACCAACCCCACTAAGAAAATGGAACTGAGTGTTTCATTTCTCCTTCCTCCAACATTATGATGGCATTATTCTCCATCTAGAAAGATCACCCACCCATAAAGATGCAGATGAAAACCACAGCATATGCCTACCCAGATGCTTTTTCAACTCTATATTAAGTGTTCCACCAAGGCACGTGCATCCCATGATTCTTTTAAATTTTATTTATAGGAAGAAAAAACACTTTCCCCATTATATATTATGCATTGTATCTCTAATGGACATTAAAGAAGATTACAGTAGATTTACTGTCCCTGGTATATTATGTTTTTTTCCCCTTTATTGGCTAAGAGATAAGATAACTCTATAGAGCCAGCCAGAGCCAGACACATCAGCTCATATAGCTTTAAAAGAATATTTGTCTGAATACTAAGTCAAAATCCCCTCCTAATGAATTTCCATCCTGAAAATTATCTTCCATGTCAGGAAAGAGACCACAAGAAACAAGCATCTTCTTCCTCTGATTTGTACTGTGGAAAGAAAAGGAAAATAGCACAGATGCATTCGGTATTGTACAAAGAGCATATATGGGCATTTCCATCCCTAATATCACACTAGTTTCTGATGCTAATGTAAAATATGTTCTTTTTGCATTTATAATCATGATGAGCAGATGGCGAAGACGGTTTAAAGTAGTACTGTATGTCTATTAAAATAATGTATGCTGTTAGTGAGTCTTCCCTAAAACTGGGGTTTAATTGCTTATAAACACATACATTAGAAAGAATCATGATTCGAAGGGCCATTTGCTCTGCCAGGACAATAGTTAGACAGAGTTCCCTCTAACAGGCTTTGGCTGCATGACTTCTTGTGGCAGCAGACGCTAGTTCTCTCTGTCTCTTCAAGAGGCTTAATTGATAAGAATGTTGGGATTGGCACAAAAGAACCCTGGTTTCTTAAAACAAAGGAATCCTTCTTAAAATTAAACTAAAACGGAGAAATTAAGGGAAACATGTAACTGGGGGAGAATGGATAAAGGAAGAATTGAGGATATAAGCTGCTCCGTTCTTTTTTTTTTCTTTCTTTCTTTTACTACCCCGTCTCAGCAAAACATCAAAAAAGGCATTTTGTAAATTTTGGTGATTCATATTGACTGTATGGTCGCTGTGCTTTCTAAAAATAAAACCTGCCTGAGAGGAGAGGAATGTCTGCTTCATTCCACGGGGCTTTGCTGCTCAGTCACAGGGCAGAAAGAGGTGAAGGCTTCTACACCGCCGTCTGGAAGGGAGCGCTCCCAAGGAAGGAGGCTTGATCGTAGAAGCAGACGACACAGTCGGAGAGGATCAGAATCCACTCGGAACACTACAAAAGGAAACGGATACTGTTTGCAAACAGGAGGAGGAGAAAGGGAGGAGGCGGCAGTGGAGAAAGGCAGGCTGAGCGCCAAGGGCCCTAAAAAGGCAGCAAGTTTTAGAAAACACTCATTTGACTAATTTGCCTAATATAATAAAGAAAGGATGGTTTTATTTTCAAATGCAGAAGTGGTGATTGATTAGGTGGGCATTATATTTGAAGCATGTGGAATGAATAATGGTTTTGAATGGCTATGGAAAATATCTCACAGAGAAGGAAACAAAAATCCATAAGTCATACGAGGCAGAGCACAAAAATACCAACATACCAACATTCAGAGAGAGTTTAAATAATAACAGACTGGATCTTGGAAGCGCGCCAAAGAAACAGGGAACAGAAAGAGAGCTACACGCTGCAAAATGGTTTCTAGACAATAGGCAAAGAGAGAGGGTCTGAACAGACTTGCGAATGTGGTATTAGCTCTTTAATTATTATAATTACCTAAGTTTAAGGTCAAATCACCTGTGTATTGCTGATAAAATGAATGATTTCTTTTAAAATAGTAGAAGTAGTGCTTGTATTACCTAGGATGTTATAGGAATGGCTAATCCATGTGGGTGAGATATTACAAAATTATCCCTGCCTATAGAGCAACAACCCAGCGAAAGAATGGCTGGAATCCTACTACATCTGCACTCTTCTAACACTGAACACTGGAAATACATTCCAGTTCCCAAAGAGAGATCTCTGCGGTTGAAGGCAACCTTTCCCACTACTGAAGACATACACTCTTCTGGCAGTTTAAAGTTGCCTTGTAATAGGATTTACCCCAGGTAGGATGCTGTCAGATTTGGAATCTCGAAATCAAGATTTGCAAGCTTTGATCAGTCACCAGATTGCAGCCTGAATCCAAAAAAAACTCAAAGGCTGGATGTAAAGGATTTGCAAAATATCTGCACTTTGAACACTCTTGAATGATGAAATGCCGTAAAATGTTAAATGGTGTGATGAAAGATTTTCCTCTTTGTCTGATCCAAAATAACTCAAAGATTTCATGATCTAATCTTTCATCAGCGTGAATTCCAAATACTTCATGTCTAATCCAGAAACTCCAGGAAAAAGCTATCCTGTTGTCCTTCGGGTAGGACCTAGCTAGACCTCAGAATCAACAAGGGAGTAGCCCAGGTGTCTGGATGCTTCAAAGGCTTCTCAGGTGATTGTGATGTTCATCAGGCTTGAGAATTGTCGCTGTATAGAGCGTCAGTCTTTAAATGGTTTTAAGACTTGGCTAGTCTGTATTTTTTCAATAGATCACTAGTTAAAACCTAGTACCAGGAATTCCGTGAGGGTCCAGTGGTTAGGACTCCGCACTTTCACTGCTGAGGGCATGGGTTCAATCTCTGGTCAGGGAACTAGATACTACAAGCCACATGACCAAAACAACAACAACAAAAAACAAACCTAGTGTCAATTTGAAATAGGGCAAGACTGGTGTTAGGGAGGACCACTGGGGTGCTGTTATCACGATCTGTGTGAGTGTTGATGAGTGTCTAAACTAAGGCAGTGGAAGCAGGAGAGGGAAACGGAGGCTCGGGGGTAGGGAGGTAGAGTCAGTGCTTAGTCAGCATCACTCAGAGATTGAATGTGGAGTATGGACTAGGCAGTAAAGAACAAGTCTAAAATACCTATCAGATTTCTACCTTGGGTGACTGGTTGGAACCTGCCCATGACTCAGCAGGTTCTAACACCACTTCTCTAACACCAACTGGAGATTCCACAATTCAATCCAGTTCTGACACCAGAGAACTGAGAGCAGATTCGGCAAATTAAAGGCTGTCTCAAAAGACTGCTTTGCTTGGCATCAGCCACAGGTGGAGTCCCCAGGTGACCCACACGTCTATCTTGGCTGCAAATGTGAGTTCCCCAAATCCCCCACTTACGTTCAACAATCTGCTAAAACAACTCACAGAAGTTACTGAAAGCACAATACTTAACAATGGCTGTTTTACGGGCTACGAATGAGCAGCCAGATGAAGCGGCACATTGCGTATATGTGAAAGGGTCCTGAGCGTAGGAGCCTCTGTCCTCTGTGGAGTTGGGGTGCACCATCCTCCTGGTATACTGATATGTTCACCAACCAGGAAGCTCCCCCTAGCCTCTTTATTCCAGAGTTTCTCTGAGTTTCTGGGGTTCCACTAGGTGGACATGATTGGTAATCAACCACTCAGTCCCCAGTGCCTTTTGTTTCCGTGGAGGTGGGAGGAGAGTGAGGGAATGAGAGTTCCAGCCCTCTAGTCACTTGCTTGGTCTTTCTTGTGTGACCAGCCCATCTTCTGGAATTCCCCGGGCCCACCAGGGCTCACCTTGTCAGCATAAGCTCAGCTGTGGTTGAAACAGCTCCATCAGGAATAACAAAAGAGGCTCCCATCACTGGGGAAATTCCAAGAGTTTTTGAAACTCTGTCAGGTAGGGGAGGAAAGGTAAAGACGGATTTTTGCTCTATCCTACTAAGGAATGGTAACATAAAATACATTTTCAGAGGAAGGTGAAAGTGAAAGTTGCTCAGTCATGTCCAGCTCTTGGCGACCCCATGGACTACACAGTCCATGGAGTTCTCCGGGCCAGAATACTGGAGTGGGTAGCCTGTCCCTTCTCCAGGGAATCTTCCCAACCCGGGGATTGAACCCAGGTCTTCGGCATTGCAGGTGGATTCTTCACCAGCTGAGCCACAAGGGAAGGTAGCTAGCTCCATTTTGTATATGATGAGCTTAAGGATGACTCAGATGGATACATCTAGCAGGCAGTTGCACTTGCAGGGAGAAAGCAGGACTGGAGGCAGTTCAGAAGTCACTGAATGGCGTGGTCCTATGAGGACCCCAAGGGTATGAGTCAGATATGGTGGGGGAAAAAAAACATATATATATGAACTTCAAGTTGTGTCCAAGAGAATCCATGATGAGGACTGACAAGCTTGTGTCATGCCATTCCTCACACATGATAATATAGATTTTGTGCCTAAATCAGGAGCCAGGAAACTTTCTCTGTAAAGGGACAGAGAATACATATCTTAGGCTTTGCAAATCTGCGTCCCACTTACTCAACTCTACCTTTGCTATGCAAAAGCAGGCAGAAAATGAGCATTCAAATGAACACGGCTTGTTTCAATAAAAACTTTACTTATGGACACTGACATTTTTAATTTCTTATAATTTTCACATGACACAAAAGAGTCTTCCTCTGATTTTTTCCCCCAACTATTAAAAAATGTAAAAGCCATTCTTAACTTGTGGGCTGTAGAAAAACAAGTGGGTTCAGAGGCTGTACTTGGCCAAGGTCTGCTCTAAACCGACAGGCTGTATGAGTCCCAAAGAGGGAGGACTAAATATCAGGAACCAAGGGTGAGGCTTCAGCTCCCAGACGAGTTGCATTCTAGTCCCTTGATTGAAGAGTCGGAAGTGACAGAAAGTGAGCCTGCTGTTTGATGGGGTGTTTCACCTGCCTAGGTCCTTGTAGCTCTCAGAGTTGCACTTAGATAAATCCTTCAGCGTGAGAACAAGTCTTCCCTTGGCCTTCTGCCACCACAGGCCTCTGGATGTCCCGCATATCCTCGAGGCTCCCTCGCAGCTTCCTCTGTCAGCGGCTGTCTGAGCTCCCTTCCAAGTGCTGAGCTGTTCGGCAGTTAGTGTTTGCTCCACCTTATCTACACTCGCTTGAGTTGTGTTTATCCAGTCCTGTGAGACTGGGCATTTTCCAGATTCTGATGACAACCAGATCTGCATCTTCATCTTGATCTCGCCCCAGAATTCCACATTTGTATATCCAACCACCCACCCGCCCCTCTGCCTGGTTCCAGCTGGCAATACTCACTTTCCCCACCTCCATAAACTGTAGGACCATTCATTTACCCAGCTGCTTAAACCCCACATCCTCTGTTGCTTTCCCTCTCATTTGCAGGCCCTCTGTAAGTCCCAGTAAGATCATTTCCAAAACACATTCTATCCATTTGCCTCATCTTCTCCCTCCTCCCTACTTGGCCCCAAAATCCAGGCCACCTATGCCTCCTCTGGTCTGCATCAATAGCCTCCAGATAGTCTTCCTGCAACCACTCTGCCCTCTACCATCTAGCTTTTAAATATCAACTCCAGTGACTTAAAGAAATTAATTAATAGATTATGTTTTTGAGGCATTTTAGGCTTACAGAAAAACTGAGAATTTCCCTATGTCTCCTCACCACCACCACCCCATCCTTAACTCAGTTTCCTCAATTATTAATATCTTGCATTGGTATGGTACAATTGTCACAACTGATGAACCAATATTGACATATTACTATTAACTAAAGTCCATATTTCACCTTAAGTTTCACTTGTTTTGCACAGTCTGTGGGTTTTGATAAATGTGTAATGACGTGTATCTACCATTAAGACATCATACAGAATAATTTCACTGCTCCATAATCCCTGTACTAGACATATTCATCCTCCCCTTGCTCACCTGAACTCTGCAACCACTGATCTTTGTACTGTTTCCATAGTTTGGCCTTTTCCAGAATGTCACATAGTTGGAATCACACAGCGTGATGCTTTCTCAGACAGGTTTCATTCACTTAGATGTATGTACTTAAGGTTTCTCTATGTTTTTTGTGACTTGATAGCTCATTCCTTTTTTATCACTGAATAGTCTTTCATTGTAAAGATGTACTAAAGTTCGCTTACCCATTTACCTATGGAAGGATGTCTTGGTTGCTTTCAAATTCCAGTGATTTTTTGACACAGAAGCCAGAACATTGGTTACTCTGCTGTTGCCCATACACTTCCTTCTCTGACTTTTAATGCCTTAATGATTTGGTCCCTGCCTGCCCCTCTCAGCTCCCCACACTGCGCTCCTTTCACTTTTCCCTTCTCTCTGTCCTTGTCTGACAGCCCGTGTACCATCTGCTTCCCACACTAGGATGCTCTTCCCTTGGCTATTCACATGGGCCACTTCTCATTCAGATCTCAGCAAGGTTCTCCCTGGTCCCATTTCAAAGTTACCCCTCAATTACTCCCTGTCACAACATCTCATCTGTAATTCTTTTCCTTACCCCTTAACTCCATGTGATAGTTTCTTTTTGTTTATTTATTCTTTTTTTCCCTCAGTAAGAGCAGGGGGTAATTCCCTGTCGATCCAGTGGTTAGGAATCCGTGCTTTCAATGCCAAGGGTGCAGGTTCAATCTCTGGTCAGGGAACTAAGATCCCACAAGTCACACAGTGTGGCCAAAAAAAAATAAAGAGAGAGAGAGAGCAGGGACCTCCTCTGTCTTATTAACTGATCTATATCTAGCACCTAGCACTGTGATGATTGAATGAACAGTTAATTCGTGAATGTTTCCCATTTCTAGAAGAACACTGTACCCAAGTATTTACAATAATTGAAGAAGAAATCAACATTTTAAGATGAACTTTTTCCATACCATATGCTTTTTATTTGCTTAATGAAACTCTTCTCTAGATTTCCATTCATAGTCAAGACCCTACCTCCTCCAAGGTCCCCTGTCTGCTCCTGAGTCTCATATCTTTGTTGACACAGCAAAGCTATGAAGTTAGGTGGTAGAGCCAAAGGGTGGTGCCCAAAGAACGGGAAAGAGGAAATGGCAAGTGGACAACCAAGTTTAAAAATCAAGTAAAAAGAGCTGATTTGGTTAAAAAAAAAAAAAAAAACAGTTCTGAAAGCAATTAAAAGAATACTACAAATGCTTTGAAAAAGCAAAACATCCTGTGAATAAGTGTTTCGTCTCCTAAAAAGATTCAAGGACAACTTGCATTAGAAGTGAAATCAAATTTGTTTACAATTTTATACCCATATAATCTTTAAATAAATCTGGTGGGGGGGGGGGAATCATTGTTCAAGGGATTATTGCAGTCTGCGATCTTAAGAAAAGGTATGGAACTTATGAGTTTTTAATTCCTTATCTCTGGCTGTGCCGGGTCTTTGCTGCTGCATGGGGCTCTCTCCAGTTGTGGAGAGCGGGGGCTCCTCTGCGAGGTGGTGCACGGGCCTCTCGTTGCGGCGTCTTCTCTTGTGGAGCACAGGCTCTCGGTGAGCGGACATCAGCAGTTGCAGCGCGCAGGTTGCAGCCGTGGCTCACGGCTCCAGAGCGCAGGCTCAGTAGTTGCGGCACTCGGGCTTAGTTGCTCTGAGGCACGTGGAATCTTCCTTGACCAGAGAGCAAACTCAGGTTCCTTGCATTGGCGGGTGGATTCTTATCCACCGTATCAGCCAGGAAGGTCAGAATTTATGACTTTTAACACTGTGGATTTAGGAGTGTGGATTTAGGTTCAAACCCTATGGATCATATAAAGATCCCCTCCCAGCTGTAAGATTCTGCAGTTCTGCACGTGGTCATCATTCAAACTATCTGCCTTTGTAAAAGTGTGGTAATAGATCAAAGGATAAAGTATTCCACGCATATTAGGATAGGGTCATGTGAAGCCAGGTATACCTCGCACTGCCTGATAGGATGGCACTCAAAGTGGAAGAAGACTTTCTGTTTTAAAGAAAGAGAGTGCTCAAAAGCTTAATCACTCAGAGGACTGGAGGTAGGGCTAGCTATAGAATAAAACCATTTTAGAGTTAGTGGGGGCCTTAGAGGGCTCTAATTTGGAGAGGAAAGTCTTCAGACAGGTGCAGACTTGCTCACCGGCATTAATGTATTATGAACCATGGCCAGCATTTGGAAACTAAGACCTTAATCTTCATGTCCAATGCTGCATCCAGTTCACTTCAACTGCCTCCCTGTTATTATTTTAAGTCACCAAGTTTTGGGGTGATTTGTTATTCAGGGTTAGTAACACTCATTAAGGGCAATTCTTTAAAAAGAAATAGTGAGAAGAAGAAAAGATAGGGAAGGAGAGAAGAAGGAATGAAAGAAGGGAGGGAGGGAGGAAGAAAGGAAGGAAAGAGAGAAGGAAATACAAGATGATGGTGTAACAACCACCTATACATGTTTTATAAGGATTCCACTATAAAACACAGGGCGGCCAGCCTTGAGCTCTGTGATGACCTACAGGGATGAGATGGGATGGGGGAGGGAGGCTCAAGAGGGAGGGTGTGTATATATTATGACATTGTCATTGTTGTATGGCAGAAGCCAACACAACATTGTAAAGCAATTATCCTCCGATTAAAAAATACATAATAAATAAAATAAGATACAAGAAGGATTTGAAAAGGTTGTCCCACTACCCACCAAAATCCTTTAAAGAAAAATGAAAATCTCCTCCTAAAAAAGACTTTCCATATTAATAGCCCTGAAGGAGTTCTTTCACTTTCTGCTCTGCTACCAGGAAAAATAAGCAGGAATTATGAAGGTGGAAGTTTAGTAGCATGTTCTGTGTTCTGTGATGTTATCAGGTCACAGTGTGATCTTGTCAATCAAGCTGCTGAATGTACTTTACTTCCTGGTGTCCAGGCATGTCACTTATAGTTCACTAAATACGATGTTTGCGGTATCTCTGGAGAACCTGGGCATAGGGTCTTTGAATGGGAATGATTCTGTGCTTCTAAGTCAGATTTGTTTCAACTAACAGCACCATTTTCAAGGAACATGAATGTGAGGACTCTCAAGCATAGCACATTCCTAATGCTAAGACATAAAGAACCCAAATTAATCCTTTTGAGAGTCCTTTGGGAACTCATGTACCCAATTCTTCCTTACACATCCCAATGAGCATTACTGTCCAGACATAGAGAAGCATCTATCAATTAGTTGAGAGTTTGGGGAGGAATGTTAGAATAGGGAATAAGTGGCTTTTATTATATTCCTTAAAATTCCCTTTAATGATATTTTAGTTTTTTTCCTATGCCAACCATATGATAAAATTATGTTTGGACCCCCAGTTTTGCAGTTTCCTCATTCTCTAATTAACCCATCTTATTCACAGTATCTCTAGATTAAACAGATGAGTTTTTAAGGCCCCTAATAACTGAGTATTGCCCATTTAAAAAATCAATGAATGGATTTTTCATTATTTCATTATTACTAATGAAAATAATTTCCCCAAAACATTGTTATTATGAGAATTCATTCCTGGAGGATTGTTTGTTGATTAGAGGAAAAAAATGTTTTTATCCTTGATGTCTTTCTTTTCACCTTTGGCTCTTGACAAATTTTGTCAATAAAAACCTGTTATCAGCTATGTCTACTTCATCATCACTAAATATATCTCATATTCCTCCCCAAGCTCAGAATACCTTCTTACGAATGTTAGAATGGAATTCCCTTCCTATATTGGTGGGTTTAGTCACTAAGTTGTGTCCGACTCTTGTGACCCCATGGACTGTAGCCCACCAGGCTCCTCTGTCCATGGGATTTCCCAGGCAAGAATACTGCAGTGGGTATTGCCATTCCCTTCTCCAGGGGGTATTCCTGATCCAGGGATTGAACCTGGGTCTTCTCCATTGCAGGCTGTCTCCTGCATTGGAGGAGGATTCTTTACCAACTGAGTTACCTGGAAAGCTCCTTCCTATATTGGCTATAGATTTTAAAATCTATTCTGTTTTATTAAAGTATTGAATGCTACATGTAGCTTGCTTACTGTAAAAATTTGTGAATTGTAAGTTCCAGTTTCTTACCAGTTCTTTCCTGTAACTCACATTATTATCTTTTCTACCAACCAAGAGCGTCATTTCTTCACCCTGTGTATAAAGCTCTTTGCTCTTTTCTCTCAATAAAACTTTCAGGCAGTGCAGTTTTGCCCACTTCTCCTTCCCTGTCAGGGTTTGTTAACTGCTCTTGAGGTGCTGAAAAAAAACAGAAAGCTTTTTCCTTTCTATTTGACTTGCCTGGTACTCAGATACCAGGAGAAGCTCTTTTACCTCCTTCTCTTCCACTTCAATCAGAAGGATGGGCGTGCTTATTCAGAGTTGCTCAGCTCCTTTGCTGTGGCTGAGAGCTAATTTCTTGCTTTTATCCAGAACTGCACCATAGGAACCTTGTGCTTTTTACTGCAACCCCAGCTCCTTTGCCATTTTCAGGGGCCCTCAGATGAGCACCTCACTTCAAATGCCAACAAAAATGCTGCTTCCCCTCCCCCAACTAGCAGAAAAGTGCACCACCATGTGCCAATCAAAGGAAATGTTTATGATGAGGACTCATCACATTGATCAAAATGACCTTACTTGTCTCAGATAAACTCACAATAGCCCAAAGTGATCATGGGAATGTGCTACACTGGACACTGAAAAGGGGAATTTGCAGAATTTTCGAAGGTGGATTTTCTTCTTAGAATCCATTCCCTGTTGACACTTTATCTACAAATATGCTGTGATAACAGTGTCTGGTTAATTAACAGAAGGTCTTTTATTGGGGGTATAATTGGAGGATTAGAGGAGGAAAATCCTCAACTTATTATTGTTATTTTTTGGTTTGTTTCTGGTAACTGTGATTCATATTAATGGGAAGTTGTCCTATTCTGACAATTAATAATTAGTATATAGGTTATAATTATTTCTTTTTACTTATACAGATTCCAAATCTTAAAGCAAGGGGAAAAAGGAGGGAGGCTTTCAGTTAAATATGGCAGAATTATAACATGCATTTGTCTCTTCTTCCCTTCCAAACTTCCCTAAAATAACGCTAAAGGAATAAAAGGTATTAGCATACATGGACAGAGAGAACAAAAGAGGAGACAAAAGTGAAAGAGAGATTTCAGCAAGTTTCTTGAAAATGGCAATTGAGTTGGAGAGGTGGCAATCAACTTAGCAGAGGTGAGTAAGTAACAGTAAAAGTGCTGCAGAGAGATTTCCTGAAGCAGTGATTCAGCTTCCTGCCCATCCAATCCCATCCTGACATGAACTCTATGGGAGAGTTGTGGTCCACACTGGAGAAACTGATTACAAACGGCTTCAGATCCAAGCCCTGGGGGTCAGTGCCAGACTGGAGTGTGGGCTGAGCTCAAACGGAGGGACAAAGTAAAGTTTCTATACAGAATTGTGAGACCCAGCCCCTCTGGGTTTTGTCCTACTCCTTGAATACCAGCAACCAAGGCTCTCCAACAGGAGACTGGAGGACTGATGCTTCTAATTAAAAACAAAACAAAACAAAACTGAATAGCCTCTAAGAAAAGATTTCAGAATCTGATATTTAAGACTCTCCCAATAGAAGGGCTGGTTTAAAGCACCACCATCCCGTGGTGACACTCACCATGCAGCAAGCCCAACCCCCTACTCCCCCCAAGACACACACCCACAGACTTTCCAAACTGTTGTCCAGTGTTTCAATCTTTAATACAACTTAAAAGATCAGCAAACACTTGAGGAAAATCTTTGGCATACAAGACAGAGACAAAACTTAAACAAACAAAAAAAGGAAGCAGAGACAATATGGGGGCAGAAGGAACCTTAAACAAAGACAGAAAATCAACCTCTGATCCAAATGATGTATTCATAAAATAAAGCCAAGGTATGGATAGAAAAAAAAAAAGAGTTCAAGAAAACCTTTAGGAAATTAAAACTACAGTACCTGGAATTAAAATATTTAGTATAAGCTTTCTTCTATAAAGTTAATTTCTTCTAGAAACCTAAATAAAAAGTGTAAGTATGGAAGATAGCAAATAAATGATTTTTTAAAAATGAAATTGAGAATCAATCTCCAAGTTCTTAGCATGATTAATAAAGTTTCTGAAAACACAGAATAGAGAAAATGGAGACAATAAAATTATCAAAGAAATGATATATGAAATATTTCCAAAAAGGCATGGGTCTCCAGATCAAAAGGAACCACCAAGTGCTCAGCACGATAAATGAATGATGAACACAAGTGCCAAAGCCACAGCGTTGTAAAATGTCAGAACATAGGAGAGGCAAAGATGTCTCTAAAAGCCTCCAAACAGAAAAAAAGTCACATACAAAGATGAGAATCAAATGCCATCATCTTCTAAATTCTGAGGGGCAAGGACTTTCAAAATAGAATTCTATATTTACCAAAATATCAGTCAAGCATGAGGAGAGTATTAGTCTTGCTGCCATAACAAAACACCATAGACTCGGTGGCTTTAACAAACAGAAATGCATTTTCTCACAGTCTGAAGGCTGGAAGTCCAAGGTGCCAGCAGGCTTGGTGTCTGGTAACAGCTCTCCCCTCAATTACAGGCAGCTGACATCTTGCTGGGTACTCACATGGCCTCCTCTTTGTAAGGACACAGAAGAAATGGAGGGCAAGTGGGCTTTCTGGTATCTCTTCTTACAAGGACACTAACCCTAATGGATCAGGGCCCCACCCTTATGACCTCATTAACTTAATTACTCCTGTTCTCCAAATATAGCTACACTGGGCTTCAACATAGGAATTTGACAGGAAAACAACACATTTAGTCCATAAAAGTTAGCACATAGGCCATTTTCAAATGTGCATACCAGAGACATTGCAGGACAGTTGATATGCACAAAGTTAAAGAACACCAGTTCATCTTGGAGCAGGAAAGATTGTGGGGAAGTTAGGAAACTATTAACTACTAAAAACAAGAATGCTACATAAAAAAGGAAATATAAATGCAGTATACCACTTGGTTCTGGCAGTGATAATCTGCATATAGTCATACTAATGGAAATATTCACCCCGGATATAGCCCAAACTGGTATACAGCCATTTTGCTGCAGAGAATGGGAAAGATGCTCTGTGTGGATGGTAGCAGGGGTGTGATAGAGCTAGGTCCTCAATCACCATCACAGGAAGTTAAAAGGTCATGTCTCTCTTGTTGTTAATTTATTTGAAAAATACTTAAGTGCCAAGTGTTAGGCAATTTTCTAAGCATCAATTCTATGAGATCAAGACTATTGTTATCCTTATTTCATAGAATAGGAAACTGAGACACAGAGAGTTTAAGTACATTGCCCATGGTCATACAGCTAGTTTGTTCAGAGTCAGGAGTTTAAAACAGGCAATCTGGCTCAAAAGTGCTACACTCTTCTCACGAAAACGGATCCATGACAACATGGCAGTATAAGCATATTATTCAGAAATATGGGCTTCCCTGGTGGCTCAGATGATAAAGAATCTGCAATGAGGAGAGCATTAGTCTGGCTGCCATAACAAAACACCATAGACTGGGTGGCTTCAACAAACAGAAATGCATTTTTCTCACAGTCTGAAGACTGGAAGTCCAAGGTGCCAGCAGAACTGGTGTCTGGTAACAGCTCTCCCCTCAATTACAGGCAGCTGACATCTTGCTGGGTGCTCACATGGCCTCTTCTTTGTAAGGACACAGAGGAAATGGAGTGCCATGTGGAAGATCTGAGTTCGACCTTGGGTTGGGAAGATCCCCTGGAGGAGGGAAAGGCTACCCACTTCAGTATTCTTGTCTGGAGAATCCCCTGGATGAGGAACCTGGAGGGCTGCAGTCCATAGGACTACAAAGAGTAGGACACTCAATGACTAAACACAGCACAGCACATCCTGTAAGAAAGAGTTAAAAGAGTTGAAAGTATTAGGCTCTGGGAAATAAGACTGAAGGTGGGGACAGATTGGGCAAGGGATCAGTTTCTATCATAAGATTTTTAGAAGCTATTTTATTTTTTTAACTATTGGCATGTATTTTTTAAAGAAAAATAAAAGCTAATTTTAAAAAAGAAAAATAGCAACTTCTGGGAACTCTTCTTAATGCTCTGTGGGTGACCTAAATTGTAAGGAAATCTAAAAAAGAGTATATATATATATACTTTGCTGTGCAGCAGAAACTAACACAATATTGTAAAGGAACTATACTCAACAACAGCAAAAAATATCCTAGAGAAAAAAAAAGAAAGATAGCAGTTTTTTCATCATCACCTCTCCTGTATCTCTTCTCTCCACAGCCATGTTAATTGGCTCTGGCTCCTTCTGAATGCTTGGCATTAAATACTGGTTTACATGGTCAAGTCTAAGCCCCTTGTGATGGTGTACCTGGCCTGCATGACCTTCCTGCATGACTTTCCAAGATAAAAATGAAGCAATGACATAGGAGATAAGTCTCAAAGTCCATCCAAAGAAAGATTTTCTTTCCACTAGCAGCACACAGAGACATACATGGAAAGAGGTAGCAGCTCTTTCATGTCTATCTCAAATATCAGGAAATGTAATGTCATGAAATGCCAAGATTTCAAAGGCTCTCAGGATTCATCTGCTCCAACTCATGACATAATTAGTGCAGCACAGAGATCGAAAGAATGGCTTGCATCTCCCCACCTTCAGTGTCCAGCTTCTCACTGAACTTCTTCAAACTCTTACAGAAACCTCAAAGTCAACATGTGCCAAGTTCAAATCTTGATTTCTCCACCAGGGACATGTCTCCTGCGCTGGTCTGTCTCTGAGTGATGCTACCATGCATCCAGTTGCAGAAACCAGAAGCCAGCACCACCCTAGACCAATCTTTCATCATCTCTTGCCAGGGTAACTGTAATGACTTTTAACTGGTCTCCTATGTACACCCAGTCCCACTCCACACAGAAATTTCCATCAAAAGGCAGAGTTGAACAAATCCCAAGTCCTATAATTAAAATCTTTCAGTGGCTTTCAATGTTCCTGAATAAAGACCAAACTCCTTAATGTGGTCTAGAAGGTTCTGTGTGGTCTGGTCACCCAGGTATATCTAGATTCATCTTGTACCACAATCCCCTCCAATCGCGGTCCAGCCACTTTCTCCTCATCTCAGTCCACCTTACTGCTCATCATCACGTAAACAGTGGGCTTTTGATAAAGAATTCTTGAATGCACAGTAACACGCAGATACGAGTTTAAAACCTAGTGTGTCTTTGAACACATGAACTTCCTCAAATCCATTGCCTCATCTATAGAGTGGAGATAATAACACTTATCCAAGAGTTGTTTCAGGATTCAACAAGATATTGACAATAAAGAACTTATCATAGTGCCTGGCACAAAATAAGAGCACAGAAATTGTTAGTTATCTAATATTCTGCAGAATACCATCAAAACATTCCTGTTTCCATTAGTAACTGGTCATGCATGTCATTTATTAATTAATCTGAGCCTTTAAAAGCTTCATTAACATTTTGAGTCTGTGCAAATTCTAGGGATAATAAACTTCGTGATTTTATTACCTTTAGTGCAAAGGAGTTGAGTGTTGGTGCTGACTTGTCCCATCTCACAAGAGCTGATTGTTAAACTTTCAGGAAGTTTGTGAGCCAGTTGTATAATATGGTTTTTATTAAGATTTAAACTGCATAAACTTACATTGAAAGAATTATACTGAAAACAAGATAATAAACAATAAGTACTCAAAACACATCATATCCTAATTATTTTGCTACATTTTGTTTTAAATTCTGCTCTTGGAGTTATTTATGCCTGTTGTATCTGTGTAACAAAATACCATCTGATGACTTCCTACCGTATATCTCTTCCTATCTCTACTTTCAGTTACGTCACGTTGGTAGCTTGCAATCGGTCACACAGGGAATCTTTGTACCATGGATATCAGCAACCACTATAAATAAAGATTTCCCTCTCCCCACCTTGAATGCTAGTTTTTAAACATTATCAGCACACCAGTGAGTCATGCCTGATTAAGTAGACATCAGACAAAGATGAAGAAAGACCTCAACATAAATGACAGTGATCTTTTAGCAAAGTCAATAGCTCTCATAACACCGTATAACATTTCCTTCACTCCATTAGTGAATCCACTAGATCCTTCCTTAGAGAATACTGACTTTAAGTTTATACACAGTTTTTATTAAGTTTGACTCTCGGGTTTGTTTGTCTACAGAAACAAATGTGGAGGGCACACTGTTATGAGGGAGACATGACAGCTAAGGTGTGGACTGTGAACAGTTTGGCGACAAAGAAGGAGAAATAAAAGCAGTGAAAACCTAGAGAGGAACAAATAAAGCCCAGGAGTGTGAGGTCACTAGTATAAGGAAACCCTGAAATAGTCACTATCACACAGCATAGAACAAGAGTTAATGCCCTTAGGGCAGCTAAGAGTCCTCAAGAACATGTTTGCTGTCTTCTATGTATTGTTTAAGAAAGAATGGTGTGTAACATGCATTTTAAATATCTAAAAATGCATTTCATCAAAACAGGCTGGGAAAACTATATATCCACATATAAAAGAATGGATTTGGATCCTTACCTTAAAACTTTAAGTGGATCTAAAGACCCAAACATAAGAGCTACAACTATAACATTCTTAGAAGAAAACAGGAGAAAAGCTTCATTCAAAGCTTCAGTTCAGCTTTGAATTTGGCAATGATTTTTTGGATATGACACTGAAAGCATAGGCAAGAACAATAACAGAAATAAATTGGATTTCATCAAAATTAAAAACTTCTGTGAGCCAAAGGGCACTATCAAGAAAGTGAAAAGGCAACTCATGGAATGGGAGAAAATATTTACAAGCTATATATCTGATAAGCAGTTAATATTCAGAATATATAATGAACTCCTACAACTCAACAACAACAAAAATAAACCACCTAGTTAAAAAATTGACAAAGGACTTGAATAGACATTTCTCCAGAGAAGAGATACAAATGGCCAATAAGAACACAAAATGACGCTCAAGATCACTATCACTAACAAAATGCAAATCAAAGTCACAAGATACCATTTCACATCCGTTACAATGGCTATTATTTAAAAAGCAGAAAATAAGAAGTGTTGGTGAGGATGTAGAGAAGTTAGAACACTTGTGCCTTACCTGTGAAAAGGTCAAATAGCACAGACACAATGGAAAACAGTACAGCAGATTCTCAAAAAATTAAACATAGAATTATCATATGACCCAGTAATTCCATTTCCTGGGACACACCCAAAAGAATTAAAAGCAGGAAATAGAGAACAGATATTTGTACACTCGTGTTCATAGCAGTATTATTCACAATAGCCAAAACGTGGAGACAACTTAAATGCACATAGGCAGAAGAAAAGATAAGCAAAATGTGGTATATGTGTACAATGGAATATTACTCAGCCTGTACAACAAAGATAAACCTAAATACATGCTTAGTGAAATCAGGCAGATAGAAAAGCACAAACATTGTATGATTCCATTTAGTTGAGGTATGTAAAATAGTCAAGTCCATGGAGACAGCAAGTAGGATACTGGTTGCCAGAGGCTTGGGGAGGGGTAAATGGAGAGTTACTAAACAATAACTGGATGCAGAGTTTCAGTTTAGAAAGATGAATAAGTTCCGAAGATGGATAGTGATGATGATTGCACAACAATGTGAGTATCCTTAAAGCCACTTAAATTGTACACCTAAAAATGAATCGTACACTTAAAAATGGTTAAGATAAAGGGAGGGTGGGAGGGAGGTTCAAGAAAGAGGGAATATATGTATGCTTATGGCTGGTTCATGTTGTTGTACAGCAGAAAATAACACAACATTGTAAAGCAATTATCCTCCAATTAAGATATTTTTTAAAATGATAAACTTTATGTGATGTAAATTTTACCACCACAAAAAGTGCTTTATAAGCATAAAAATCTAAAAATGGTTATTATATGTACTTTATTTAAAATTGTTATTTAACATACTTTTTAAAATGTACAACTTTAAGTGGACAAGCTCCAGGTCTCCAGAATAATACTATATATGAAACATCATGGTCTCTGATTGGAATGGGACACAAGAATTGAGATTTATTTGTTATCAGTGTAATCATAAATATCAGCAATGACATCCTCTATTGCTATAAGTTCAACCTCTGATCAACTATAAAGACAAATACAGTCCTTGAAAGTGTCTGTGGAGGGAGAGAGAAAGAACAGGATTAGACTAGAAGGGTGGACAGTGGGTGGCTTCTCTTGGGGAAGTTTAAAAAAGTGAAGATGAAAGAAGGTAAGGTGTCCTTAATAGTTACAAAAGAATGTGAACTACAGTGTGACAGGAGACTAAAAAGAAAAAAAAAGATCCTTGGGGTGGGCTCAAAAACTGCTGGCTTTTGCAGGTGTTGCTATAGGATACCACTTTGGAACTCTTAACACATTTGTTTCCCCATGCCTGACTCTGCCTGACCTCTGTTTGAAATTTGCCCTGAGTTCATTGTCTCAGACAGGACTGAAAAAGAGATTCTGGGAGCTTCCTCTTGGGTTTGTGTATTTCAATAGCCCATATACCTGAACAGAACAAAGAGATCAAGGTTTCAGTCATAGCATTTCAGAATTGAAGGAGAAGTGGTCACCTTCCCCCATCTTCTGCCCCAAGAACACGAAGACCAGAAATTATGTGCCTGGGTTGTTGTGAGGGAGAAAAGGTGGGGAGAAGAGGAGCATTAGGAATACCCCGGATGTCAGTGGCCTTGGAGATGGTTGTCCTGCAGCAGCCATAGGGCTGGGGCTGCAGGGTGAGTGTAGGGGAAGCGGGCAGGCTCTTATTTTGGCAGAGATGTCTGCTTGTTGTAAGAGAAACCCTAGACCAAGAATAAATGCCTGAGATTACATTTCTGCCACTTCAGTAGAGTGGTGATGCAGAACAGAAATTAAGTTATAGAAAAATCAAGAAAGCTACATTTTTTCCATATGCGAGTTTGTGTACTGAGATTTGCACTTAGTACAGTTTGGGGAGTCTAGGAAATCATGATTATGATCCAGGAAAGCATATAAAGTGAGGATAGTGGAGCTGGTGGAAATTCTAAGGTTTAGTGAGCAAGCAGTAGAATTATCTATAAAAGAGCTACAGATCCCAAAGGTAAGGAGAGCACCAGGAGAGAGTGTTGGCCTGGAGCACGAAGACCCACATACTATCAAGTGGCCTGCAAGCTGGTTGTGCCAGAATCAAGAAAGTGCTCTCACTGACATGGCCTTAGAGTGTAATTCTCTTCTCTGACTCACCCTGGTTAACAACTGAGCCTGTCTTAGCCACCAAGAAAACCCAATCCCACTGGTTTCCATTTTGCAGTCCCCAATTTGGGTGACATAAGGGCACCTACAGGGCTTTTCAGGTCATGCCTGATGTGTTTCTTAAATGTCTTTCCACCTGGTCCATAATGGTTCATTCCTGTTGCCCAGGGTATCCTCATCACAATCTCACCTCTTTAATTCTCCCAAGTAACCTCAACACTGTGACCTTACCTCCTCCTTTCAGCCTGTCTTTGGGATTAGGATCAATACCTGCTGCCTGGCTTTTATTCCAGTGATGGATAGCTTTGGAAACTCTTATCTGGGCTGGTTTTCTGTCTCCATCTGATACTCCAAACTAATCTTCAGCCAAAGAGTCTTTAAAAAATGTCCATATTTTAAAGAAAGATGGATGATCCTCTCTATTTCAAATAAGAAGGAAAATCAAAATGGGAACAAAGAAGGAATTTGGTTCTGTTTTGTTTCAAGGAGTCCTTGAAGAGCTATTAATAGATTGTCTTTCTTCTCTTTGGTTACTTTGATGCTCCACATTCAGTTAGAACCTGGCTGCGAGGACGGTAGTGGGCAGGAGCAACCTGGGGCTTGAACTTGAGTTGTCAGTAGAACTTTTGAATATCTTTAAAATTTTTTTCTCAAAAAATTATTTTCTGCCTTTTCTTTCAGGCTCGAGAAATAACAAAATTTCAAGAAACAGCTGAGATTTCATTCAGACACTCAACTTAGGCCCCACATGGAAATTCTAAAGCTTCCCTCATGGTGGCTCATTCTCGTAGGTCCTCTTGAGACTTGTGCTTGAATGTTCAGCCTCAAGGAGGAAACGAACTGCCATATATTCTACTCAGAGTCACTCCTTCATTTGCAGATGGCTTTGGGATTGTGCTTAGAGTTACTTGTCCCCATCCTGAGTGGGGAGGTGATTAAAGCTGGAAATAGACACAGAGTGAGATGGAGTCAATTTGGCATTTGAAGTGGAATTACTATGAGTGGTTTAAGCCATTATTTTAGGAATTAGACCTTGCCGGATCATCAGAGTGTGTTAAGCAGTTATCTTAACTGCTTAACAGTGAATCTGCTGTCCCTGTGTCTGATGAGGACCAGAAGTCAGCAGTCCATTGTCCAGTCACAGAATGAAGACAATGGGCATCAAGTTGGGGAGAGGCAAGGACAGATGGGGACCTGGGAGGGAGTGCAAGAACCCATGTAAGTCTCTCAGCACCCTCAAGCACCTGCCCAGGTGTCTGCAGGTTGGTAGCTGCCTCAGCCACAAGGGAAGCCAGCAGATTCACAGCAGTGTGTGAGCTGCCCCTTTTTACACTGGCAAACTTTTTGTGCCTCTCACTTTCTATCTCTTTCATGTATTTAAGAAATTGTTTTTTTGAAGGAAAAGCAATAATAGAGACTAACTAAATAAATAGAGAAGCAACTAGATATTGCCTCCCCACCTCCAGGTAGAGTCACATCTTTGTAGACCTGGGAGCTATGATACCAATGGCTGTTTGGAAAATGTCTTCTGAAATGGCCCCTTCTGGAAAACTAGAAAAATAAGCTCCACCCACCCACCAATGACTTTAAAAGAACCAAATAATCTTGATGTCATTAAAGATGAACTAAACAACCTCCATGGTAAACACACATTTTCCATCTTTGTTGCCCTTTCTTGTGCACCTTGGAGATACTGGTCATTATTCTCCATATTTGAGTATCACAACTCTAAAGCAAGAGTTCCCAAAGCAATGCTCAGTTACACAACCTCACCTAAATTGTCAGATTTTTAAAATGCAGGTGATTCAGTAGATCTGAATGGGTCTTAAAATCTATCTTCAGTCAATAGATACTATTTAAAGTAGATAAATCAATAAAGACAAGATTTATACTTAGCAGGTATAGACAAAAATGTTGAAATGCTGAAATGCTTCATTTCTAGCTGTTAGAGAGCCAGTGTCACAATCTTCTCTTCCGTGTAGAGGGTTGACCAGTAGTCATCTCACAAAAGCTACATCCATGGGCTAAACAGAAATCTGTGACTTTATGTGGGAAGAGGGTCTTTTGCAGATATAACTGAATTAAGAATTTCAAGATGACATCATCCTAGATTGTCTGGATGGGCCCTAAATTCAGTGACAAGTGTCAGACTCAGAGAAGAAGGCCATGCAAAGATGGCAGTGGAGACTGGAGTGAGGTAGCCACAAGCCAAGGAATGTCTGGAGCCACCAGAGGTGGAAGGAACAAGGGAGGATTCTACTCCAGAGCCTTGGGAGGTGGTGAGGCTCACTGACACCTTGGTTTCAGACTTCTGGCTTCCAGAACTATGAAGCACTATTTTAATCCATCAAGTTTGTGACAGTTTATTATAGTGGCTACAGAAAACATACCCCTTCACATCTCTCTGTAACCCTGCAAGTAAAAGTTAATCTCTGATAAAATAGGGGTTGCCAAGAAATTGTTCCAATACCATGGATAGGCAGCAGTTTTGATGGGTTGTTGGATATCCCTTAAAGTAAAGTAAAGTTGCTCAGTTGTGTCCGACTCTTTGCAACCCCATGGACTGTAGCCTACCAGGCTCCTCTGTCCATGGGATTTTCCAGGCAAGAATACTGGAGTGGGGTGCCATTTCCTTCTCCAGGGGATCTTCCTGACCCAGGGATCGAACCTGGGCCTCCAGCATTGCAGACAGACGCTTTACCGTCTGAGCCACCAGGGAAGATATAATCTCTTACCAGCTATTAAACATTTTGAAGAACACCATGAATAAAAGTATAAGCATATTATTGAATATTACAGAGGTAAGTACCAAAAGAAGAATATAAAGCAGAAATGGTTTTGTTAAAATGATTAGGAGATAAGGCTAGGCAGGAAGAGAAATCTATCTTTTCATTTTCTTCTCTTCTGTCCTTTTTCAAATTTTACTTTCCATGTACATACATTATTTTTTAAATCACTAAGAAAAAAGAAAATATCAGATAATGATACAAACATGTTTAAGAATGTCTGCGCTAGAGAACAAGTCAAAGATTTCACATGAGAAATCAGCACAAGACAAAACGGGGAAACAGATAAGGTAATTCTGGGAGCTTCTAATCCAGACAACTCTAAGTCAAGGAAGAAAGGTCAAGTGTCTGAAAAGAGCCTCCACTAGAGGGTACGTGTTTCTAAGCTTCATCACATTTGAAGCCTTTATCACTCCTGAGATGGCCGTATTTCAGCCAGGTCTATGGTCTGTGATGGGAAGGACTATTCATCCGTGAGTATACACACTGATTGCCTATCATTAGTACACCACTGCTTGCCTAAGTCTTGAGATATTTATGATGAGGAGTGATTATTACATATATAAAAATCACACTAATGTTTTATATGAAAAGAAAATCACACCGACAAGGAGAAAAGTCTATTTCGCCTATTGACAGCCCCCACTACCATCCTTAAGATCTGCCAAGAGTTCTTGTTGCAAAACATTGATTTTATAATAGCAATAAGGTTTCCAGAAGACAAAAATATGAGCTTGTTTACTCCTGGAAGGTTTTATTATTCATGCAAACAATTAGTCAAGTACAGAGGCTGTGATATACATTGCAAAATCATTTCTGAGCCAGAAAGCCCTCAAGAAGAGAAATTCAATAGAAATGATTTTGCAAAATATGATTAAAATGATTTTTTAAACTAAGGACTAAAAAGCCAGGCTCCACACCTGGAACAAAGGTTGAACCCAGTCAAGATTTGCGATCAAGAAGAAATGGATGGAAGCAAGGTTTATTTTAAGGGCTGTCATATAGTCAGCTGTGTTGTTTGCACCAACAGAAACTTCCAGACTGTGGGATACCTGCAGCTTAAACCTAAGTCTAGTAAGGCATCCCAGACCTACTGAATCACAGGCTGCTGGTTCCAGCTGGTTACCAGTCTCTCTAACTGTGGCTGTTCATGATGAGTTAAATGTATTTAGTATGAGTGAGTCAAATCCATTTTCCTTTTACCTTAACACAATCTGCTTTCTCCCCTAAAACACATCGTCCAGATTCAAACTATAGATTTCCTTCCTACATAATATTGTGCAGAATAATAGCAATGATGTAGTTAATTTAAGCTGTCAATATTTTATGGGCAAACACTAGAGGGTTGTCAGGGATTCAGAAGTAAACTAAAGTGTTTCCATGAGACTCTAGTGATGGCAGTGAGCTTTTTGTTTTCCCTCACCTCCCATTCTCCATGCATTCATTTCCTTTCTTCCCTTGCTCCTGCTAGGGTCCCCAAATTTCTAACTATATGATTTGGGTGTTCCTGACCTTTCCCCAGTTGGAACTAATTGGCCTTAATCACCTGATCCCTCTGATTGGTTCAGAGGTGAGCATGTGACACAAGTTAATCTAAGCAGAAGGAAGCTCTGATGGGTAGAAAAAGCTAATGTTTTCTCCCCAGAGATGAGAATTAAGATCCATCTAACCCTAGTTGTTGCTGCCAAGCATTCCACAGTAATGAGGAGAACCAGCCTTAAAAGAAGCTGACACAGTGCAAGGCAGAGCAGAGTGAATGACATGGGTGACATTGTTGAGCTTCTGGATCAGTTCTCACATAAAATTCTCCCCAAATCTGGATTTCTCTGCCAATAAATTCCTTTCAGTTCTTTAAGATGATTTAAGTTTCTCTTACATACAACTGAAGGCTAATAGATATAATGACCGAGGCAAAATTGTGGCATCTGTAAACATCCAGCTACTTTCCATGCAAATCCCTAGGGTTCATCCCCAAAAGTAAGACTGGAATGTTGGGGCCACTCCTAAGTAACTCTAATTACTAGAGACCTTGAAACACTTCCAGGGGCTTCCCTGGTGGCTCAGTGGTAAAGAATCCACCTGTAAAACAGACGATGCAGAAATACAGGTTTGATCCCTGATCCAGGAACATCCCAATGCCATGGAACAACTAAGCCCATGAAAGTTTAAGTTGCTCAGTCATGTCCAACTCTTTGCGATCCCATGGACTATACAGTCCATGGAATTCTCCAGGCCAGAATACTGGAGTGGGTAGCCTTTCCCTTCTCCAGGGAATCTTCCCAACCCAGGTCTCCCACATTGCGGGCGAATTCTTTACCACCTGAGCCACCAGGGAAGCCCAGCTAAGCCCATGCACAACTATTGAGTCTGTGCTCTAGAGCCTCGGGGCCACAACTGCTGTAGCCAGTGCTCTGCAACAAGAGAGCCACCACAATGAGAAGCCTGTGCATCACACCTAGAGAGTAGCCCCGGTTTGTCACAACTGGAGGAGAGCCCGCATAGCACAGACAAAAATCAACCAATAAAATTACATATAGAAAAATTTCCAGAAATCTATGTACAGAATATTATGTTGAGATTTGAACTCTTGACGAATCTGCAATTACCAGGGGTCCTTGGTATTTACTGAATAGTGTTTCAGCCATGAGGAAGGGAGGATACATCTAGGAACACCCCAGCTTCCTGGGGTCATTGGACTTGAGGGTGAATTTTGGCTGCTGCCAAGAAAAGGTCTTGGTCATGTAACGGTTTGGCCAGAATCAGGACAACTTCCTATTCAAACTTCCATTTGCCCTTCTGTTCTAGAGGCACTGAGTGAAAATGTACAGGTCAGCTGGTTAAAATAATTCATGATACAGAGTTCCTTTACCACTGAAGTGTCTGCGAGAAGAGCCGCCAAAGGATCCAAGAAAACATTCCTACAGGGTCAGTCTGTGGATGCAAGATATTCTTAAATCTTTTAAATGAGTGTTCAATATATTGCCTTAATAATAAATTTATTTATTCATACCTTACTTCCAAAAATGATTTGCAGTGGATTTAATACTACGTAGGATAAATAAGATTAAATAAATGGATGAACTCAATATAAGAGTAATGATAAGAAAATAAAATAAATATAAGGAAAAGTTAGTATATAAAATGGTTTCATAATATCCTGTGCAGTTGCTATAGGAGGACAACAGATTTGTCTCTGACCTCTCAAATTAGCCAAAGCAAAGAGGGAAACATACCTCTAATAGATTCATGAAGTCCAACAGATTTTTTAAAAAAGAGAGAAAGAAAAGAAACAAAAATTGTTACACAGGAAAGAACAGTTTTACTGAGAAAACTTCCTCCTGTAGTAATTTCTCACTGTGTTACAGAGACCCTCCAAGAACAAATTCTGGAAAACACGTCAACATAGCTGATGGCATAACCTCAAAGTGCAGTTCAGCAACAGCAGTTCTAAGTAAGGAATCAAACACTCTCTGGTCACAGCTCTTTAATTATCTGCCACAGTCCAATCTGGCAATTTACAATGTCCGTTTAAATGTCAAGACCCCAAGCTTGAGGGTGCTACCCATGGGCATCTTGTATCCATGCGGAGCCACCATCTACGAGGAAAGCTGACGTGAGAGATGGAGAGAAACACAGATGGATTTGACTGAACACCTGGACTACTCAGTTCTATCAGCTAATCAATTCCATTTTTGCTTAAATAGTAGGAATTGGGTTCTTTTCTCTCTACTGTGTTCCCATACTCTTGAGGGATGATGCCCACTCTCGTCAAAGTCAAAGGCTAAGTTCAGGGGGAGAGAGATAGGGGAGCACGTATCTTTCCTACAGGTAAGAGCAGTAGGAGGTTCATTCTAATCCCTATCACTCCCTCCACACAGCTGTGACCAAGTAGCAAATGGGCAGCAAGATGTATATTTGCAGGACCTTCTCATCCCTCATTGTTAAGTGAAGCCAATGGTTTCTGTTTCTTTATTTCATACTTATTAAATTGTGAGTCTGTGAAATGACACTACATGAGTTGATCCTATAAAGGAATTGAATCTGTGTCATTTGAGCAACCAGCTGCTAGAGAACAGATGGTGTGTCTGAGCATGAGATAGTTTGCTCCTCTAAAAGCTCCCCTCTTTACAAGTGCTTTGCTCCCTGCAGCAGCTCTGACTTGTTCCGGGTAATCTATATTTATCAATAGGGTATGAACATTGTAAAAATAAGGCAATTATAGTTCCATGACAGCGCTAAATATTATGTCACTATATGAAGCAAATGGCATTGCTAGTCATTTCTTCAAATATTATTTGCTTTATAAAAGCTGCATTTCAAAGCATTGGAACCCAGCGGGGATTCTTTGTCAACAATCTGCCATTTCTAGCTAAATTAAGTAATCATCTGGCTACTATATTTAGAAAGTGTGTGCAGGCTACAGAACATATAGAGAGCTCTAAATGGTGCATTTATCTTCAGGGACACCATTACATAGGAGCAGAGGAGTATCTGCTTTTAAGAGAAAATGGGCTGTCTATTAGAACCACAGAACAAAAGAGACACTGTAAAGAAGTTACTTCTCCCAGAAAATCAAAGTGTGATCAGGTTGTTTATGAAGATAGGGTAGAATATCGTGGAATTTTTCTCAAAGAGTTTCTCCTCCCTATGTTAAGTTTCTCCTCGCTCTATACCAAGCAAAAGCTTTAAAAGAGCTCCCCTCAGGTTTCAGAATCCCTCCTTCTATAGAAGCACTCTGTGCTCACAGACCAGGATTCAGTATCTTAAACCATTACAGTGATCTTGTAAACAATGATAGAGCTCCCATTTATTGTGCACTTACTATGTCTTAGGAATAATAGACATTGTACATATCTCATCAAGTAAATGAGATGAAATTATATGGATAAGTGTGTGTGTGTGTGTGTGTGTGTGTGTGTGTGTGTGGTGTGGTGCCTAGTGTGCTTAGGATATTTATACAAGGTATATATTTTAATTTTATAAATAAGGAAACCACAGCTCAGAGGTATAAGAAATTTGCCTAATACCTGGTATAAAGTAAGAGACAAAGACAGCTCAGGCTACTGCTGAGTCCACTCTGGCTACCACACCATGTGTGTGTGTGTGTCCCTCAGTCGTGTCTGACTCTCTGCGACCCCATGGACCATAGCCCACCAGGCTCCTCTGTCCATGGATTTTCCAGGGAAGAATACTGGAGCAGGTGGCCATTTCTTTCTCCAGGGGATCTTCCTGACCCAGGGATTGAACCCACAACTCTTGTGTCTCCTGCACTGGCAGGCAGATTCTTTACCACTGAGCCACCTGGGAAACCCAGCAACCACACCATGGCTGCCTCCTAAACAATGAAACCTTCTGCCATATTTGCCCTGTGATGTTAATCCATGTCCTTCTCTTGAATTTTCAAACTCCTCTCACATTCTTTCTATTCCTGCCCAAGGAAATGGGCTAAAATGTATCAACTGTTTTCAGGAGCTGACCTGAGTTTTCGGGAAACAAAACAAAACAGAATTCCAAAGAAAATTTGTGCAAACGACTAAGAAGAGAGGACTTGAGACCAGCAGAGGACTTGAGACCGCTAGTATGTCCATTGTCTGACTTCTCGCAGCCCCGTCCTGATTATCCCATGGGCCCTGAAGATGGGCTTATTCCATGCCTGTACTGCTGCAGAGAAAAGACCACAGGACCTTACTGTCCATAAAAACTCTTTGCAGGAGGGAGTGAGGAGAGTGTCAGGCATCCAGGAGTGGGCCTGACATTCCTGGTAAACTGGAGTAAACAGTTTGCAGTAAACTGCACGTGTTTACCCATTAAACATCCAGCCTTTCTTTTCTACCTGAGATCTACTCTGGTCAGCAAGAATCTGAATACGACCTGCTGTGAGGTAGGACAGAGAGAAAGAGAGCGAAAGAAAAAGGAAGAGAGAGACAGAAAGCTGCTTCTGCTTGGAGTTCATTGAGCTTCTTTTGCCTAAAGAGTTCATAATTTTCTAACCATCATTTATTCAAATAAATTGTTCTTCTCTCTCCTTTTCTTCTAGGACTCTAATCGCATATATGGTAAACAGCTTAGTACTATCCCACAAGCCATCACTGCTCTGTTATTTGCTTTTTTCAGTGATTTTTCTACATATACTTTATTTTGTATCAATTCTGTCCCTATGTCTTCAAATTCACTGATCTTTCTTCTTTAGTACCTAGTCTTCTATTAATTTCACATGCTAAATTTTTTAAAATCTTGTATTTTTCACCCCTAAAAATTTCATTTGGTTCTTTTTATCTTCCATTTGTCTTCTCATTATGTTCATACACTTTAACTGTTTGATCATGCATGTTTATAATAGCTGCTTTAACATCTTTTTCTGCTGATTGTATCTATAGAACCAACCCATGCTGATTGACTGACTTTGTTCTGGTTATGGGTCACACTTCCCTGCTTTGTGGCATGTCTAATGATTTTTTAAATTGGATTAAGGACATCATGAATGTTATGTTGTTGAAAGCCTGGATTTTTGTTTGTTTTCCTTTAAAGCGCATCAGGCTTTGTTTTGGTGAGCAATTGCTTGCTTTTCAGCTTGATCCTGTCTAGACCTGTTTTCTTAGCTTTTCAATCACACATCTTTTCTTTTTATTTCAGGGGTGTTCAGCCTTACTGGCCATTAAGGCATGGCTCCCTCTGGTCTCCCCTGCAAGTCCTGGGAGACCAGTGAAGACTCTCTACTCTGGCTGGTTGGAGTGTAAACATTTCACTGCCCTGGTGAACTTACAAGACCCAGAATGCATTTTCCCTTGCCTTAGCGTGTTTCACGCATGCACATACAACCCAATCATCAGCAAGATTCAAGGGGCCCTCCATGAGGATTTATCTAGCTCTATTTCCGCCTAGTACATTCTTCTTCAAACTATGACCTGCAATGTCCATATTCCTCAGAGTCCCCAATCTCCTTTTCCTCGATTCAGCAAGCCCACTGTGCTCTGCTTGGGATTCCCCTTCCTGGACTACAGTGTAGAAATCGCCTCCAAGTGGAAGCCAGGTAACAGTGGGCCTCATCTTGTTTGATTCCCATCTCTCAGGAATCACAGCTGCCTCTGTCCAATGTTTGAAAATAGTTGTTTCATCAATTGCCCAGTCTTCAACTTATTTATGGTGGAAAGGCCCTAGTGCCTCTATCCTAAAATAAAACAGAAGTGAGAGGAATTTTTAAAATTTGAAAGTCATCATAACATTTCCCAAATTTCCCAAATTCCTATGCAACACTTCTTTCAGAATATCTATTAATGTCTTCAGGAATTAGTCTTCCTTTGGAAAACTTGTTTAAAGAGCATGATTCTTAGAAGGGGAATAGGCTTATGAAGGGCATCAGAGAAGATGATTATATAGGCTTAGTACATCCCTAATACAATATAGTTATTTTTCTTCAAACAGCTCATCTTTCAGTGAGTTTGGTTTGGTCTATTCTTTGGATTTATGATTATTTAAATTTTTGAATTATGCTTTGTTAATACTTACTGTTAAGTATCCCACATTGATTGGAAAATTTAGTTACCAGGAGAAATGACACTGCAAAATTCCTCCCAATATTTAATTTCCAAATTAATACAATTAATCCATTTTTTATTCAATGCATTAAACCTCCAATTACTTGACTGGCAGCATGTTTGTAACTTTTAGGGGGTTTTCTCCACAACTATGTGACAGAATCCTCACAGGTACTTGCATGTGTGGCCCAAATGTCCCTGGACTCACCAGTTTGTAGGTCAGATTACCTCCCTGGGGGTAGAGGGTGGAAGACTGGGTCATATGCATCACAGTTCGTACCTCCAGCTCCAGGGCTCTGAATTCTTCATGGCACCCCAAGGCACCTTACCAGGCCTCAAGCCGACTTCCCTTTCATAACTCAGACCCTGTCCCTCTGCCTTCCTTTGGTCACTATTTTCAATACTGCCTTAACAGTAATTTTTTTAAAGCAAGAAAATATAATTCAAAGGCAATAAAAGAGTTCTTTGAAAGTCAGGCAAAATTTCCAAGATATACAAGGAGAGACTGAAATATGATTTGCTGAATCCATTGGAAGCTTTGGTTCAATGTAATAAATATTTATTAAGCATGTCATTTGTCCATGATGAAGTATTTTTAAGAATTCTCAATAGCTCATCTCCAGCTTTGTGAGAACCAACACAACACAATCAAGCCAGCATCACGTGAAATACTTTGTCATCCCTCACCAGGACCTCTGATGTCTTTTTTTTCCTTTTGAAGAAAATCTTCATTTCTGGGATTTATTAATTGATACTATATTTTGTAGAAGTTTAGAGGGTAGGGTTTGTTCAAATTACCAGATATTAACACACAGATGAACTTCTCAAGTTTAAGTCATTCCAGCTGCAATGTGACTTTAAGAAGAAATGAAAGGGAAGCAGAAGAAAGAGGGAACAATTCAGTAAGTGAACAAGTGCAGATTCATGAAATAGAAGAAAAAGCGCTGGCACAGGAGAGATATAAGACAGTGAAATAAAATTCAAGGCTCATGTATATGTAGGTGAATAAATGTGGGGGACAGGGTGGAGAGAGAGAAATATAAAGCTGAAGTCATCTAAGTATTTCCATCAGAAAACAAAACAAAATAAAAAACGTTTCTCCATTTCACTGGTAGCCTTACTTTTCCCAACTTTCTCTTAAGTAAAAAATACTGGGATATCCCTGGGAGTTCAGTGGTTAGGACTTGAGCTTTCACTGCCAGGGCGGGGTTCAATTTCTCTTCAGAGAAATATGATTTCACAAGTTGTGTGGTGCAGCCAGAAAAATACTATCTGTAGTTTTAGGTAGAACGAGCTACTTGCATGTATAAATAGTTCAGAAAACATCTATAAACCCCATGAATCGATAATCTCTCCATGTATATGTCTGTAAAACTAAGACTAATTTTATCAGATATAAGCACCTAGAACCCAGCAGGTTCTAGGATACTTCACAAGTATCCATTTAATGTATGAATTCCTGACAATAATAGAGTGTACTGCGTAGCTTAAAAACCAATGCCATACAACCTGGTTTTCTCAGTTGCATTGATCTCATGTCTTTGAGTACTAAAATACTAGTATTATGCAATAGTACCACTTTTGTTAGAAAATCTGGAAGAACAGATTATTTATGCTTCAAATTAAAAGTATAATCTAATTTACTGGGGGTTAATGTATGCTCCCAGAGAAGGCAATGGCACCCCACTCCAGTACTCTTGCCTGGAAAATCCCACGGATGGAGGAACCTGGTGGGCTGCAGTCCATGGGGTCGCTAAGAGTCGGACACGACTGAACAACTTCACTTTCACTTTTCACTTTCATGCACTGGAGAAGGAAATGGCAACCCACTCTAGTGTTCTTGCCTGGAGAATCCCAGGGACGGGGGAGCCTGGTGGGCTGCCGTCTATGGGGTCGCACAGAGTCGGACACGACTGAAGGGACTTAGCAGCAGCAGCAATGTATGCACCATGGATGGCTCCTTACTTTTAACCCTAATTCTGCTGAAGACATTGTTTTCTGCTCACACAGGTACACGTGATTTGAGAGCACTCATCTTTGGACTCACGTGAAACCCACCTTCGGTTTGGAACTGCAGCTGCTTCTAACAGAACCCGTTGCTTGTGGTTTTGCCTCACTGCACATGGACTCGACAATGCCTTTGTTCAGCGTCTGTCCCTCATCGCTAGCTTCCACTCACTATGCTATCTTCTTTTTTCTTTTTCCTGTTACCAGTTTCCAAAGTGAAATACTTTTTAAATTAATTTTTATTGGCGTATAGTTGCCTTACAATGTCATGTCACTTTCTACCATACAGGAAATTGAGTCAGCTATTCATATATATATATATGATATATCCTATATATATATATATATAAGATCCTATATATATATATATATAAGATATATATATATCCTCTCTTTTTTGTATTTCTTTCCCATTTAGGTCATCTCAGAGCACTGAGCAGAGTTCCCTGATATATACACTATTGATGCTATGTATAAAATAGATAACGAATGGGAATCCAAAGTGCAATAGTTGATAGCAAAACTATCTAGCACCAATACGTGCGACGTGCCTCAGTGTGTACATACAGCAAGCCTTCCCATCTGATACCCACTACACTGCCAAACCGTGACCGCTTATGCCTCTACTTTGACACCTGATTCACGCATGTCCTCTGAGGGAAGGCGTGATGACCAACATTCCCTTCTATCATTGGCAGACCTAATGGATGACCTTCCTTAGGCCAGTAGAACTGATGTTCAGTTTATGTGTGCTGATGACACCACTGCAGAAGCCAATTCCTGACACCAGTTCTAACCTTGTCAGGCAACGTCCTGTTCCTGTTTGATGAGATGCTTCAGTATTTCTGATAAAATAATTGATTATTAATGTTTATAGGGTTTTTCATCATAATTGATGTCAGTGATCCTCATGCTGCTCAAGGATCACATGAGGTGCTTTTTGACAATGCACATTCTGGGATCCCTTTCTCAGAGATTAACAGGACTTGTATGTGGCCCAGGAATCTGCATTTTCACAAACACCTCCAGGATACAGGAAGGTCCTAGATTGTACTTTGAGACACACTGACCTATACAGCCTCAGACAAGTGCACCATTAGATTCAATCTATAAACTATTTTATAAAAAGCACATTCTGCATTTTACCAATGGGTAAACAAGACATTAAGGGCTACCCAAATGACACTAGTGGTAAAGAACCAGCCTGGCAAAGCAGAAGATGTAAGAAACACTGGTTCGATCCCTGGGTCGGGAAGATCCTATGGAGGAGAACACAGCAACCCACTCCAGTATTCTTGCCTAGAGAATCCCATGGACAGAAGAGCCTGGCAGGCTGCAGTCCATGGGGTCACAAAGAGTCAGACATGACTGAGACAACTTAGCATGCATTCATGCAAACAAGACATCGCACTCTGACTTTTATTAACAGATAATCAATAATTCAAACATCACTTCAACTTTACTAGCTGACATTTTGTCCAATTCAGTATTTCAGCTTTGAAACACTATTACCCTGAAGAGGGTCACCAGCACTTTCACGTGATAGTTTGACCTTGATAAAACACTACGCAGCACAGACAGCATGTCCTCGAACGAGAGGTCCCACTCCAGCTAAGTCAGGAGACACCTGAGCAGAGAAAGAAATGGATTTGTTGCCCTGTCTAAATCAAATATGGAACTTTGTCCCATTCTATTTGTAACTAAAACACAACCATTGAGACTTCAAGTCTGTCAAATATTAGCCAAAGATACACTTGACCTGGAGTGAGGTATCGGGAATTTTTAAACATTTAACTCCTAGTGTGTATTAGTATGAAACCAAGTTGAGCAGAACCCATTAATGTCACAGTGATCGGTTACCAATGGAAATAAATAATTCATGATGAAGGGAATTAGTCTAATTAGCAGGCAGTTTGAGTCCTTTGATAAAATCCAGCTCTAATTCCGTGAAGGGCAGGAAGTGCTGTCATCAGTCAGCCCTGAAAAGATTAGCATCTATTATGAATGAGGTTCGACACCCCAGCGAAGTCATGTGTGTCCTGGAGACAAACTTAATATGTTCCAGAATGGGCCACAGTTTGTCTCACCAACACATCACGATTCCTACCAGGCTATTGTATGTAATAACAAGCAAAGATCAGTGCTCCATCCTGTCACTCGCCCCAGTGTCCGTCATTCTGACAACTGTGCAAATACGTTCTCCATGCAAAGTAGGGAGTGTGCCCTGATGCTTGTAAAATTGCACAAGATGTCAGAGAAAATACGTGTTACTTTCTCGTTCACCAAAACAAACACTCAGAACCGAATGTCAGCCCTAAAAATGACAGTTTCAAAGACGGTGGGCAATAGAGGATGTCAGGCTTGGTGTGTACACATTTCATTTTCAAAACTGTTGTCAGCCCTTCCGGGAAATTTGCTTCTCTACTTATCTCTCTCTAGATATTGAAGTTATAAGATCAATCATAGGCTCTAGCTTCTGCAACTGCTGATAAATGGACACGAGGGTCCTAAGCAAAGTAGCTGCTGAAATTCCAAACTAATAATATGAGGGAAAACAAGGGAGGAAATAAAAGGTTTTTTTGGCTTTGTGTTTTTATTAGAGTGCACAAATCACTTGGATCACTGGGATGGCTCAGTTCTAGAAAGATTTATGTAGTTTCTGAATCATATGTGGCCTGACTTATCTAAAAGATGTTGACTGTTCCACACTCTGCAAGCCCCACATTATTTTGCAGCCCACAAGCTGACGCGGCATCAGCTGTGTTTCCATTTTTACTTATGAGCCTTTTGAAATTACATGTTTCCATTTTGCAATTTGATGTAATAATGAAGAAACTCCAAATTTGTAAGTTATTGTATTGCTTGTTTTTATTGTGTAAAATTAATTGCTTCATTTATTTATGTCATTAAGAAGGGGGGTACCATTTTGCACATTTTATCATTTGCTGTAATAATTAACATGCCAATAACACCACAGACGCCTTGGAAACAGGACGAATCGAGCCCAAGAGTCTGCACAGCATGTCACATGGCAGCCCCTGTTGTTAGAAGGGCTCTTCCCAAAAGCATGGGGGAAAATGTTACATCATGTGAGCATTGATAATCCCAAGGAGCATATACTGACTTGTGGAAATGGGTTTAAGTCAATACAAGAAATGGCTTTTATGGAAGCAAAAAGTATAATTCTCAAAAATTGTAATCCAGTTGTCCAAACACAGTTGAAACAAGCTTTGATCCTGTAAATTTAACAAGTCTGCAGAAACTTGGTGCCAACAACTTACTTAGATTTGAAAAGATACCTTGGTAAAATTTGGTACAGATTCTTTAAAACTAGCTGTTACTAATGAGGGTTAGATATTGACTATTTCTTTCCAACATATTCATAACCTAGAAAGGTAAATCAAAATCTCATAGCTTTGTATTTTATGTATTCAGCATCATAGCAGGTTTGCATGGGAGTGTGGAAAAACTTTAGATCTGCAAAATCTTTAGCATTTGGAGTATGCCTATTATGACCAGTTACATATACATGTATCTCTTGAAGGTAGAAGAGTAAGATACCACTTCTTACTTGTGGCATCTTCTCCTCCTCCTACCAGTCTTGAGCAGACAGAAAACAATATAGTTGGTGCTGAGTTGGCTGCATGAATGGGCAGAGCCTACCAACCAAAGTGCAGTCAGTCACTCAATCAAGTATTTCTCCAGATTTCTGGTCAGAGAAGACGGCAACATAAACCACAGAAAGACAACAATCCACACATATCTTAGAACACACCTATTGCCCAAAGTCTCAGATGGTTGTAACGGCTGGTCCTTGTAGCTCCAAGACCTGATGGTCTATAGCTGGTTCTAAGTCCTGGATGCAGAGTTCCACTCTGACAGTGTCTATCAGCTAAGCTTGAGGTCTCATGCTCAACAATTTCCTTGTGTCCTGCTGAGAGCTCTGACTCCATGAGAGGACAGGCCTTCCAATTGTGACCTTACTATACTCAAGTGTCCCTGAACAGAGACCTGTAAATGACTGCAGGTATTTTGAGAGCATTCAGCAGCAATTTTTTATTTTAGCACCCAGGACATTAAGCCAAGTTTCATGTCTCCTTAGAATTCAGTCCTCTTTAGCTGGGTGATATTTAAGATAATATATACCTCTGTTACTAGGGCAGCCAGCTCTAAAGCCTAGGAGAGCTGGTTACTTGAGTCCAGTAAAAATCACTAATTTAGATGAAGTGGGAAAAGTCTGTCCAAATTAGTGAAGAAATTAAATGCAGAATTTTTTAAATCAAGAGTTTTGTTCCCTTCATGTGTACGAACACGCCTGAATGGGCCAGGATATCTCTGAGTATTGGCATTAACAACTCAGTTACACAGACACAGAATTAGGATGTCATTTGCTTGTAAATAAGAATTCTAAATCAGTTATTTTTAACTTAAAGTGGTATACTGAAAGTTGTAACCCTTCTTTCCAGAACAGCATACAAATATCCACACAAATGAAATTTAGGCACACTTTCTTTAAGAAATTAAGGTGTTCTTTGTCTTCTTAGTTATATTTAGGCAGTTATTGCTTAATGGGTCAAAAGTATATTTCAGTTCTGGTGTTTAAAGAAATTACTACCAATCATGAGTAACTAAAACCCAAATTAATCATTTAAAAATTTTATCTCAAAAAAAAATTTTATCTCCCACTTTTTAGTTCTATAATTCTATTTGGCCCTCTGCTAAGAAGTTCTGAATTCACATTATCCTACAAAAGGAGATTCCAAAGCTCAGAATACAGGTAACAGGTTCTCATCAGTGATGAGATAGAATGAGAGATTTTCAGAACTAATAATAACTTTCAGAACATAATAATTATTATGTACAATGAACAGATTTGGACAATTGCCTCCTCAATATCAATTTTCTCCTTCCTTCTGGCTAACATAACCTCCATTTTATTTGAGGGTTAAAAGCAAACTCACTCTTGCAGACTCTCTTGCAGCCAGAGTCAGCTATATTGAATTACAGCCAGTGGAAGTTTCTGGAGGTAGCTCTGGAAATGATCTTGACAAGGGCTCACTGGTTTGCCTACTTCATTCACCCTTTTGCTCTTTGCCTAGAGTGCAAAGATGATGTCTGGAGTTCTAGGACTCACGTGACAGTCACAAGGACAGAGCCACATGCTAAGGAGGCTGGGCAGAAATACAGACGCAGAGTGAGGCAATCATGACACCAGTCCTGCACTGATATGTCTCTAGATTTCATGTGATGTGACCCAAAAAAAACACCTCTCTGTTGTTTAAGCTGCTGTTTGATTGGGTTTTCTTTCATTTGCAGTTGAACCTACATCCTAACCAACATACCCATATCTACACAACTTGTCACAATGAAGCTGGGTTCCATGGATTTCTAGGGCAGTGCTTCTCTAGAAATGTGCATATAAATCACCTGGGAATTTTGTTGAAATATAGATTCACTATGGCTGATTCATATCAATGTATGACAAAAAAAAAAAATAAAAAAAAAGATTAAAAAAAATATATAGATTCAAACTCAGGAGGCCTGGGGTAGGGCCAGAGAGCCTGCATTCCAAGGTCCCAGGTGAGGCTGATTCTCCTGGTCTACGGATCAGCCTTTGAGTAATAAAGCTCTAGAGGGTGTATACATCGAATGCAAATTTCATCCAGATGTGATTTTTTTATTTTAATGGTAAGAGGGCCTGTTGTTTTCACCAGGTTCTCAAAGAGGTTGATCAAACAAAAAGATGTAAACCAGATGTTATATGAGATTAATTGACAACAAAAGAAAAGGGACATGATGACTATTGGATTCAGTTTCTCATCCCTGAGGTTCCCCTCCTTGGGGGAAAGAGCAAGCAGATAGATACACCACAAACTGATAATTCTCTACCAGTCCTTCCCCAGCTCCTTCCTCACCCTTCTTTGCCCTTCTCTGGGCTCTGCGAGGAGGGCCCTATTAACTCCATTACCTGGACTTCCTTATCAAATGGCTCTGGTTGGGTGATGTCGGTGGAGATAACAGCAGAGGTCAAAGGCCTGGAGAAAAGAGAAGTGGATTCCCCCTCCCCAACTCCCATCCTGGGTGTCAAATCTCTGGATCACATCTCCGGCCATATAATTATGTCCATCCATGACTGCAGCCCTTCCAGGAGGCCTCTGCCCTCACTGGGCTCTGTTGATGGCATCCTCCTTTCGCCTCCTCAGCTCAAGAAGTAATTCCTGTGGTGACTAGCCTCTGAGGCCTCAATATACCATGTTTGCCTGCACCTCTGAGAAGGTCCCTTCATATAAATCTCTTCACCTGAAACTTCTGGAATGCATTCCACTTTCTACTGTACCCTGAATGATGTACACAGCAACTGCCCTCTGAGTCACCAGGCCAGTGGCCACCTACCAGTTCCTAGTTTGGACTTCTCTCTCTAGAACTCCAAATGGTTGACCACTCTCACACCTCTCGGTCATCAAGATCATGCAGCTGTAGTTTGCTCAGCTCCCCAGTGGAAGGAGATGGGAAGCCAGTGACAGCCTCCTCTAGTCACTGACCCTGTCAGCTGGACCTTCTCCCTCCACCCAAATCCTAGCACCTATAAGATTAAAAATCAAGAGGATTCCCTGGCAGTCCAGTGGTTAGGACTCCATGCTTACACTGCAGTGGGGCATGGGTTTGATCCTTGGCTGGGGAACTAAGATCCTACAAGACATGCAGTGCAGCCAAAAATAAAAAAAAGGTTTAAAAAACAAAATAAACAAACAACAACAACAAAAAACCCAGACTCCTTAGAAGAGCACCAAGGTGTCTTTCCAGCTTCATTTTCAACTTCCATTCATGTCCTGCCTGGGTTCACACTGACCCATTTGTTGCTCCTAAATATATTTTGCTATTTCAAACCTTTAAACCCTTTCTCTTGCTGTTCCTTTTGCCAGAAAAAGGGCTTCTCACTCCTTAGTTATCCAGAAAATTCCTACTTGGACTTTAAAATTCTGCCAAAGGGCGCTCCCACAGACAGTTAGTTCCCTCGTTCTGTCCGTCCTCTGTGCATTCAGAACATTCTGGACATGGTTCCTTAAGCCCGTCGCTCAGTATATTGTAATGTGTACGTGTATAGGTCTGTCTTCTCCACCTGACTGAGCACGTCGAGGACCTGAATGATGGCTTATTCGACTCCATCTCCCGAGTGTCTGGCACATAGCAGTATGCTTTACATGCGGGAGGAAGGAAAGAGATAAAAAGAGATGGAGAAACTTTGGGGCCACTTCTGTCAATTTTATCCACCTCTCTTCTACAGAAGCCAGAGTAGCATGCCCACCTCCATCTTCCAAGCATCTTTCTGTTTTTGTTAAATTGTTTAAGTGCCTTGGATCTTGGAAAAATAGGAAGGGCTGAGACTAGATCCCAAAACAGTCACATCAGCAGGCCTCACTCTTAGGGCAAGATGCTGCTCATTGATGAGAAATAAACACAAGGTATGATTAAAGGCTCCAGGGCAACTCATTTATATTATTCCCCCAGAAATTCATCAAATGACCTACAGTTTTTTCAGCTGTTTCCACAATTTTTTTTTACCTTGGAACAGTATTTATCCTTTATGAGCCCCCTGATTTATAAAATATAAGCTGATGAGAAGAGGGGGAAACTATGGGTGTCATATAGAAATTCATTTAGTATTCATAATGATGCCCTAAAAGAGAGGATAAAATAGCTTCAATAACTGCCATCTCCTCTCCCTCCCGGCCAATAACCCCACATCTTTATCCTTAATTTGCTTGACCCATATGTGCTGTGTCTTTATGAACCAAACATAAAAACTCTAATATTCATCTGCTTCATTCTGTATCTCTTTTGTTTGTCCCCCTGCTTCATCTCCCCAGTAAAATCTCCAGCAACAAAAAAGCAATGTGTTGCCGTGGCTAAGGACACACCAACTCACATTCACAGCTAAATCTGCATTACTTACAGGGGGAGCTTTTGTTCGTCTTTATGAAGTGTGTGTAAGGGCCCCTAGTGATTCAGACCCCACTGGTTCTTAATCAGGTTGTGTTGTATCATCCTTCCCGTTGCGCACAGCAATGCAAGTGACATCTGTCTCAAAGCCAACTGTCAATATCTTTTTTAGAACCTCTGTGTTCATCCTACCGCCTTCACTTGCTTGTGGGCAAGTGTCAGAGTCCCCAGATGGCTACTGCCTAGACAGTCTTTCACCAGGACTGTTAGTTTTTATATGGACCACAAATCAATGGCATCTATTGGTCTTACAACATGCCCATTGCTTATGTGTGATCTTGAACGAGCATTCATTTCTATTTTCCTCTCCTGAGAGCAATTAAAAGAGGAAGAGGTAGTAGTTGCTTTACAGTTGTCAACCAACATCCTGCATGAGTGCTAAGCCATTTCAGTCCGACTCTGTGCGACCCCATGGACTCTAGCCTGCCAGGTTCCTCTGTCCATGGGATTCTCCAGGCAAGAATACTGGAGTGGGTTGCCATGCCCTCCTCCAGGGGATGGGGATCATCCTGACCCAGGCATCGAACCCAAGTCTCTTACATCTCCTGCATTGGCAGGCAGGTCTTTTACCACTAGCACCACGTGGGAAGCCCTCAACCAACCTCACTGACCACCAGTTCAGTTTGTAGAGCATCTTGTCCTGTACCCAGGGAATTTTTCACTCTTACTATTTAGAAATAATCTTACTTTGATGTAAACGTTGTGTTTGAAAAGTAGGGGTTTTCCATCATTCTATTCACCAACCAAATAAATACGAAAAGGAATGAATCCCACTGAAAATTTACCTGGACTCAAAATGAAAGGGAAGCTTGTCATCCAGATTTGGGTCCTAGCCGTTGTTGTTGTTCAGTCACCAAGTCATGTCCAACTCTTCACGACCCCATGACCTGCAGCACACCAGGCTTCCCTGTCCCTCACCATCTTCTGGGGTTTGCCTAAGTTCCTGTCTATTGCATCAGTTAGGAGTTATTTAAAAAGAGGAATGGGGGGAAGAATGTGCTTTTCTTCCCTCTCCGGTCCTTTTTAAATCTTTCTTGTTATTGTGAAGTATAGTAGGTATGGCTGCTCTCTACCCCCCAATATCACTTTTCCCTTTCTTTCTCAGCAGAACCTCTAATTTTTGATGGGCTCACAGCCACCTAGGAAGAAAAGGTTGTACCTCTCATCTTCTCTTGCAGGTAAAGTAGTGCACATAATTCACTTTTTTGAAAATTCGAATTCTGATTCAGAGTGTCTGCGGCTGTGGCCTGGATTCTGCATTTCTGACAATCTGTCCAGTGATATTGGTGGTATGGATACTATAAGCCCATGGACTATGCCGTGAGCAGCAAGGCACATTTATGCTGTGTCACATCGGCAATATCCTCTTTGTGGATCCACTTCTGTTGATAACAATAGCAGAAACACAACTATAATTCTGACCAATCCCTAAAGTCAAATAAGCTGTCACATCTTATACCTCCTCAGGAAGCTAAAGTTAATCAGAAATTATTACTACTGGAAGTGGGAGAGAATCTTCTCAGCAGATTAGAATCTTCAGTGGATCCAAGACTCAGCTACCTATTAGCGATGTTCCAAATCACTGAGTGTCTGGTTTGGAAAACCAGCCACCTCTCTGGATAGTTCCACATTACAGAGTTCAAAGAGACAGTTAAGGTCAGGAAGAGATTTCCCAGAAAGCAGAGTCTGAAATGGAGATCAGCAAGCAGCATGTTCTTGGTATCAACACATGTGGATAGAGGAAGAGGATTGGGCAGCACACACTGAGTTAGGATGCAGACACAAGGAAGTCCTTGTCACCAGGAGCCCTGAAGTTGGGATGACCTTTCAGAGTTGCTCCAGGGAAACCAGGGGATCACGGTTTTCTATCCTTGTGTTGATTGGTCACTGGATATAAGCTGAGCCTGGAAAGAGCATGACCTTGAGCAAGAGCATTTTCTTTTGCAGGGAGATGTTGGTTGGGGCTGTCCAGAAGCTAGTAGAATAAGGTTTTTATTTCCGAAGGGGGAACTGGGTGGAGCATCACTCCATCTACCCAACCTGCCCTCTGGAGGCTACCAAGGATATTAGGAAAGGCTTTCCCTGGCCTTCAGAGCTAGAAGCCTGTAGCTAACACCATAAATTGCCCTCCAACCAGCACACACCCATCTCTCTTCTTTCTTTTTTCACAGCCTCAGTTTTATTCACCCTCTGCCAATGATTTGTGGCCTTCAGTGAGGACAGGTTCTATCTAGTCTGCCATTTATGACAGTCTCATTCTCCTTACCAGTGATGGTTTGGACATGGTAAAAGAACATAATTATGGCCATTGAGGCTTGAAGGGAAGTCTGACGTGGGCTTCTGAAAAAGCTTTCCTCACTCTTAAGAATGTGAGAGAATGTCCTCCTGTCTCTTCCATGGATCAATGTCATTATGTCTACATGTGATGGCTGGAACTGCAGCAGTCATTGTGCAACCATGAAGGTAAAGGCCTAAAGACAAAAATCAGATGGCAGAACATAAAGATGGGAAAAAACCTGGATCTTCAACAGTGTCATTGAGCCAATGCATTATTCCATCCTGAGACTGTCTTTTCTGGACATCTCATTATGTGAAACTACTACATGTCCTCACTTTTTAACCACTGCAGTTTTTAAATTATCATTCGCAGTTGAAATATCTTAAGAAGTTCAATGCTCAATCGATACTTGTTGAATGAATAACTGAGTGAATGAATGTCAAAAGGCTCAACAACCTCATGTAAGGTAGAGTGACACAGACCTTATCATTTTATAGTTTCATTCTGTTCTGTGTAGATTTGGAGCAAAAGGATACAGGGCAGAGAAAGAGATGGAAAGAATACTTGACCTTTGGATAGAGAGAATCTGATTTTTCATAGCGGGGCTGGTTTTAGAAAGTCTCTATTAAGGGACATGGAAAAAATATGTCGCAACTTTGGTCCAGCTGCTCTGGCAGGGGTGGTATGCTGATAGAGGATGTGAATCACACCTTGAGAAAGCAGAGCAGTGATCAACCCTCATCTGGGCTCGCTGCACACTTCACGTGAATTACATCTTAGAAGTAGCCCTGCTTTTGACAGTCGCTAAACCTCATGCCAACTACTTTGTCTTTCATTTTATAATTAAAGAGGATTCCTTTTCTTGGGTTCAGAACTTGTGGGAACTCCATCTTTTGACTAATTCACCTTCAAATCGGTGTGGTGTCTTGATGTATTACAGCGATAGGCTGCACGCGCATATCATCCATCATAGCAATCAGCTGTTGCTGTGAGCCCAGCACAGAGAAACCCAGCCAGCTGTTGTTCTGACACATCGGAGCGATACATCACCCACGTCTGGGACATCAGTGATCTATTACTCCAAGATGGCACTGTCCAGAATAGAGATAGTGCTGGCCACATGGAGCAGCATGCAGGCGTGACAGAGACCTACTCAGAGCTGGGGAAATCTTTTCTAACATTGAGTGGTTTGAAACAATTGGTTTCCCAAGACCTAATTTAGTGGTTTTAGTAAGGGGGTCCAGAAGCATTCGCACGTATTGCTGTTATTGATCAAACTCAGGACATCAATTTCTTAGTAACGCATTTCTGAAAAATCCAAGCCATCACTGACAACATTTTTTGTCTCTTAATCTTTATTGTTGATGATTGGAATGGTTTTTACACAAGTCTTTCAAGTCAGCAAATGGTATCAGCAGCTGGTCTAACCTCGGGGTGCCGGTGGGGGATATGTGAAAGGGAACTGTTTAAATATTGACTGCTGAGAATTTGCAGAAACTGTTTACTGCCACTTTGCTTTCTGCTTCTCAAGTGAATACTTCCAGCAGTACCTGTATTGCCTCGGTGCACAAGAGCACAGATGAAGTTACCTGAATCACTGACCGTGAAACCCTTAGGAAAGTAGAGCTTCCCCTCAGCCACGCTCTCCCATTTATCCAGCCTGACCAAGACGGGCCTGTCTGAAGAGGGAATTGATCCAGAAATGAAAAGATCTGAAAATGAGTTCTAAAAACCCCAAACCTTTGATTCTCAGATAGTTTACTCTCTCATTTATAAAGAGGCCAAGTGTTTATAAGAAATTCCTCAGTCCCTTCAGCATCTCTAAAAGCCTCTAAAGAAGCTATTTTCCCAGCTGTGACTCCAGTGGCCCAAAATGGTCTCCTCTGTACCTAAATCTGCCCATCTACAAGATGAAAAATGTATTCACAACTGTAGTAGTCACAAAGAGGTGACTGCTTAGAACTGGCGGAGGCAGCACAGGCAATTGAAGCTTTTTGGTAAATATAACAATTCTATCTATTTTATCTTTTTTCATTGTGGTAAAATACACATAACATTTACCAGTTTAACCATTTATAACTGCACAGAGTTCAGTAATATTAAAAACCTTCATAATGCGTACAACCATCACCACAGTCCATCTCCAGAACTGTCATCTTCCCCAGCTGAAACTCTGTGGCCGTTAAATGCTAACTCCCTCCTTTCCCTAGCCCTCAGAAATCACTATTCTATTTCCCATGTATGAATTTCATTACTCCAAGCACCTCATATAAGTGTAATCATACATAATGATGATGATGATGATTTCTATAAGGAGAATATCTAAGATAAGTTTTTTTGCACCTGGATGGAATTAAAATGTCCAGTCAGCAATTTTGCTTGAGATTTACTCTCCCTGTCTCTGCTAGTTGGAGTAAAGTCTCCCATTGCTTATACAGGCACAGAATAATCACCGTTGTCACCTCCCCACCAAGAAAAGAAGTATGGGAGCCCGGGGTACTTATCCTAGAAAAGCAGTGAGGGCTGTATCTTTAACATAGCGATACTAGGTGGGGTGACCAGTCTGTCCCAGTTTGCCCGAGACGCTCCCAGGTTTAACACGGCAGGTCTTGTCCTGGAAACCCCTCAGTGCTGGACAAAGTAGGCCGCCGGGTGGTCACCCTGGCGGTGGAGGCTCCGGAACGCACACTTGGGGGCAGTGAAATTAAGCCAAAAACCAGGCCATCTGTCTAACCCTAGACTGCTATTTCCTCCTGTGCAAATAAGAAATAAAACGTCATGCAGTGAAAGATACAACTGGAACTAGGTTAGCAAATGGGTTTGCAATCAGCACAGCTCTTCACAAACTGCCTTCACAGGGGCCCTGGGAGAGCAGAAAAAATGATGCAACATTTTTAAGCTGCTATTTTAGGCACTTTACCTAACACATTCATATCATTCTCACTACCCCAGGGTAAATGTTGTTAATGTGATTTTTGACAGAGCAGAGCACTGAGACTCAGAGAGGCTGTGTAACTTTCCTAAGGTCCTGTAAGTAGTGACTTGAGCTCCCTAGCACAGCCTTAGAAGTAGATTGATGAGGATAATTAAAGGAGAAACCCTGCCCCAAATAGACTGCTCTACTGCTTATAATTCTCTCATTATAAAATATACTTTCTTGGATTCAGAAAAATCTTAATAGTCTCCAGTTAAAAGGCAAAGGTTCCTATAATGAGAACTTGAAGGGTTAAAAGTATTATAAGCTAACATTTTTCTTAGTAGCTTATCTCCTTTTAGATGTTAAAGGACAACCAGCTGAAAGCAGGATGTTGCAGAGGTGCCTGGTGGGGATGGGATATTGATAACGGAAATGGAAGACGTTAAGGATCAACTTTGCTTCTTAATGACAGAGGAAACCAATATTGAGTGCTCTTCTCTTTTACATAAGAGAAGGGCATGGATTAGGATTTTGGACTAGAGTTCTGGTTTTAGCTTTGTAATCAGCCCTGGGTGGCTCTGGCCAGCCCTGTCCCATTGATATGAAGAGTTTGGGCCAAATAATGCCTATTAGCAGTCCCTTCCCTGCTAAGTCTGCATAGCTCTATAGCAACAATGTAGAACCTCAGATTCCTCAGAGACCAATTTTCTAGTTCTCACCTCAACCAGAAAAGTTAGTGGGATAGATACACAATTTACAACTTCTTTCTTAGTCCTGGAAGCAACAGGGTGACAGTGGAAAGACCCTGAAGTCAGACCTGGGTTAAGATCCTTGCTCTGCTATTTGAAGCTATAACTTTGGGCAAGTGATATCTTTAAATCAGGTTATGCTCACCTGTAAAATAGCAATAAACCAGCCAACTCATAGTTCTGTCGGGAGCACTAAATGAGGTAACATATTGTCAACTAAAAAAAAATATAGTCACAACCTAAAAGTAGAGAGTTGTTTTATTGGGAATTCTAGGACTTCAAGCCTGGGAGACAGCATCTCAAGGGACCCTGAGAGAAGTGTTCCGAGGAGGCAGGGTGAGGAGTCAGGTTATGCAGAAGTCTGCAGCAAGGGGCAAATAATCTGAACAGCAAAAGATTATTCTAGGGGGTGGGATGGGGAATGAGGTAGGAGAGAGGGTCAGGAGGGAAGGGACATACATATACCTATGGCTGATTCATGTTGATATATGGCAGAAACCAACACAATATTGTGAAGCAATTATCTTTCAATTAAAAATAAATAGGTTATTTTTAAAAGATTATTGTCAGTTAAGGAAAACCAAGTATCTCAAGTTAAGGGATTTAGGGCTCTTTTCTATGTATGGGAAGATGCAAGCATCTGGTCTTACTGAAATCATTCCTTTCATATGCACCTCACCTATCTGGGGCCAGCATCCTGCCTCTTGATTTTATTACATTCTTAGTTCCTTGGTCACCATAGGGAGTGGTGGCAGCTGGCAGCTGCTGGATCAGAGGCACTGTTCTCCTTTTTGGGTGCCTTCTGGGTTCAGAAATTTGGAGCCCCAAAATCACTATGGCTGTGACTTCCTTGTTTACTGATATGGCAGGAAATACTCCACTTCACAATATACATAATGCACACAATATACATAACCCAACTATAACACCACATGACCCTAACGGCCAACAGCACTGTAAGTTAGCTCTTGGGAAGCTATTTCCAGCAGAGAGCTCCGGGCTGCAGCCTCCTTGCGTGTGAAACAGGCCCCGTGGAGTCCTCCACATCGGCCTCCCCATCTGGGCTCATTCTGACTGCTCACTGTCCATGCCCTTGCTGTCTGTGGCCTAGGCTGTCACCACTACATCTGGTCTGATTGGGGAGCATGGGAATGGCTCTCTCCCTGACAATTTACTCCCAGCTTGGCCGTGTGTGTGTGTGTGTGTGTGTGTGTGCACGTGCTAAGCTGCTTCCATCATGCCCAACTCTTTGCAACCCTATAGACTGTAGCTCACCAGGCTCCTCTGTCCATGGAATTCTCCAGGAAAGAATACTGGAGTGGGTTGCCATTCCCTTCTCCAGGCATCTTCCTGACTCAGGGATTGAACACAGGTCTCCTGCATTGCAGGCAGATTCTCTACCATCTGAGCCACCAGGGAAGCCCCTCTCTTCCTTTACTCATTGCTAAAACACACGTCTCTCCACACGGGTCAATGCTGGTGAGAACTGCAGTCAGGGAGCCCCGATCTCCTGGGCATCCCTCCCTCAAAGAAGCCTTCAGAAAAGCCACAGAGCTCACCCCCGCTGCCCCTCAGCCTACAAAGTGGGCAACACCCCACCTACACCCTTCAGACCCACCGCAGACTCTTCCTAACTCCAACCACTTCCCGTTCACAGTATGAACATAACTTAAGAAAACAGAAGCATACTGTCCTGCATTTAAATGTTCCAGATTGACCCTCAAGTAAAAATTACCTTCAATTTAATACTAGTGAGGTGAGGTTCCATAAGTAGTTAAATTCACTGAGACAGAAAGTAGAATGGTGTTCACCAGGGACTGGAAGAGGAGGGATGGGGAGTAGTTCTTCCATGGAGTTTTAGTTTGGGAAGATGAACAAGTTCTGGAGATAGTTGGTGGTGATGGTGGCACAGCAATGAAAATGTGCTTAATGACACTAAACCGCTTACTTACCTATGGCTAGATGGTTAATTACATGCTGTGTTCTGTGTATTTTACCACAATATAAAAAATAACTACTCTACCAGAAGAAAGACCTCAGGTGTCTCCCGGGACTCTGCTATGGACTGAATGTTTGTGTCCTCCCGAAATTCATGTTGAATAATTCCCAAAATGATGCTGTCAGGAGATGGGGGCTTCAGAAGATGGTGAGATCATAAAGGTGGGGCTCCCATGAATGACATTCATGCCCTTAGAAAAGAGACCTCAGAGAGCTTCCTCACCCCTCCATCTTTTGAGGACAGGTCAAGAAGATGACCATCTATGAATGAGGGAGCGGGTGCTCCCCAGACTCAGAGTCTTCTGGTATCTTGATCTTGAACTTCCAGGTCTCCAGAACTATAAGGGATAAACGTTAGTCGTTTAAACCCTCAGTCTATGGTACTTTTATTATAGCAGCCCAAATGGACAGAGACAGACTCACTGACTGATTTTATTTTAATAAGCTGTCTCTCTAAATCTGAATACTAAGTGCAAGAAAAAGCAGAGAAGGAAACAATGATTTTAGCCCCTGCTCTGGAGGAGCTTAAAATCTGGTGCAGAGAGAGTACTTTCTTATAAAACAGATAAGAAAGTGCATGCAGGAAAAAGTGGGCACCCAGGCCTGAATTATGTGGTGTTTCCAACCTTCAATGTGGACACAGCTTCCACATTTTCACAGGAAAATGGTTTCTCCATCAGAATAGAAAGAGGCCCCAATGTTTCCTTACTCTTCTATTCAGAAGACAACATAGTATAATTGTTAAAACTCGAGCATCTATGGTGAAACAGGTCACCAGCCCAGGTGGGATGCATGAGACAAGTGCTCGGGCCTGGTGCACTGGGAAGACCCAGAGGAATCGGGTGGAGAGGGAGGTGGGAGGAGGGATCGGGATGGGGAATACGTGTAAATCTATTGCTGATTCATGTCAATGTATGACAAAACCCACTGAAAAAATAAATTAATTAAAAAAAAAAAAAACTCAAGCATCAACCTGACTAGGTTAAAATACTGGCTGTGTCCTTAAGCCATTAACTTAATCTCTCTGGGCCTCAGTTTTCCCCATCTTTAAAATGGGAAAAATAATAGTATCTACCTCATACCATCATTGTATGAAGCATGTGAAGTGACTAGATCTCATTTAGCCAATAATAAGTACTCAGTCAGTGTTATTGGCTACTATTCCTGGCTTATGTCACTGTACCCCTTTCCAAGTGAAGATCAAATTAAGTTGAGGTTTAGTATTATATGTCTAACTTTCTTACATTTCTTCTATTCTTGGACTATCAAACTTTCTCCCTGAGCAGTGGTTTTGTCAGACGCACAGATCAAAAGACTTCATGCTCCTAGTGGTTACTTTGAAAATTTCTTGGAAAATCTTTTTTTTTTTTTTTCAGCCAAAGAAATTTTGATATACAAAGAATAGCATTAATATGCAAATCAGCATACTGTAAAATTCATTTTGGTGCCTCAGAGGCAGTAGTTTTATAAATACAGAAACATAATTATGCGTCCTCTAGAGAACTAAAAATAATTATACAAATTTACAACAAAGCCCAAGGCTGTGTTTCCTTTTAACTGACTGTTTCTAATATCATTTAAATCTTGTTAGAACTTAATTACCAAATCTCTCTTGTAATAATTCAGGTGGAAGATTTAAAGTCTAAACTTGCCATTCAGAAAACAGAACTCTTCAAAGAAACGAAGACATGGGAGGCACTGACTGGCCAAACAGGACAGTGAAGCTCGGTCAGGATGGAGCCGTGTGGGCCCTGCACTGGGAGGCCCCTGAAGAGAAAACATTAATACACAAGCCATGTTAATTTTTTTAAACTACAATTTCTTGAAAAGACAAGATTACATATAATGATCACTATGGACTAGGCCCCTGAAGAGAAAACATTAATACACGGGCCATGTTAATTTTTTTAAACTACCATTTCTGAAAAGACAAGATTACATATAATGATCACTATGGACTATAAGTCCCATTAGCTGTTTCTACCTGTTCTTCAGTTTTCCTCTATACTTTCCTTATCTTTTTTCAAATTAAGGTAAATATAATTTGAGGGTAGCATTTTCTTTCATAATGGTTTAATTATCCTTTCCAAAGTCTATCCAGAATGTGTGTGTGTGTGTGTGTGTTTCATATCTAAAGAGTGATTTTTATTAGTGCAGGAAAGAATGAGAAGCAAAGTCATAAGAAAAGGTCCAATTTGGACTCTGTCTTAAAGGCAATTATTTATTAGCACTTAGAGAAAATGAACCCCTTCTTATGAAATAAAAGGCATAAGAAACTCAAACACTTGAAATTCAGACACATTTTTACTTACCACTAGTTAATAACAGTTTGTAAGACTTGGAGTTCCCTGGAAAATTCATTAGCCAGCTTATGCTATAAAGGATAATAATTTGTTTATGTGAGACATCTCTAACATAGGTTGTTATCCATTATGGCAGAAGTTGGTCAATTAATATTCCAGGGAGCTGTAGCAATTCCATATATGAGATGTCTACACAACATCTCAGTTCATTCTAGTCACTAAAAAATATCAGTCAATTCAGTGAAAAAATATTAATCAAAATGATTGTTTGACAGCATTTAGACAAATCAGCCAGTGGGTTGAATTTCTCAATTTTCAACCATTTATTTTGGCATTGTGTAGGTATACATATAAATATGTATACATGTGCTTATGGTAGATGGATTCTTTTTCTGTTTCAGTGGTTTCAATCCTGTGAAAAGGTATATAATATTAGAATTTTTTGTATATAATGTACTTGATGTGAGGGCAGAGAGTATAATAGGCGATGCTCCTGCTTCTTGGGTTCATGGACTCTTTTTACCATCCTCTTTGAATAGATCCAAGGGAAGTAGCACTTTGACAGAGGAAGTTAGAAAGAAGTTTCCAACTGAGTGGGCAGATTTTTTGGTTCTAACCCATTATCTTTCACTGACATGTGACTCTTTGAAAACTTACCTCCTTTGTTTTATTTTCTCCTCTTAACAAAAAATTATGTCATTACTTGAATTTAAGCAATATTTAAAGCCATTTATTATTTTGGGAAATTCCAGTTCTGAAGTGTTTAAATTTTCTAGCCATGCTCTGGACTATCATTTAGATCCCACTGTCCAAGTGGGACCTAAAATAAATAAATAGACCCATGTAGATTCCATGGGGCCTCCCAGGTGGTGCTAGTGGTAAAGAACCCGCTTGCCAATGCAGGAGACATAAAAGATGCAGGTTTGATCCCTGGGTCAGGAAGATCCCCTGGAGGAGGGCATGGCAATCCACTCTAGTATTCTTGCCTGGAGAATCCCATGGACAGAAGAGCCTGGTGGGCTACAGTCCATGGGGTCGCAGAGAATCAGACACAACAGAAGCAACTTCATACAGCACAGCAAATAGGTCATATACCTGAAAGAAGATCTACCCAGCAACAAAGTAAAACGCAAAGATTAAGTCGGTCCACACAGCATCTCTAAAGTTGCACAGAACAGCTCAGGATGATAACTGAAGAAATCCAAACATATCGTTTCCCCTAAACTCTTTTTATGAGTGATGGTAGACTATTACCCAAAATCATGAGACTCGACACATTGGCTTGGTTGCTGAAAGGGAAAAACCTAAAATCTCTTCCTGGGGATATTATACACAGGCCTTGTAGCCTGTGACCATCTTTCCTTTAGGCCAGTATGGGAAATCGCCCGTAATTTCTGCCCATTGTACATGTCTACTGCATTTGCCAGCTAATGTTTCGTAACAAGGGTTGTTTGTTCTTCTTAATAATTTGAAATTTCTCCATTTGTATTTACCTTCACATCCAAACTAGCACAACTCTGCTCTGAGTTAATTCCCCAATTTCACGATGGCCATGGTAGGGAAGGGGGAAAGGATCTGCGTCCAAACCACCCGACAGAACACAATGCGAACAGGCAGGAATCCAAGAGTGCTGGCACAGCTTGCGGGAGGAAGCCAGCTCTGATCAACGCTATCAAAATGCTTGTCTTCCCTTTGATTGATATTCCGGGCCCTTGTTACAATTACTGATGCCGGTGACAGCTATCATCAGACTCTTTTTATGGTGTGCTGTCGGGGAGTGGGGGGTAGGTGGCAATGGACTTCACCAGAACATTTGCACACCTGCCTCAATTTAACCTAAAACCCATTATTTTGCAAACAAAATACACAAGCCCAACATAGCAATCATTGTTTCCCATATTCTTCAATCAAAAACTCTTCAGTTCCTAGTAGGGGGTAGATCTGTTTCTGGCCCATTATAGGAAGAACGCAGAAATGGGGAAAGTCAGACGCATTTTTAGGAGGTTCCTTGGGATATGAAATCTGGCAAATTAAAGACATCATTTGGAAGGGTATCGTTTGTCCTTTGATGGGAACGTCACAACAGATCTAAAAACAGGCAGGGGTAAATTTTTCTGGCTTGCTGCTCTTCAGGAGTAAGTGAGAAAACAGCCACAAGTACCTGAGGGAGAACTAGCCCAAAGGAGCCGGCTTAGGATACCACAATGTAACTATGAACACTTAGCGCAGGGTGCACTGGATTTATATTTATATATATATATATAAGTTTAATAGGAACTGTGAATAGGTTATTATTTCACTCTGGTTATCCCACTATTATTGGAGAAGGAAATGGCAACCCACTCCAGTGTTCTTGCCTGGAGAATCCCAGGGACGGGGGAGCCTGGTGGGCTGCCGTCTATGGGGTCGCACAGAGTTGGACACGACTGAAGCAACTTAGCAGCAGCAGCAGCATCCCATTATTCTGTTAAAATAATTACCGAAGCACTTCCCTGGTTAAAATCTGCCTGCCAATACAGGGGACACAGGTTCGATTCTTGGTCCAGGAAGATCTCACATACTGCAGAGCCACGAAGCCCATGTGCCACAACTACTGAGTCTAAGGGCCGCAACTACTGAAGCCTCCACACCTAGAGCCTGTGCTCCACAACAAGAGAAGCCACCATAATGAGAAGCCTGTGTGCCATAATGGAGGGAACCCCCTACACAAAGACTCAGTGCAGTCATAAATAAATAGATAACAATAATAAATTATAATAATTACCGAGCCCAACCTCTGTTCAGTTCAGTTCAGTCGCTCAGTCATGTTTGACTCTTTGCGACCCCATGGACTGCAGCATGCCAGGCCTCTGTACACCTTCTCATTTAATATAAACTGAAGACTTTTCCTATTTTTCTGTCTCTGATACTCTCAGGACTGGAAAGTTTAGTCTTTCTCCCTGAGGCAAGATCCTAAAATAAAGGAGCCAGAAAACCATAAAGAGAGACATAAAGTGTGTTTTATCATGCTCTTCCAGAGAAACTCATTATTTTTCTTATATAAATTTGGGAAGGACATTTAATAGAATTGTGTTTTAAGGACAAACATTCTTAAAGATAAATCTATAGATTACAAAAGATTTGTTTTCTGTAAAGGGCATTTTTTTAAATAGTAGTTAATATATTTGCATAGGAGAAAGTATGTATTTTTCCTCCTGTTATCTAGCCAGAACCTAGAATTTTGTGACTCATATATAATAGTCACTCAACAAACACTTGCTGAATGAATGAATGAACTAAACCAACAACAAAACCAATAGCCCTGTAGGATAATGTTCTGTCATCGTTGTTGCCAATTTTGCTTCATCATGTTGTTGTTGTTAAGTTGTTCAGTATCCGACTCTTTGCGACCCTACAGGCTTAGCCCACGTCCATGGGATTTCCCAGGCAAGAATACTGGGGTGAGTAGCCATTTCCTTGTCCAGGGGGTCTTCCCAACCCAGGGATTGAACCCATGTCTCCTGCATTGCAGACGGATTCTTTACCACTAAGCCACTGGGGAAGAATTTGGCTTGATCATATGGGAAGCCAAATCTTGATGAAAACTGACAAGTGAGGAATGCTAGTCCAGATACTTGCCTGTACCAATACGAAGTGGACTTTTCCTCCCAACCTCTAACGTTTTAGTAGGAGATTTTTAAGCCTATTTAAAAACAAAAGCTTGAAGAAGAGAGTTACAATTCAAAAGGTAGTGTCACACTTGCTTTTTCTATGTATGTGCATGACTTGGAAGTAACCTGCAAAAATCCTGACATTTCATCTCTAAATTGTTCAGTATCTATCACTTAAGCATAAGGACATTCTGCCACATGATCTGATAAAGTTCTTTAACTGAAAATTTCAGGGGAAAAAAATAAAAGAATACAATTCTTAGGAAATGGCTGATAGAATTAAAAGTAAGAATTGCAAATAATTAACTTTTGTGCCCAGGTGTGGGGCTTTCCAGGTGGTGCTAGTGGTAAAGAACCTGCCTGCCAATGCAAGAGACATAGAGATGCACTTTCAATCCCTGGGTTCGGAAGAACCCCTGGAGGAGGGCATGGCAACCCACTCCAGTATTCTTGCCTGGAGTATCCCATGGAAAGAAGAGTCTGGTGGGCTACAGTCCATAGGGTCACGAAGAGTTGGACATGACTGAAGCAACTTAGCATGTACACATGCACACCTGTCCAAGTGCATCAGCAAGACTCAATGGCGAGATTCCATCACTGTTCCCAGTTCCTCCTCACCAAGGACAAAGCGACATCCTTAGCATCTGTGAAATGCTCTTGCCTGGTCCTGTCCTGAGGCCTCTGTTGAATCAAGCTCCTTTGAAGTGCTCTTATGCATCCAGCACTGCTCTCAGCCCTGAGGTTTCTTTACATTACAGCTCTGTTAGGATTTGAAGGAAATTCTCAGTCTCTGACTCTTCAAGTCCAAGTAAAGGATGTCTATTTATCAACTACGCTTAAAGCATAAGATTTGCTCTAATGCTCTCTTAGTCTGTTTGGGCTGCTATAACAGAATACTATAGACTGGGTGGCTTATAAACAGCAAACATTTATTGTTCACAGTTCTGGAGGCTGAGAAGCCCAAGATCAAGGCATCAGCAGATTTGATGCCTGATGAGGGACCACTTCCTGGCTCATAATTGGCTGTCTTTTCACTGTGTTCTTAAACAGCAGAAGGGGCAAGGGAGGTATCTGGGGCCTCTTAAGGGCACTAACTCCGTGTGTGAAGGCTCCACCCTCTTGACCTAATCACCTCTCATATGCCCCATCTCCAAATACCATCACATTAGGGATTAAGTTTCAGCATTTGCATTTGGGCAAGGTGAAATATTCAGTCTATAGCAAATTCTTTGCCAGACATTGCTGCAGGTACTGCCCTAGGAAGGACTTCTTTTTCTGTTGCTGTGGGCTTGGAACTTTCTTTTCTCCCTAAGTAGTCTCTCTGAATGTGTGTGTCCTACAGTTTGTCTGCAAGAACTTATTACCTTTCCCATGATGAGCACCTTCCACCTAAACTCCCCATCCCCATCTCACTAAGGCAGCCAAGTCCCTTGCCTTTTAACCATTGTTCTCCCTGTATCACGTGAGCCACACCATATGTATTTATGTACCTAACATCACAGATGTCAGCACAACAAAATACTGTTATTTTAATTCAGATTCCTATGTGTAGACTAGAGCTACTGCCTGCACTTTGACTCAGATGTTGGATATAATAGTCAGTATCTAATAAACACTAATTCATTGAAGACATATGTCCAAGATGATTTCCTTTCATGAATGGGGTTGGTAAAATGCATGTTCATTGGCTGTAGGAACCCTTCATAAATTGTATGGGAACACACCTGGAAAGTGAACGTGGGAAATAGCTGTAGTAATGTTCAGGGAGCAGACTCTGCTTCATCCCAAGAAACACTCACTGAATGACTACTATGTGCCAGGCACTATTTTAGGCACTGAAGGTACAAATATAAACATTTGTCCCTGAGAAATCCATGGTTAGTGGGAAGGACAATTTCTTAGACTGACTCACTCCAAATCACTAAGCCATTTGTTCTATTTGAAAATGCAAGAAAGAAAGTAATGTGGAAATGTTCATTACAGTCTTACTCAGTGTAGGGATAATGCATTATCTCATTCTACCCTCAAAACAAGTCTTTTATGCCTCAAATGAGGTTGTGTGTGTGGTTATTCGGCCAGATTATAGTGTGGGTTTGTATGTGGATATATATGTGTCTGTGTTTCAGTATGAATCACAGTGATTTTCATTTTCATAAAAATAATAATGAATTAATGGCACAGAAAAATCATCTACAGTCTTTAGATCCATGTATTCAATGAAAGGGTGGATTTGGGGCAGACAAAACTTCCCAAGCTGGAATTATGGTAATGACTCCTTGAACTCTGACTTTTTACCCCACACTCCCAAATGTAAGAATGATTTGGCCATTTCCTGGAATTATAAAAGGCTCACATCTTTCTTTTCCAGATTTCTCCAGCATCTCTTCATTTCATCAGCAAAAGTTTGGTGTGTGTTTGTCAACACTTACTAGTATAGTCAGTGGGTTGGAATTAAAAGTAATTCATCACTCTTTGGCCCAGTTGCAGATAAACTTCACTGTCTTTGGCCTAGTTGTTGATAAATTTCCCTCAATGGTGATGACTATAGCATTATTATAATTAGCCATCCTAGAGAGATTTACTCTACTCTCCACCACCTTACCCATCCTGGTGTGACCAGCCTCAGGCTGGTCTTCAATCATCTTGTTTTCCTGGCTGCCATAGCATCTTCAGACTTGGGCTGGACCTCCGGCCCTTGCTGCTCTGCACCAACCCCAAACACCTCACAGCCAGCATCCCCACCCCCCACTCTCCCCCACAGCATGCACTTTCACCTTGGTCACCAACAAATCATCCCCCACCATCTAGGTATTACCCAATCCTAACCCCAAACCCAAACCCTCCTCTCCTCCCAAACCCATCCACTCTGTTCCTAGGAATTGACTTGTCATTAGCAAATTGGCCCACAGCTTCTTCCTTTTCTAAATGTCTCTTCCTGCTAAAAGGAGCCAGGCTGCCCCCTGGGGATCCTACTTCTAGCCATCCTCTCAGCTAAAGACTGTGCATCCCCTATTCCCCAAGTAACTCAAGGCCAGGGAGAGGAGCAAACATCCACCTGGCTCCCCTTTGCAACTTCTCGGATGTCAGTCTTTCCTCATTCAAAAATCCTAGCTTTTCGGAAGCAAATCATCAAACTTTACCACCTCTGAAGTCCTCCCCTTCCCGCCTGGTCAGTGGAGTCACAGGTGGATGTCAATACATGGGTTATTGCCTACCTCTCCATCACAATCCTGTCACCAACCCCAGAGTCACCCGATATCCTGACACTTGGCTCCCCGCCCTCCCTAAGGAGATCTTCCCCTCCTCCTCATCTCAATCACCTATTCACATCATCATACCCTAGACCTCGTCATTGCCAATAATTACACCCTTACCTCCAAGGCACTCACCACTCTGTCCTTATTTTCCTCCTACAATGCTGGACACTTCTTCCCAGTAACCTTTGCTGATTCTTCCTCAGCTCCCTGACTTCTAAAAACAGGAAGGCCCCTCAGATTTTTCAGCCTCTTCTCTCCTCTACACACATTCTCTCACAAATCTTACACAGTCTCTTGGCTTGGGATATCTTCCACATTTTTACCTTCTGGATAAAAGATAACTGAATCAGAGTTCAGGATTTTGAACTCTAGTCCTGTCTACCCAACTGCTTGTTCCACATGTCTGCTCACAAATCTAAGAGGAATCTCAACCCTGACATAGTCGAAATTAAATCAGATATTCAACCACACTGGATTCCTTCACAGTTTTGGCCACCTGTATAAATATCCATTCTAACCTTTCAGTGCCTTAGGCCACAATTCTGAGAGTCTCCTTTGAGTCTTCTCTCTCACACACACAACCCACATCCAACCCATGGGCAAACCCTCTTTGTTCTACTTCTACAATGTATCCAGATTCTGACAATTTGTCATCTCCAGCACTACCACTCAAAACCACTACTATCTTTCACTGAGATTATTGCAGTAACTTCCCAGTTGTTCTCCATCCCTCTGTCCTTGTCCCGCTTCTCTATTCTCTCAACACAGCAGGTATCACCATACCTGCTTTTTAGGGTATGTCTTTTTAAGGGTATCATCACCCTCCTTTTAAGGGTAAGTCTCATCTCTGTGCCAAACCATCCAATGGCTTCCTATCTTACTCAAGATAAAAGCTAAACCTTTGCAATGACCTACAAAGCCCTCCTCATTCTGGTACAAGGCTCCAGGAGATCTGACCCTCACCCCCACCACCATCATCCTTCTGACTTCCTCTCTACTCTTTTCTTCTTGGCCACTTCATCCTAGCCACTGCCCTCGTTGATGCTCCCTCAATCACCAGGGATGTTGTCACTTCATTATCTGTTGTCATTCTGCCTGGACTGTATTCCACTGAGATACTGCTGTGTGTTCTTCCCCTTCCTTCCGTCCTTTGCTCGAATATCACCTTCACAGCAAAGCCTTCCATATCCTATTTTAACTGCAAGAACCTCCCTAAATACTCCCTATTTTCCTTCTCTGCTTTATTTGTGTCCCTAGTATTCATCATTATCTGACACATTATACGTGAGGTTTAGTTGTCCATTTGCTTACTGTCAGTTTTCTGCCATAGTTTAAACATGTCATGGATACCCATTCCATTCATCACGACATCCTCTGTCCCCAGAATAGTGCCTGACATATACTAGGATAGAAACACTCTGAAAACTCAAACAAAGCACTCCTCGATCATCACGTCCCATCCTTCCAACTCACTCCTTTGAACTGCCAGTCCACCGACCCAGCCACATGTTCACTGCCCTCCACTTCCTCAAGTCCTCACAGATCCCATGACCTACCCTCAACTCCACGTTTCATTGCATTTTCAAACATTCTTAACTACCTTGCCTTATCTCCCTCTATTGTACTTTCCTGCTGAAACCCCAAGTCTTCTTAAACTCAACTGAGTACTCGCTACATCCCTGTACCCAAGCAGCTGAATGTTCCTGGAGGAGAGCCCACAACCCATGCGATTAGGAACCACTGCAAATTTATGACCAAAAATCTTCAATGAGCACTCAACACTATCTGACAACTAAACTTCCCCTAGTACATTCATTAACCTACTCCCAAGATGACTATTACACACTTTCTCTTCAATTCTCCAATCTCCAACAGTCCCTCCCACCCAACTCTCAGCTGAAGACCTTGTCATATATTTCACAGAGAAATATAGATGCAATCAGATGAAAATCATTTCAACATCCCACCTTTCATTCCACATACTTACCTATATCTATAGTCACATGCCTTGGTCAATGTATGCCCTGGATCCCATCTTGCTTCTCCTTCTCTTGGACTCAGCTCCTAAAAGAACTTCCTTTTCCGCACCCTCCGGAAGCCTGTGTCCCAGCCGTGTCCCTTTCTATGCCTTCTGACTCTGGTGCCTTGACTCTGTGCTTTCTCTTCCAAGTTCAGGAATTCTTCGGCTCCTCTGCTCTACCTGAAAAACTCACATTTTTTTTTTTCGAGAGCAACTCACATTACCTCTTTCATGAAGACATCTACAAATGTTAAGAACAGGATTCTTTTTGTTCTCTTTTCTCTCTATATAGTACTTCACATTTACCTCTGTTACGGCAACATGTTCGTTGAAATTATTTCTGTAAACTTGATTTTCATTCAATTTTCCACTCTATCCATTCCATACTCCAGTGAGCTCCCCCAAAGCACTTCAGATCTGCTCTGTTTCACAGGCTACCCTGCTGTGCTCGTATAGGTCAAGACATCTTAGAGAACTAAGTTTTTAAAAATATTTTGCTTATTCATTTGGCCACACTGGCTGTTAGTAGCGACACACAGGATCTTTGATCTTCATTGAGCCATGAGAACTCTTAGTTGCGGCATGTGGGATCTAGTTCCCTGACCAGGGATCGAACCTGGGCCCCCTGCATTGGGAGCATAGAGCCTTAGCTACTGGACCACAAGGGAAGTCCCCCAAGAACTACATTTAATATTGGTCTTTTTTCAGCCCAGTGGGCATATGTCTGTGGGAGCTGGCAAGAAGGAAATGCTGAGTGACAGGGTTAGAGTCTCCCTTTCTCTCAAGAGGTATTTCTTATCCTTCTCTCTTTTTGTAAGTGATTACCCTGCCCCCAAGTACTTCCCACCCACCAGTCCTGCACATTCCTCAACACTAGGATCTACACAACTTATGCTAGGAATTAGGGACTGAGGTCTTCAGCACTCTTGTTGGTATTTCTGTCTCCCCACAACTAGTCCTGGAGAACCAGAATCTTGTTCTTGGTGTCCACAAGAGTGTCTAAGCACTGCCATCACACCTGGCACCTAGGAGCTCAGTGATTGAATAAATGGTTTGTGATTTTCAATCTTTCAAAAGGCTTCTAGCTATTATTATTATAACATAATCAAATTGTTTTCTAACTCCCAACTTTAAAGTAAGTGTAAGGACTAGAGCAGTTTATACATGATCTTGGGATTTCTTAAAAACGTCACACAGCATATATATTTTCTCTAACCGGAATGGATATAGATTATAAAGATACACTTGTTATCCCTATTATTGTGATATATGCATAATTGCTCTCCTCCAAGAATACTTAATCACAGTGGGTGAGGCTTTAAATAATATTACTTAATATATTAGGAATCTGACATCCATCAAAATAACATGGCACTGCTTTATTTATGAGGTCCTATTCAACTGCTGTAGAAATGATACCAGGTATCAACAAGAAGGATATATTCAACTTCTCATAGACCTCTCCTTAAAACAGAAGCCTGATTTTACTCAATATATATTATGTCTGGTATTAAATTGATAACATTTTATCAGCAGATCATACACTGCTAATCTAAGTTAAAAGATTCAGTATATGCTATAGCTTGAGAACTACATACAGTGTTTGAATTCCCTTTATCTCATCAGAGTTAAGTTGCAGAATCTTATTAACCTTAGTTGTGTTCTCTGGAATGTGGTAAATCAACCCTTTTTTCTAGAACATTATCCAATACCAACAATATCCTAAATTATTATTTAAAATAAGACTTGAATGTTTTCTACATTCACTTGGATGTGATGTAGGCAATACAGAAAAATTTGCTCTTGGGTGTGGTATAGTTTACATGATTAAATGCTTTGTTCATACTCATATGTCAATCTATTAGTGTGCTGTTAATTCAAATGTTACTATGATGTATTTTATCCCCATTAGCACATTCATCACAGGTGGATGTGAAACTTAGACAAAGGTGTATGTTCTCATTAATGATGAGCAGCCTATTCATCTTACTAGAATGTAATTAATGTTAGTTACAATCCTTAATTTTTCACTGTTTGTCACGACACATATTTAGCATTTCTCTTGTCCTTTATCAACCAGCTCCCTCTTATCACACAGTCAGTTCAAAATGGCGTATACTTAACCAAATCTGATGCTTCATTTTTCAAGTATTTTATACATGTATGTTTCTTAAGGTTGGTGGCAATTCCCACATGCGGAGACTCCATGTTGGCAAAAATAATATTACAGGAGTTGCTCAGGCTTTTCTAGTTTTTAATGTATAAGATTAATGTCATTCACTTGCTAAATTCAATGTTTAAACTTCAGAAAGAGATTTTTCTTATAATCTGCACTATAGCATCAATTGAATAGAATCGATATGTTTTGGCAAAGAAATCACATTTTTTAAAATACATGTATTATACTGTATCACACACACACACACAAATACATATGTATATCTACCATTCCCTCCACTAGACCCTGTAAAATGTGATATGTGTATATGACAACTCATAACCCTCATAACCACCCTTTTGAGGTAGATACTATTAGTATTCTTACTTCACAGCTGCTGAGAAATGGAAAGACAGAGCTAAGTTAAGCAACTTGTCCCAAACCACACAGCTAGTAAGTGACGGCCCAGGGATCCCTGCCCAGGCAGCCTGGCTCCAGAGCTTATTCTCTTACTCCTGCTGTTCTCTCATCTCTGGGATTCCTGATGAACTTCATTTAATGATAGTACATTGAATATGCATGATGTCTAAGCGAAGGTTCTAAATTTTGTTATATTTAAAGATCACTTTTATCATTTCACTCTAATATCACTCTAATGACATACATGTGCTGAGTGAAACATCTACACACTGTTTGTAAAGCTATAAACTTTAAGCTCTTGGAGGTCAGAGAAGGCATATTAAACAACTCCCCATATCTAGACATATACCTGCACATAGTAAGTGTTCAGTAAGTATTTTAGGAAATAAATGAATTTTTAAGTTTAGGGTTCAAAGAACAATGAGATAAACTTGGGCCTTGTACAGAACACAGTTTTGAGACTCTACTAATAGTGTCTATCGGAAGTTTTCAGAGAAGATTCAGGCATTTAGCTGTGTCTCCTTTACTCCAAATAGCCAACTTTAAGATTCAGTCAAGCATTCGTATGTGTCTCAAAATCTAGTTATTTTATTGAAACAGGTCTATTGCTTAATCCACAGCCTCAGGTTTTCAAAATCAGTAACTCTGTTTACTTTCCTACAACTAAACTAAATTTCCATCTCAAAAAAAGCCTCAAACTTTCATTTTGCTCTCTAATGGAGAATATTTCCAAATTTTGTAATCAAACCAGGATTTGCCTAATTGGTTCGGGGTAAATCAGGTCCTTTTAGGATCTCCATTTGTCCCAGAGGAGGCCTGTCCTCTCTGTTCCCAGGAGTAGGCAGCATCACAGCATCAGGAGAGGCATTTGGTCGTTTAGCCTGCATCCACTCACCTCACCTTGGCATCTTCAGAACCGGCTTATGCTGCCTGGTTCCGTTATTCTCATCTCCACGTGCTGGTATCTCCCAGGGTGGTAATACTCCTACCGGGCCTCCAGCCACACAGTCTGTATCTGTGACTGTCTCCTCACACCAGCCACAGGGACCCCAGGTCAGCCCGCTCTTGGCATCATGCCCACGCTGTGGTGGACCATGCTGGGAAGTATTCACGGCTCCTGGGTCCTCTTGGGCCCAGCTACCCACACATCCACAGGAGTAAAAGTGTAACCATGGTCTGTGGGGCTCCATGGGCAGCTCCGGGCTGCACCCTACAGGCCCAGAGAACAGGAGAGGCAGTGTTCCTCAACTCTCAGACCCGTCACCTCGCTGAGGGCCTGTCACATGCGTGCATGTGCAAACGCACACGCACACAACCATCCCTGTATTCTCCCAAATATTTCCCATCTCATACCCTGATCTTGGCTAAGATTTTGAGCCACACCATCCTTCCCCTGGGGCTTCCCAGGTGGTTCAGCAGTAAAGAATCCACCTGATCCCGGGGTGGGGAAGATCCCCTGGAGGAGAAAATGGCAACCCACTCCAGCATTCTTGCCTGAGAAATCCTGTGGACAGAGGAGATTGACGGGTTACAGTCCATGGGGCCGCAAAGAGTCGAACCCGACTGACAGACTAACACACACTGTCATGGTATATGCATTTTAAATAAAGGGAGCTTTTCTTAAGTAAATTTCTTTATGATATAAAATACTTCAAAACAAACTCACATTTAGCTATTTTGTGTCTCCACATATCTAGCACCCCCAAATACAGTGAATTCAAGAGCACAAACAACACGCTTACACTGGAATAAAGATGACACGTGCCTGTCTTATCTGCCCACCAGTGACATAACCCCACACAACAATATAATCACAGGTTCCCATGAGTTCATGAGATGAATCAAAGACCACCAGAGAAAAGGTACAAGATTTTACAATGTCTGCTTTGCTGTACAGGGACTTTACTTTTCCTTCCCCAATTGAGTTCAAAGGAAATTTCCTACTCACTACAAAATTATTCACAGCAAATCAATAAAGGTAGTCTTTGTGTTTTTATTTTGGAAATATCCTATATTTATACCCTGAGAAACTGAAAAGTAGAAAATATTTTCATTGCTCTTTTAAGTAGGAGAGGCAACTATTAGTTGAATCACCTTTCCAACCTCAGGTCAGGAAAGTGACAAGTAAAGGCATCCATCTCTTTAAACCAGAGTATGTCTTTGAATTTATCTCCCCTCTGACACACAGAATGAAGTGGTAAGCCTGTCCCTGCCAACCTGCAAACCAGCCCAAGGTGTGACCACCGTCTCTTGTTTAATTCATCCCCACCTGGAGGTTAACTGGACCAGGGGTGGCAACCTGAGACCTTGCGTGCAGCAGACCCCCAACCTCTGGACAGCAGTGCCCTGAAACGAAGCAGTGGTCCTTCCTCTGGTTTCCCACCTTTCCCAGTATGAACGTCTGTGGCGGGGGTGGTCTGCCCAGGCAGCTGCCAGGCAGATTGAGGGGAATCAGTCTCTCTGCATGGAGCTTTAAACTGGTGTGTCTGCTACACAGCAAACCCCTTCTTTCCTTGTCCCAGAAGAGGCTTCCCTGTAGGAACGAGGCTCCAGGCTTTGTGCAATCAAAAGCCTTTGATTAAATCGGACCCAGTCCTTCTACTTGCCATGGTATTGTGTGACCTGGGAAAGCAGCAGGGCTACAAAACAGCCCAATCTGTCACCAGGTGGGCTGACAAAGCAGGGCTAAACGCATAGTGGATTTCAAGCTACGTTACATCTCCAAGTTGCAAAGCGAGCCATCAAGCAAGCCAGAAAAGCATACCTGTAGGTGAATATTTCTCACAGACAGAGGCCACTCTGCCTCTGAGAGAGCTGTTGTCCTTCCCACTGGGAGTTTTTAAGCCACTTAGGGACAGCGACCATTTGGACAGAAAATTGTTCACGTTTCTAAACGATTTTTTTAAAGAAAGAAAGAAAAGAAAAAGGTCCCAGGAAAGACGCTGCTTTTCTGACATCTAACCCATAAAACACACACAGGGTCAGACAAAAAGAGACCAGTTTGTAAGAATTAACTCAAACAGATATTCGCTTGCTCTGCTCTTCACCTGCTGTTGGTTTCCTCCTTAGGCTTTGTTTTTCTCTACCTGTGTGTCTTCCCTCAGCCCCTAAGCCTTCGAGACAGGACCCAGGAGAGCTCTCGCTCCCACCTCATTCCCTTATTCCCTCCTGGGAGCCAGAATGAGATCTGCGGGCACCCTGGGTAACCGTCTGCATGGGAGCTCTTGTCAGCCGTGTCCCGACTCTGTACAACCCCGTGGACTGTAGCCCGCCAGGCTCCTCTGTCCATGCGGTTTTTCTAGGCAAGAGTACTGGAGTGGGCTGCCATACCCTCCTGCAGGGGATCTTCCTGACCCAAAGATCGAACCTGCAGGTCTCTTGCATTGGCAGGCAGATTTTTTACCACTGAGCCAGCTGGGAAATCCAAGCAATCATTTGGGAAGACTTTAAATAAGTATCCTTTAAGAAATCTTCAGCACTCATCTAGTGGAAGAGAAGATGAGTCCCAAGCAGGTGACGTGCTTAAGAGAACACAGCTGACAGCCCCTGAGTAAAGCCACAGCCTGGGGCTCCTGTCCTCAGGGGCACTGTGGTGACCACCTATTGTTACTCCAGGGCGTTCCTCACAGAGGAGATCTCTCCAAACCTTTCCTCCACTTGAAGGGGATAGAACAGAAACAGATTCCTTCTCCCAGAAATGTACCCTAAATTCAATGTTCTCTATCCCCTCCCGTCTCCATTACATGTAAAAAGCCCTTATGAGCTGGTACCTCCAGCAGCCCCTGCCTGGCTCAAGCCTGACTCCAATTCCCAGGATCTACACAGCCTTATGTCTGAGTTCAGTGAGGTTTGGCCCAAGAGATGGATTTCATGACGAAACACTGAGGACTCTCAGCAGCAGCTCCTGAAGAGCAGGCGAGCCGAGTGAATAAGCATCCAATGCAAGGGCATAAGCAGCACAAAAAGCCACCGTCTACACCTGCCTCTTCCTGAATGCTGGGATCAGCCTTGCAGCCACCAAGAGGGTGCCAAGGTGACCAAGCACTCCCGGGCTCTGTAACCACCTCTGCCACACAGATGGCCCACTCCCTACCTTCCAAGATCCTGGTCCAGTCACTCACATCACTAGATGAGGCTGGTCTTTGCAACAGATGAAGGACTGACATTTGTTTGAGCTCCAGCTTCATCATTTCTTCAACACACTGATGCTAGATTTCCTTAAAAAAAAAAAAGTTGACATTGAATATTGGTATATGTTAAGGAAAGCTATAAATTCAAGAAGGATAACAGGGCATTGTTATTGACATGGGGCATGTCTGAGGGGACATTTGCAGTAAAAATGAGTTTCTAACACATTCCCACATAGGCAGCTGCTCAACGTCACTAACCACTGGTTAATTCATTAATATTATTCAGTGAAAAACACTTCCTCCATTCCATTTGCTAATAAATCTGTTTTCATTCTCAGGGAAATTGGCCCCTTTCAAGTTCATTTAAGAAGAACATTTCATAACTTTCCAGTAGGGGAAGTATTTTTATTTAAATACTTGCAACAACTAAATTGAGAACTTATATCTTTCATCTTTAAAGATATTTTTCTTGTGATTCTTGAATGCTTTGTGGTTAGAAAAGACTGAGAAACTATGGCACAGGGAATTAAATACAATGGAAATCGATTTCAATAATACTGACTTCATTAGTATTATTACTGTGAATCAATCAAAAAGTAGGAGTTTATTTTTAAGTTTTAAAATTTATATGGATATCATCTGCCTCAGAGAAACAAACATCTGAAATTAATAACATCAGTAAAAGAAAGTGCGTTGTAAAATTTTTAATTCTATGCAACTATTATTGAACCTTCCCTAGCAAAAATAAACAAATAGTCCCCAAAGGCAGAAACACTTAACTTATAGTGTGAAACACTTTTAAGAGAAGTATTTGCTAGAGTGTTTTTGCGGCATCCTACCGCTCCTGTAATGTTATATTTAGGAACCACAGGTACTATGGAATTGTGTTATTTCTACCTTATACTTTTCATTCATTTTAAAACCAAACAGAAGAGGCAACATCTGTATATGCCTGAGACCTGAAGTGGTTGATGTTAGTCGCTCAGTCGTGTCTGATTCTTTGTGACCCCATGGACTGTAGCCTGCCAGGCTCCTCTGCCCATGGGATTCTCCAGGCAAGAGTACTGGAGTGGGTTGCCATTCCCTTCTCCAGGTCTGAAGTGGTTAGGTCTCTTTTTATTTTTTTAAATGGAAGAAGCAGTATCCCCCACCTTACCCCCAGCAATTTCTCAGGTACTTCGATGTACAGTAGCAACTCATTTCATGATTACATTTGTGATCATTTTGTATCTACCCAAAGTAGATCAGAAAGGAAAAAGAAATAGGACCCTACATTCAGCAAGAGGCATCGCATGTGGCAGCCTGGAGTGGTTGAGGGAAGGAGGCATTCAGGAAGCTGAACCCAGGTTAGACCCAACTCTCGGTGGAGTCTGAACAGGGATCACTTTCAGAATGCCCTGGCATCAGTCTAACTGGCTTCTAGAAACACTTGTACATAATAATGAGAAAATGTTAATAATGATTATTTTCAGTAGCATAGTAGAGCCAAGCCCTCAAAAAGAGGAAGTTTTCACTGGTAAAGCATTTCATTTAAACATTGAAATCTGGTGTAATGTGAAGTATGAAATAAGTTTTGAAAGGAAGCTGATGATTAAGAAGAAATGCAGTGGGCATTTAATAAGTGGAGGAACCTCAAGATAATTAACTGGCATGCATAAAGATTCATGCTTTATACCAAAATTTTAATTTTGCACATAAATGTGCCTGATGTAGGCAGCATTTAATCACCTAGCTGACAGGAGTAACTACTTTCATTTAACCTTGACTGAAGATCATGAATTCTAACAGGTTTAATTGGATACATCATTTAACAGAATGAACAGAGCAAATTTTTCTCAATTCATAGGTTCTGATTGACATGCACCAGCAATAAGGCGTTGCACAATTACAGCTGCTCTGCATTCCTGCCCTGGGCAGCAATTGCCATAGTGATGTGACACCATTGGATCACTGGGGCACGGGAACTATGCTGAATCTCCCCTTGTTTTGAAAAGGGCAATGCTTTAAAAAAAAAAAAAAAGAAAGAAAGAAAGAAGGAAAAAAAGAGAAGGAAGCCAGAAAAGAAAGGGATTTGGACACTTAAAAAAAATTCACATTAACCACATTGATATGCACATCCTGTAAGAGAGGGGTATAAGTCTTATTATCAGCCATATGGGAAAATGCAGGAAGAATGATATTGTCTTTCTTCTGTTTAGCACTTCTTCTCAGAGTGTTGGGAAAGACTATAGTCAAACAAAAGCAGACCTAAAAGAAAAATCATGCCAGGTGGAAGTCTCCAGCCCTTCTAAAGGAAACGCAATGACATGACCCCTTGGTGCTGCTCTAGGGTGGCCGGGCACCCAGCTTCACACATCCAGTCTAACAGGCATTGGGGAAGACAGACCCTGGGGTGGAATGAGTGGTTCACAACTTCACTAACAAAAACCCAAATGAATCAAAAAAAAAGTTTCCGCAATAAAAGTATAAATCTTTTCCTACCGATAAAATGAATAAGGTCAAATCTGAAGAAACCTCCCAGGTGGCTGAATTCGATGTTCCTTGTGCTCAGTCTCCTGCGTTGGCAGGCAGGTTCTTCATCGCTAGCGTCACCTGGGAAGCCAAGCTCCTACATTCCTTGGCCAATCTCAAATATCTCAATTACCTTTGTAAATATTCTAGAGAGGACCAAAAGATCTGTACCTCAAGAAACACTGTGCAAAGTTGGGCCAGTTTCAAATACAAAAATAAACATTAAAAGCACTAAATCTGAACTTCCCTGGTGGTCCAGTGCTTAAGAATCTGCCTGCCAATGCAGGCAATATGGGTTCTACCCCTGCTCCAGCAAGGAGCGACAGGAGAGTAAGCCCTCACTAGCTGCAAATGGAGAAAGCTAGCGCACAGCAACAGCGACCCCGAGCACTGCCTAAAATAAATAAATACATTTCTTAAAGGTTCTAAATTTAAGAAACTTTCCTCTACAGATCCAACATCAATAGTTTTCTTAATATTGTTCCTTTGTTTTCCATCCATTACTCTTGTTCAGCACACCTATTTAATCGTCAAAACACCTCCACTCCTGCAGGCCTGATGAGTGGCCCTCTGTCCCTCCCCGTCACTATGCGTTTAACACTGATCTGCTCATTGGTTGTCCCTTCACCTGTTACCTCCTTCTTGTGCATCCCCTCCCCCAACACCACCTAAATGGTGGCTTCTTGAAGACAGACACTATATCTTTCATCTCCACATCCCCAGTTCCTGGCGTACCACCTAGTGGCTAACCCTGTAAGCGATAATTATCCAATGAATGAGAGAACTTGGAGCTGTGAAGAATCAGAACGCTCCTGCTTCTCTACTGCCTTTTTCTTCCCCTCATCTAGTCTACCTTCCTCGTTACTTTCTGCCTTCCCCTCTCTTTCCTAAGCCCTGCAAATAGGCATTCATTCAGCAAAGGCTGACTGTGTATCAGCTACATGCTGGGCCATGCGCTGGTGCTGGGGCCTCCGAGGTGAATCAGGTCAAGATCCCCTCCTGCAGTAGTTCACAGTCTCCTTGGGGAGATGGATGAGAAATATATAATTATAATACAATATTATTTCTATTGTACTATGAGCAACAAGGCTATGCCAACTTAGAGGAGGATGGAGGCGTGACTGCTTTTGCCTGGGGTTCAGAGAAAGCTTTTGCAAAGGAGGTGACATATTCAAATGAGAAATAAGTTTGGAATATTAGGCAGAGAGAACAGCAAGGACACAGCTCCAGGGTGTGGCGTAGGAATGGGAATTACCTCTGTGAGGCAGGGTAGAGGTCAGGGTAGGAAAGAGGAGGAGGGCAGTTTGAGAAGCAGGCAGGAGTCCGGAGCCTGGCTGGGAGGTTCAGCATGATGTGCCGAGGGGTCTGGATTTTGTCCTAGAGGTGATGGGAGTAGTAACAAATTGCCGTTAGTGGGGAATCACTCAGTGTTTTAGAGATGTAACTCTGGGAAGTGGTGGATTTGAGTAGGAAAAACAAAAAAGTAATAAACTCAAGAGTCTGGTTTGGGCCCCTTTCATAGAAGTCCCTTCTCTCTCCTGCCCCCTCCCCTCTCTTCCGGCATCCCCATCTTTCGTTTTTCCATTTCCCACCTGTTCCAGTCCCTCCAGCAGGAACTCAAATGACCCTCCAAAGAACAGTTGAACCATAAATCTTTGAAATTTGGTAACAGTCCATACAGGGTACTAGTCTCAAGCTCCTGCGGTTGCTTTGATGGGACCCTCTCTGGCCTTCTCAGGGCGAAGAGAGGGCCGCAGGGAAGGGTCTCAGGAGGAATTTAGGTTAGAGAACAGGAAGGCACTTGAAGAGACATCCTGGGCCTGCTTTTTCCCAAGGGCTGTGCATCTGCGAGGCCGCTGCGGGGACCCCTCGCCCCCCGCCCCCAGCTCTGGGTCCCTGACTCACGTGGGCTAAAGACAGCGCCCACCCCCCGACCCCTGCAGGCGTCTGCGCTGGGTGCTCTCCCTTCCTCCTGACCCGGAACATCAGGGCTCTGCTCTCCCATCCACCCGTGACAGGACGAGGGGCTCACTCCCCGCCTGACAGTGAGGCACCGGGACCCTGCCATCGCGACCCAGCCCTCAGCAGGGCACCCACTGCAGCTACTTCCGGGAGCAGTGAGGGACGACACGCCCGCAGGCCCACGAATGAAGGGGGGATTCGAGTCAAAGCCTGGGCCAAGCCCTCCTCCCCTCCCTCCCCAGAAACAATCGGCCTGGGCTTCCCACTCCCTCAGGCCCAGCGAGGCTGTAGTTGGCTATAAATTCCCTTCTTTTATTTGCCTTCGTTTGCATATCAACCCGCCTCTCTCACTAACTTGCCAGCCGGGGAGGTCGGGGGCCATGCCTTATTCATCTTGGGACCACCTTCCCCTTCAAGTTCCAGCACAGTGTCTGGCACTTGGCAGCTCCTGCGGGCTGAGTTGCATGCTCCCCAAATTCATTTGTAGAGGTGCTAACTCAGCACATCAGAATGTGACTGAATTTGGAAATAGGGTCTTTGCAGAGTTAATCGGGTAAAAAGGAGGGCACCAAATATACTGCTGTCCTTATGAAAATGGGAGATTTGAAAACATTCACACAGAATGGCCCGTGAAGATGAACACAGACATGGGGGGAGGTGTCTATAAGCCAAGGAGCACCAAAGATGGCCAACAGGCCCCTGAAGCTAGGAGACGGGCGTGGAGACTCCTCTCCCCGCCTTCAGAAGAAACCAGCCTGCCAGCAGGCTTGATTTTGGACTTCTAACCTGGAGACCTGCCAGACAATAGATAGCTGCTGTTTAGGCCACCCAGTTTCTGGAACTTTGTTATAGTAGCCCTAGCAAGCGAATCCAGTAGCCATTTATGTCTCATAAATGATTGATCAGAGGATTCTAGAAACTAGAGGCTAATGTTCTTCTTAATGGAAGCTTGCCACTCGCCATCTGTGTTATCGTTAATGCAAATGGATATCATAAGACATGAGACAAGACTTTGCAGTATCTGGTCTTTCCTCCTAGTCCAGTTTAATGGTTTACATTGGTTTTGCAGGTGGACAACCATGAGCCAGCTGTCTGGAAAGAAGGGAGGGAAGAAGAAAATTCAGAAGGTTGGAGGGGTTTGTTTCCTTGGCTTGAGGAATTTTAAGTGGTGACTAGATCAGGACAAGTCTGAGAAAGAATTCCATGAGCCCGAGAAGTCCCAGCTGAGGTTCTTCCCTAAGGTTCTATAAACGTTTTTTTCCCATTTCCTGTCAGGTTGTTGGCCTCATTTTTCCTAAGTAGAAAACAGATTCAGAATAGTAACGGGTAGTCATATCAAAGGAATCATGAGATTCTTATATATGTTATATCTCTGAAGAGAGTTTTTGTGGTTCTATCCAGTTATTTCCAGTGCTAACATTTTTTTTTCATAAAACTATTGTGAACAAAATTCTACACAATGTCATGAGCTTTATCCCTTGCCACTACAAATGCCTTCCCAACGTACTGTGGCGAGCATCAGCCATCTCCCTGTCTTTATGGAGGTTCTTTCATTGAGTAGGTGATTTCTTGAAAAAGATCAGCAAATCAAACACACACACACACACACACACACACACACACACACACACAAATAGTTCTTTTGCTATTTGAGCCATGATTCTTTTTGAAGGTTGCCTTTTCTTCTCCAAATCTCCCTCCTCTCACAATCTGCCTCTTGCAAAGAACCAGTCAAGTCTCTTGCACACACTATACTCACAACCTTGTTTTTCTGCTTTTCCTCCCTGAGCTCCACCTACCCCAGCAGCCAGCTCCCTGGGACCCCCCATCTCCCCATCTCCATTACATCCTCAGCTGGAAATTCTGCTCTTCTCCACGCTCCCCCAGCTCCCCCGCACTGGGGCTCCCTCCCCCTGAGCTGTTGATTCCTCACAGCTCTTCAAATCCCACCTTAAAAGCTTCCCCTGGGTTTTATCTTGCCATAGGCTCTCAATGCAAAATGTTTTGGGACACATTGTATTAAGTGTGTTATTGGCACTAATGGTACACGCAAATCAAATGTATTAAATCTTCATGAATTCAGGTAATTCGTCTGGAAAATGGCATTCTCCATTTCCCTCTAGGATTTTGAATTTGTGTGTGTGTTTCCTATTTTTCCCCCCTTGGTGCTGTTTTGAACAAACAACAAAAATTACATAAACTGCCGAATATCCTTTTCTTCCATTTTCCCCACTGCACCTTCTCATTGTGTGAATTGGCACAGCCTCCCATCTGAGGGTGTGTTTACTTCTGGGGCACACTGTATAATTTAACTTTCTGCAATACAAAATAAGTCAGTGCAGATCTTTTCCCTTGTTCTGACAATGTCCAAAGTTGTCTCTCACTGTTTTTATTTAAAGGAACTAGACACAAACCTGGCTGCCTTAACCATGGCCTCTGCAAGGGCTACAGCTGAGAAAATCTGCTGTCAGGAAGAAGTGAATAGAACTAACAAGACTATTGAGCTGGCCAACAGATTAGTGAAAGGTCTGGAGGTGAGGTCCTACGGGGCAGACTAATGAAGCAGGCTACAGAAAGCACTTCTTTGTTATACACTACTGATCTGGCAATAACAGCAGCACTTAGCAAAGAGCCTGATGAGCTGAAAAAATTATGTCATTATCATTCATTTTTTTCATAATAGAAACATGTTTTTGACCTTTACATTTTCTTACATTTTACCACGCTGTGGCCTGGATTAACTGTAAGGTTACCTAGTGACTAGCGTATTCATGGAGCCCGACAGGAAAGGAAACAGTCACTCTTGCTTGAGTATTGACAAATAAAGTTGATTCGGTAAAAAGGCAAAGACTTTATTTGGAACAATTAGACAAGGCTAATGACAGAGCCTGAGGTTGGTTTACCAAGAAGCGCAAGGCAATTTGTCCGACTTAGTTAAGGCATATGATAATGCCCTAATTATCTGTCTAAGATGTGCCCTGGATATTATAGTGGAGACAAAGAATGAAGGGTGGCAAACCATGAATTATCCGAAATAATCCATATTGTTAAAGGTTGGCTCCTGAGAAAGTCTGGTCACTGGCAGCTTTCTCATTTGCCATTCATCTATTGTTAATTTAATCTTTTGTATATATTCAAATTTTTTTCCCTGGGTTAACATTTGTTGGGAGAATGTCTCTTCTGGTTCCCCGCCATCATAGGAGGCATGTTTTTCCAACCAGCAGCTTTCCGTGCCTTTCTTTTATTCTGGTAACTGGACTTGCAGAGGGCCAAGAAAGCATCAACCCACTGCTAATTAAACAGATTCATCCAACCCGGATATTGTTAACAGAATTTAAAGTATAAATTGATGAGTGCTTGTTTAGTACCATTTGAAGTAAAAATTGAAAGACTTTATCCGCTGAGAAGAAAAAGTCTCAATGTCTCAGATGAAAGCCGGGAAATCTAATGAATTTAAATGTATCCCACCGGGGTAGCCATATTTCTTCTCACTGTGAGACACTGATGTCTCTCAAATTAATGGAAGTAAATTACTATCTTAATCTGACAAATCTATCACTGTTTTATCAAATCAGTTTGCCAGCTCCCAAACAGATCAGGGAAATAGCAGAGGAGTAGCAATGAATTTCTTTCTTTCCAAAGAGTAGTGTGAACCCCATATTCTGAACGACCATCCATGCCTCAACATTACTGACTTACTTTCACCACATTTGATAGAGCTCTTTGTGCCAAAAATAATTGTCAGAACAAGCTCAGAGAAAAAACTACATCCTAAGCACAGAGAGCACTGGCTCTCCCAATGTTTTCCATGTCTTTTGCACCACCCTTTCTGGCGTGATGACCCTGTGGCCTCCAGAGAACATGTACCAGGACTGGAATGCAGGCCACATGGGGAAGACCCACCTCCCCTCAGCAGCCTTGACATTGTTCTGGCTCCTTTGCAAGCCAGGCCTGCATCCCACCTGTTGAAAAATCAGCTTGCCATGACCAACCAGTCAGCAGGTAAATTCTACCACTCCCTGGTAGAAGTACTCCCTGTGTGGACACCAAAGCGTCTTTGTTCAGACACATGTGCCGCTTATTTTGAGGCATTTAACAGCAAATGAAAGCACTGGAGACTGCATCTCCCTCTCTCTCTCTCTCTCTTTAGTCACAAAGTAATGTCCGACTCTTGAAACCCCATGAATTGTCAGGCTCCTCTGTCCTGCAGAAATGCATGCCCTCTATACTAACTTCCGTGATGACAGGGCACCTCCACATAAGTGCCACAAAAACACCGCCATCTCCACTTCTCTGGCACGTTGAGCAATTAAGACTTATTTCCCGAAAGCATGTCTTTCTTAAGCTGTGTATTCCTAGCACTTAAAAATGTTTTGATATTAATCAACTAAATATTACTATCCCAGAGATGGAGTTTACTTAAATTGTTTGTTTTCTCTTCTTTACCTGTGTTCTATTTTTGTACTCTTTCATATTTTCTTTCCTTCTAGTTTTCGTTCTTTTCTTCATTACTCTCTCCTTTCTGCCTCTTTTTAAAAAATTTTTAATTTCAGCTTTATTGAGGTGTAATTGATAAATTCACTTGTAAGATATTTAAAGCATACATTGCTGTGATTTAATATACATGTACATCATGAGGAATTTGTCCCAAGTGAATTAACACATCAATCACTTCAATTATCTTTTTTTTTTTTTTTTTACGTTTTTGGAGAACATTTAAGTTCTATTCATATCTTAGCAAATTTCAATTATGCGATACAGTGTTCTCGACTATGGTTACCATGTTTTCCTCAGGATATATGTTACCATATATCCTCAGACCTTATTTATCCTATGGCTTTAAGTCTGTATCCTTTTACCAATCTTTCCATATTCCCCCACTCCTCTTCCCTGGCAGCACTTCTCTACTCACTATTTCTGTGAGTTTTAAGTCTTTTTTTTTATTCCACATATAAATGATACCATGCAGTATTTGTCTTCCTCTGTTTGGCTTATTTCCCTTAGCATAATACTCTCAAGGTCCATCCATGGTGTCACAAATAGCAGGATTTCTTTCTTCCTAATGACTGAATACTATCATATGTACAATATATTATTGTTATAATATAATTATTAAGTAATATTATAATTATATTATATTCTAATTGTTAACATTATAATTATATTGTAATAGATATTATATATATATATTTCACCTCTTCTTTATCTATCCCTCCATTGATGGACACTTAGTCTAATTCCATGTCTTGGCTATTGTGAATAATTACTGCAATGAACATTCTAGTACAGATATCCCTTCAATATTCTGTTTTCATTTCCTTTGGATATACACCCAGAAGTGGGATTGCTAGGTCATATGGTTTTACTTAGACATAAGAACCACAAGTTCAATTCCTGGGTTAGGAAGGTCTCTTGGAGGAGTACATGCCAACCCACTCCAGCATTCTTGCTTGGAGAAGTCCATGAACAGAGGAGCCTGGAGGGCTACAATCCATAGGGTTGCAAAGAGTTGGACTCAACTGAAGTGATTTAGCATGCACACACGCATGGTTTTACTCTTTTTTTTTAAGAAACTTCCATAGCATTTTCCATAATGGCTTTACCCTGCCTCTTTGGTTAAATCTTCCTAATTTCTTGTTCTCTTTCTTTCATTCCTTTCTTCCTCCCTTCCATCCTTCCTTCTTGATTTCATGTTTTTTCTTTCTGGTTTTTTTTTTTGTCTGAGCCACAAGGCATGTAGGATCTTAATTTTCAGACCAATACCCTCTGCAGTGGAAGAACAGAGTCTGAGCAACTTGACAGCCTCTTTTTTCTTTCTAGGTATTTTTTTTTCCATTGTATTTTTTTGACTGAAAATGAGAAATCTAATTATTACTGATTTTTAAAAAAAGCAATTTCTGTCTTTTCCTTTGTAAACCATAAAAATGGTTGGTTCCAATAGGTTTTGTGTTTACAGTTTGAAATTTATGTTTAGAATAATCAGAGTCTTCATTTATAAGTTCTGAGCAGTTTTTTCTCTTTGGCACTGGTACTAATAGCCACTTCATTATCATTTTAAGTAAGTCTTTGGTATCACTCATTATTAAATGCTGTTATAAAAATTGTTTTATCCAAGACTATCTCATTATCATCATGAAATTCACTTAATTAGCATGTTTTTAAAATTAGTACACATTAAAAATGAAATGCAGTAAGTTTACCAGTACTTAATGCTTTAAGACATACTGTTATCTTTCTGAAGGGAAATTTCAGAGTGTGCATCAAAAATATGAAGAATGGATATACTCTTTGACCCAGAAATCCCATTGCTAGGACTTCATCCTAAGGAATTGACTCCTAGAATATTTATTACAACACTGTTTATAATCAATATAGGTTAGTAATAACCTCAGTCCCCAAAATGGGTATTGCCTATATAAGTTATGAGTCACCCATAAAATGGAATATCACATATCCATTAAAAATTATGTTGCAGAAGACTATTTTTATCATATGGGAAAATGTTTCAAGTATGTTAAGTAAGCCAAGCAAGTTACAAAATGAGATATATGTTGTGATCTCAGCTTGGCAATATATTGCCTCTCGGCTCCAAACCCACTTTCATTACATCTGCCTTAATGGGCTGGACCCTTCGAACATTTTTCCTTTGCAGTGAGCTCCACATTAGGTTTGTTCTAGAGGGAGCGGGAGAGACAATGTAGGAAGAAGCAGCTTCCCCTCCTGGTTCAGAAGCTTCCCTTTGTTTCTCTTCTTGCTCCTTCCCCACAGTCAGAGGCCTCTGTGCCAGCCACCCACCCAGAGCGTGCAGCCCCTCTGAAAGCACTCGCCGCTCCCCCAGCCAGCGACCACTTGCAGAGGTGCTCCCAGTGAGACCACCATCACCCTGTCCCACCAGTAAGGCGACTCTCACTCCCCTGACTGCCTCTGAGCACCTGTCCTGCAGAGGTGTGTCTTCTGCTTGCCCAGCAGCGGTGGACCAGTCCTGGCTCAGGCAGCCCAGAGAACAACCCCAACAGTGAGGCTGCAGACGTCCTCCTTTCCAGCCAGATCGCCATCTGTCTCGGGAAGAGGGCTCCCTTTGAAGTTGTGCCTCTCTGGGATGCTCTTTCTCAGCCCTAGGGTATTCTTCAGACTTTTCTTTTAACCTTCCTAATTATACCTATGTCATAGTTAGTAGTCCTTTATAGTAAATTTTCTCTGTTCAGATTACTATGTGGTCCTGACTAATACATATGTTTATGTATAGGGAAAGAGAAAAAAAAGACTGAGACAAAAAGTCAAAAACTTAACAGTGGTTGAATCTGGGTGGTGTGATTATGTCTTTTTATTTTGGTCTTTGCAATTCACAATATTTTCCAAAATATTTTATAAGGAGATTTTTTTTTGTTTCATTTATTTCAGATTCTATGTCTAAGATTTATTATTATGCTAGCAAAATTGAGCCCTCAGTACAAGTTTATGTTCTTGTTACAAAATTCAGACTTAAGAGAAAATGATCATATTAAACACTTATTCAATCAACAAACTGAAGGGAGCTGGCCTGATAACCGGGCCACACAAGGTCCTACAATTTCTCCTAAGAATCAGCCTCCCTATAGTGACCACCATCGACTCCCTCAACTCTGGAGATCCATCACTCTGGTTTTTAAGCCACTCTGATGCAAAGGTGTTAAGAATTGTTTTTGTAAATGGTAAGATGGTTTTTAAAAAAACACTGTAGCAATCTTGAAAAATATATCATGCAATATCTGTAGTCTTCTGTTATTTAGAGATATATGTCTATACATATAGCAAATTGGCCTGTTACTGTTTCTGCAGAACCGCTGTTAAAATTCAGTGCAGGAAGGGTCCTGTGGCTGGCAGAATTCTAAGATGGTTTCCCAAGTTTTCCAGCCCTTGACACGTACACTCCTTTCCCCAGTTATTCAATCAAACTCTGCAACAAGAGGATTTTGCAGATGTAATTAAGGTTCCAACCTAGTTGACCTTAAAAATAGGGAGATTATCCCAATGGGCCTGACCTAATTATATGAGCCCTTTAAAGAAAGAGGATTTTCTCTGACTAGTTGCAAAAAACAAGAAAGTAAGAGATTGGAAGAACAAGGAGGGCTCAACATGGAAAAGTTCTCCACTGCTGATGTTGATGATGAAGGGGGCCACATGGCAGGGAGAAAGGGCAGTCTCCAGGGGCTGAAAACAGCTCCCAGCTGATGGTTGGAAAAGAAACAAGGTCCACAGTTCTAGAGTCCCCCCAAAGGGATTCTGCCAACAACCTAGACAAGCCAGGAAGCACATTCTTCCCCAGAACATCCAAATGAAAATAAAGAAACTAGATATGGAATTTAGAAAAACGGTGCTGATGAACCTATTTGCAAGGCAGGAATAGAGACTCAGACATAGAGAACAAGCTTGTGAACACAGCAGGGGAAAGGAGAGAGTTGGATGAATTGAGCGAGTACTATGGAAACATATGTATTACCATATGTAAAACAGATAGCTAGTGGGAAGTTGCCATATAATACAGGAAGCTCAATCCAGTGATCTGTGCTGACCTAGAGGGGTGGGATGGGGGGTAGAGGTGGGAGGGAGTATTAAAAGGGAGGGGATATATGTATACTTATGACTGACTCAGGCTGTTGTAAAGCAGAAACCAACACATTGTAAAGCAATTATCTTCCAATTAAAAATAAATTTTAAAAAAAGCGAAAGAAACTAAGAAAGCAAACTGACAGGATCCCACCGGCCATGCCTATTCTTAGGGATCCAACAATACAGAAGAAAACATGCCTTCAAGCCACTACAGAGTCCTGAAACTACGAGATAAATCGATGTGTCTGTCTTTGCGGAAAGGCATGGCCACACGCCCCACATCAGCAGAATCTGAATCATGGATACACATCCTGGATCAGAGGCCATGAGTTCATTGTTGGAGACTCTGGATTGGCCCTTCTTTATTCAAAATCCCTGGGGATTTGATCAGAATGAGGGACTTCCTGATGGGCAAAGACTTGGGAAAGGACTACTTTTTGTCTTGGTTACTGTTTTGAAATTGAATAATCTCTTATTCAGCAACAGGTTTGTGTTTTCTTATACTTTTTCTACATCTGCTATTAACTCCCTCCCCCTTCTCATTTAGCCCTTGTTTTCCTAATATGATCTCTCTAATTTGATTACTTTTTGCTTTTATTTTTGGTTTTCTCTGTAGCCATTTTTTCCCACTCTCCTTATTTTTGGCCATTTACCCTTACCCAAGAGTAAGAGAAAAGAGGTATAAATTTTACCAGAAATCGTAAGTCATTTGGCCCACAATCACTTCAGTCATGTCCAACTCTGTGTGACCCTATGGACTGTAGCCTGCCAGGCTCCTCTGTCCATAGGATTCTCCAAAGCAAGAATACTGGAGTGGATTGCTCTGTCCTCCAAGGGATCTTCCCAATGCAGGGATCAAATCTGTGGCGTCTCCTGCATTGCAGGCAGATTCTTTATCCACTGAACTCCCTGAGAAGACCCATGATTTGGCCATCAGCTTTCAAATCCTCAATTAGAATTTGAAATTTGGTTTCAGATCACTTCAAATGATCTTGCCAGTTATCAGAAAAGGAGAAGGTAAAAGGAGGAGAATGAATTTGGAAAGTCCTGAAGAGGAGGGGTTGGTCTGTGTAACGCTGAACTTAGATGAACTTCACCAGAGTGAAGAAATTGCTGCCATGGGCTGGAGCTGCCATGGGACCTTCCACCCTCCAACAGAACCTTCTCTGCCTTCTAGGTGAGTTCCTTTTATCCCCGTTTCCCGACAGGTATTAATCCTGGTCCACTAATTCTGGATGTTCTCTCTGCGAATGGTTATTTCTCTAGTCTCCTACAACCACATCAAGAATAAGCAAAAGAGCACTTGATTTCTCTTTGGGATAGTCGACTGGGAATTGAACTACCGAAGCTGTGAAATCACAGTGAAAGCCCGTGAAATGATTCACTTGGAAGGACAGTGATGCAGATTTCCTTGTTGACAAGACTGACATTATAGATTTGAGAGTCTTCATTGCTGTTTCAGTCTGCACTCACCAAGAAGGAAAATTCAAACTCGAGTTGAAAATTCACTAGCAGCTGAGTTTCTCACCGGCCTTCCCTCTGCACAGGGTCATTTCCTTGGGGACTTTTTTCCATTGGAAAAGTTAGAAGCAACCCCATCCAGCAGCAGGGATGGAATGGAGGTTAACACACAGGAAATCTACTTGATGAATGTTAGGGATTGAACTGTGTCCCCTCACGCCAAATGCATATGCTGAAGTCTTAAGCCCAAGCACCTCAGACCTTATTTGGAAATAGGATCATCACAGGTATAATTAGAAAATTAAGATATGGTCATATAGGAATATGGGCGTCCCAGATGGCACTGTGGCAAAGAATCTGCCCGCCAATGTAGGAGACACAGAGACATGGGTTCCATCCCTGGATCAGGCAGATACTCTGGAGTGAAAGTGACAACTGACTCAGTAATCTTACCTGAAAAATCCCATGGACAGAGGGACCTGGTGGGCTACAGTCCACGGGGTGGCAAAGAGTCGGACCTAATTGAGTGAGTAAGCATGGGCACAGTGTAGGAACAGCATAGGCCTGTAATCCCATGTGACTAGTGCTCTTATAAAAAGGGGAATTTGGACACATGGACACACACAGAAGGAAAGCCCTGTGAAGACTGAAGTTATGGGACCACAAGCCAAGGAACAACTAGAAGCTTGGAGATAGCCCGAAAACAGACCCTTCTTCCGCACCTTCCAAGGATGCACAGCCCCGCTGACACCTTAATTTGGGACTTCTGGCCTCCAGAATGGTAAGACAGTAAATTCTGTTAGGACAGTCTTAGGAAACTGATATGAATACAATGAAGACAGTGATTCTCTCTCAATTTTGTGTAGCCTTGGCAAACATACATCATTATTGGCCTCATGTAATTTGGGTTTTCCAGATTACACAAGGTTTGAAACAAGAGGCATGTTCAGGGCTGCACAAAGCTTTGGATCTAGGAGCAAACCAGAGCTCTCTGGGAGCTGCTCCCCAAACTGATCTCAGTGAAGTTCAGATACAAGTCCCCATGAAGTAAAAACGTCCTTTACCACTGGCATTGACTGTGGTGAACCAACCAGAGGGCTGCTGTTCATGCTTATTCTGTAATGTCTTCTGCTGAAAGTGCATGGGAAGAGTAATTGTGGTCTTTCTTTTATTTTTAATGGTGAGACTATTCACAGGAAAGTAAGGATTTCCAATTCTTTCCATATAAAAGTGTCTTTTTTCAGTATTTAAAAAAATACCCTCACAACTACTTTTCAAATGGTTAACCTAAATATAGCTTGAACGTTTTACTCTTCGTCCTCATTTGGGAGAAGTCTATATTATTTTTTAGCAACTTACCACTTTGAGTCACTCCTGTCAAATTAGCCATATTTGTTTCTCTTTCAGTGTGAAGGTCTTTTGTGGTGATATAATCAAATTAACTCATTTAAAAGTCAGCCATGTCTTTTACTGATTTTTTCTGATATTGAAGCTTGCAGTTGGCTGCAGTATCAATGTCTAAATTTATTTTACGAACATTGAGCTAAAGCCACTTAATCAAGCATGCGTTCTAAGCAAGTATGTACAACATATATGCAAGTTATGCCCCATCTTAACTACAAAGATCTTACCCTTATGTTTTAAGATACAGCTTCTGTATTTCAGAATGGGGCACATCTGTAGAAAGTACACGTTGGAGTGTAACTTTCCTCTTTATCCTTAACGTCAGATTTATGGGTGGTTTCGACATAAGATTTAAAGACAGATACAACTCAGCTTGTATTATTAGTTGCCCCCAGCTTTGCAAGTGGAGAAGACAATGGCAACCCACTCCAGCACTCTTGCCTGGAAAATCCCATGGATGGAGGAGCCTGGTAGGCTGCAGTCCATGGGGTCGCTAAGAGTCGGACACGACTGAGCAACTTCACTTTCACTTTTCACTTTCATGCATTGGAGAGGGAAATGGCAACCCACTCCAGTGTTCTTGCCTGGAGAATCCCAGGGATGACAGAGCCTGATGGGCTGCCGTCTATGGGGTTGCACAGAGTCGGACACAACTGAAGAGAGGCTTAGCAGCAGCAGCAGCTTTGCAAGCTTCCCTGGTGGCTCAGACGTGAAAGAATCTGCCAAAAATTCAGGAGACCTGGGTTCGATCCCTGGGTTGGGAAGATCCCCTGGAGGAGGACATAGCACCCATTCCAGTATTCTTGCCTGGACAATCCCTATGGACAGAGGAGCCTGGCAGGCTATAGTCCATAGGGTCGCAAAGAGTCAGACACGACTGAGTCACTAGGCACAGCCTAGTGTTGCAGGTAACAGTCTCCTAAGCTCAAAATGAGGAGAAGATTAGTGACTCAGAAGCAGAAAGCATCTGGTGCTTCTGTGGACTCAGCTTCCTCAGACTCCTGCCTGAATTCATTTTGCCTCATCTTCCAGTTTCCAGTATGAAGGAGTAACAAATGTATGAAGGAAAATAGGGCACCTTTAGCAAGATGCAAAAGGAACTCTTTGTAGTGACCAAAGACAAAACCCCTAATTTAAATAAAAAGGTTGTTTTAAGATGAAAATCTTTAGTACTTGGGTGAGGAAAGGTGTTAAAGGTTTAAACGTGATTTGGCAGCTCCTTACGAGCTTCAGTTTCCTCTAAATTTTTCTTCCTGTGGTTTCTCACGAACCACGCATGCCTCCACCCCAGGATCCTCTCCAAGGAGTCCCAGTCTCCATTTGGTCACGGATGTTGGAGAGAGAATATGATGACACATCAGAAAAATGCCGCTCCTCGCCATAGCAAAAGTGATTCAAACAGCACATCCTCCTGGCAGAGTGTCACCAGTATCATCTTTTTAGGTGAGAGACAGTACATTATACTTTTGAAACCATCTCTGGCTAGAATACCTGTTGTTGCTTAGTTGCTAAGTCATGTCCGACTCTTTGCAACCCCACGGACTGTAGCACACCAGGCTTCCCTGTCCTACCATCTCCCAGAGTTTGCTTAAACTCATGTCCACTGAGTTGGTGATACCATCCAACCATCTTATCTTTTGTTGTCCCCTGAATACCTGAGTCTGTATTTTTTAAAAAGTGACCTGTGAAAAATGGGAAAACATCTTGTAAAATTCTCCTCTTAACTCAAATGTTGGCCAGAAGTATTTGATTGGGAAGGAATTTTGTCTTCAGCTGGATGTGGTTGATTGGAGAATTGTCTGGAACCAATTGACCGTTCTCACCTGTGTGATTTTTACCTTGTCATTTGGAAATTTCTGAATATTCAGAGGCCTCTTAGAGACTCAAGCAATGGGTACTAATGTGTATGCAAAGCTTCAGAAAAATACAGTGCTTCGTATTTCCCTGCTTCATCAGGGCAGATTGAAATAGTTAATACCCACCTCCAAAAGACAGCAGTTTACTCTGGTCTCACAAGTAGAATCTGAGTCAATAAACTGTAACAAAGCATAATGTTTAAGACATATATATAACTCAACTCAAGGATAATGTTCTACACATAACTCATAGAGTTAGTTCCAATCAATCCTTCTGTGAATACTCAGCGCTAACAGGCCTACTGTGGCCTTTGGATTTCCACCCAGATTTTCATGTATATGTTCACTGGAAGGCACAAATTATTAATCAGAGGAGCCTCCTTTATACTTCTATTATTTGTACCTGAGGCCATCTGGAATACAAAACAAGAAGAATAAAATTCAAAGGTCAAATCATACCCAGTGTGCCATATAAAGTTGAGAGTTAAGATGGAAAGTTTTTTTATTTAAAAAAGCAACTTTTCTCTAACTGCTTCTAGGATTCTATTTAGGTTTCACCTTTCTAGCTGCCTGTTGCTAACATATCATGTGAAATTAGCTATGGGGCATTTGAAGTTAGAGAGCTGATTTCAGAGCTCACTGAAGTTCTAAGGGATGCACTGAATTTAATTATGATAGTTCTTTACATAGAGTTTAAAAATATAATGTTTCCCTGGCTATCAACAGGTGAAGTTAACCAAATAACTGGGAAAAAAAAATTTGCCTCCAGATAGTAATGGACCAGCCCAAAATTTACATACTGTTTTCACATGTACAGGCACAAAAATTCTTCTGCTTAAATAAAGTGACAGAGTGGAAAGAAAAATTCAATAAGGAAGAGTAATGTTTTTAAAGCACAGCAAGTGCTCAACTTAAAATGTACCATCAGGGACTTCCCAGGAGATCCAGTGGTTAGGACTCCACATTGTCAATGGCACTAAAATCCTACATGCCTTGCAGTGTGGCCAAAAGATAAAAATAAAATGTACCATCAAATGGATTTAATCACAGAGGAGAGGCTACAACCAGCAATAGAGGCTGTGCAACCTAGCAGATGGAATGTGAGAGCAGGGTTTCAGATGACTTTTTGTCTTATCTATATAGCGCTCCACTGCTGAGTGACCTGCTATATTTACCCATAGAGGAAAATTATACATCTGATAATGTAGAACATTTCTCATAAACCTCCTAGCTTTGACATTGAAGAATTATGAGACTATACTATAAGTGTAAATATGATAAGTGAGTTTGCTGTGATTCTCTCTGCAATGTAAGAATAAAAGTCAGTGGCTGAGTTTGGGGAAAGTTTGAGAGAAGTCCTATTTAATAACAAAGAAATAATCATGATACCTGACTTGGAGATTTACAGTCTCTTCTCTGAACCCTTGTTGCCTCAGATGTATTTCAGAATTCAGGAATGTTAAGAATGTAGACTTAAAATTGAGGACATATGTCATATATTATATAATATTTATAACATTCCCACAGAGGATGAGATGCTTGGATGGCATTACCGACTCGATGGACATGAGTTTGAGTAAGCTCGGGGAGTTGGTGATGGACAGGGAGGCCTGGCGTGTTGCAGTCCATGGGGTCACAAAGAGTCGTACATGACTAAACAACTGAATTAACTAACTAACTAACATTCCCTCTGGAGTCTGGGCAGCACTCTGTAATCAAACACAGTCACATTTCTGCCACTTAATGTATAAATGTTTGTACTAAGTGAGATAAATAAAAATTGTCAATAGCCTTGTATCAGGTCATGCCATGTTTTGCTGCCAAGGGAGTTATGAAATAACATCCAGTTTTTAGAAAAACATTTTAATTTCAGAATTGTGGCTAAGGAATTGTACACCTGTTTTATCCTTTTCAGTGTAGCATGACAGATTTAACAATCATCTCTCAAAGATGCACTAAGAATGGTAAAACAAGTAATAGCTTCTAGGTATAACAGTGTGGAACTGAAGGTTGAAAAAGGTAAAATGATTTGACCTAAAGTTTTCCATTTGGTTCTTGTAAAAGTAGGAATATTGGTATAAGGATGTTCAAATAGCGATGAAGCACAATGAAACATCCCCCCAACACTGTCCTCAGAGCCCATACTCTCATAGGGAGAGGTAATGACCTCATCACTGTGTCCATTGCCACTTCCATTAATACCTACCCTCATGGTGATCCAATTACCAATCTTATAATAAATTCGATATGTCCTATTACACACACGGGGAAATTTTTTAAACACTTCTCCAAAAGGAAATTCTCTAAATAGAAACTAGTTGTTTCTACTATCTTTTGTTGTTCTTTAGTCACAAAGTCGTGTCCAGCTCTTTGCAACCCCATGGACTGTAGACTGCCAGGCTCCTCTGTCCATGGGATCTCCCAGGCAAGAATACTGGAGTCAGTTGTCATTTCCTATTCCAAGGGATCTTCCCAATCCAGGGATCAAACCTAATCAGGCTTAGACATTGAGCCGCCAGGGAAGCCCCTCTATTATCTTTTAGCAAGTGACAAAAAGTTTTTCTTTATTTTCTATAACTTCCAAGTAGAAGAGCATGTGCTGTGCTTAGTCATTCAGTCCTGTCTGACTCTTTGAGACCCCATGGACTGCAGCCTGCCAGGTTCTTCCATCCATGGGGATTCTCCAGGCAAGAATACTGGAGTGGGTTTCCATGCCCTCCACCAGGGGATCTTTCCAATCCAGGGATCGAACCCAGGTCTCCTACATTGCAGGCAGATTCTTTACCATCTGAAGCACCAGGGAAACCCTATAGAAGGCAGGTATTTCTCCTATTCCTGCACTGAATGTCAGCTTCCTACTGAGAGAGAGAGAAGATACAAAATGACAGGAGTGAGAAAAATTACAATTACAAAAGAAAACAATCACAAAAAGAAACAGTTCTTTTGGAAGAGCACAGTATGCAAAGACGTGGAAAGCACAACAGGACTGCAGAGAAGCCTGACAAACACTTCCTCAGTCCAGTGACCAAGATCAACAGCAACAGTGGTAGGTCACGCTCAAAGGACGTGCCCTTGATGTGGTGAGATGAGAACGGAGCTTTTCTGTGTCTCCCCTTCCCCACAAACTACAACCCCAGTCTAATCATGAGAAAGACGTCAAACAAACCCAAATTGATGGACATTCCACAAAGTACCTGGCCAGTACTCCTTAAAACTGTCAAAGTCATGAAAAAAAAAAGGGGGGGGAAAGCTACCTGAAAAGTTATCATAGCCCAGAGAAACCTACAGAGACATGGTCATTAAATGTAATGATATACCCTGAATAATACACTGTAGGAGAAAAAAAGACATTAAGCAAAAGTAAGTCTGAGTAGAGTATGGACTTTAATAAAAATAATAATGTATCAGTATTGGTTCACTAATTATGACAAACACACCACACTAATGTAAGATGAAAATAATGGGGGAAATTGGTGAGGGGCATATGGGATCTCTACTAGCTCTACAGCTGTTGTGTAAATATAAAATTATTCTAAAATCTAAAATTTATTTTAAAATACTAATATGACAAATACATATAATCAAATAGTGAAAGAAACTGTGAAGTCTCTCAGTCGTGTCCGACTCTTTGTGACCCCATGGACAGTAGCCTGCAGCAGGCTCCTCCGTCCATGGGATTTTCTCAGCAAGAGTACTCTATAGCTGTTGTGCAAATATAAAATTATTCTGAAATTTAAAATTTATTTTAAAATAATAATATGACAAATATATATAATCAAATAGTAAAGTGGAAGGAATTATTTATGGTATGAAAGAGTTTAACTTGTATAAAAATATTTTTATTATAGAGAATGCTCTTCATTGAGAAAACTGAGAATTCCTCTAACAGTGAATAAACATTAGTAGAAATCCAGTTTTATAAATCATAGACAATGAAGAGCTATTCAGTTCAGTTGCTCAGTCATGTCAAACTCTGCGACCCGGTGGACTGCAGCACACCAGGCTTCCTCATCCATCACCAACTACCTGAGCTTGCTCAAAACAAACTGTGGAAAATTCTTAAAGAGATGGGAATACCAGACCACCTTATCTGCCTCCTGAGAAATCTGTATGCAGGTCAAGAACCTGTTAGGTCAAGAACAGTTAGAACCAGACATGAAACAAAAGACTGGTTCAAAATTGGGAAAGGAGTATGTCAAGGATGTATATCGTCACCCTGCTTGTTTGACTTATATGCAGAGTACATCATGTGAAATGCTGGGCTGGACGAAGCACAAGCTGGAATCAAGATTGCTGGGAGAAATATCAATAACCTCAGATATGCAGATGACACCACCTTTATGGCAGAAAGTGAAGAAGAGCTAAAGAGCCTCTTGATGAAAGTGGAAGAGGAGAGTGAAAAAGTTGGCTTAAAACTCAGCATACAGAAAACTAAGATCATGGCATCCAGTCCCATCATTTCATGGCAAATAGATGGGGAAACAGTGGAAACAGTGACAGACTTTATTTTCTTGGGCTCCAAAATTACTGCAGATGGTGATTGCAACCATCAAATTAAAAGACACTTGCTCCTTGAAAGAAAGGTTATGACCAAACTAGACAGCATATTAAAAAGCAGAGACATTACTTTGCCAACAAAGGTCCATCTAGTCAAAGCTATGGTTTTTCCAGTAGTCATGTATGGATGTGAGAGTTGGACATAAAGAAGCTGAGTGCCGAAGAATTGATGCTTTTGAACTGTGGTGTTGAAGAAGACTCTTGAGAGTCCCTTGGCCTGCAAGGAGATCCAACCGGTCCATCCTAAAGAAAATAAGTCCTGAATATTCATTGGAAGGACTGATGCTGAAGCTGAAACTTCAATACTTTGACCACCTGATTCGAAGAACTGACTCATTGGAAAAGACCCTGATGCTGGGAAAGACTGAAGGCAGGAGAAGGGGATGACACAGGATGAAATGGTTGGATGGCATCACTGACTCAATGGACATGAGTTTGAGTAAACTCTGGGAGTTAATGATGGACAGGGAAGCCTGGTGTGCTGCAGTCCATGGGGTTGCAAAGAGTCGGACACAACTAAGCGACTGAACTGAGCTGCTCTTCATTGTTTGTGATTTATAAAACTGGATTTCAACTAATGTTTACTCACTGTTAGAAGAATTCTCAGTTTTCCTATTTCAAATTTGGAAAATAGATCTGCAGAATTTGAAATTGTATAGGGTTTTGTTCTATTTGTGTATCATATTTGCTAATGTAACTCATGCAATAACTCAGCCATGCCAAGGGAGTAGAGTTGCTCTCTTTTGCTCAAGGAAAGTATGTGGGGGTTTGAGCTTTGGCATCACCCTACCAGGACACAGTGTACAAAATTTGCTCCAATTCAAAGTGCTCCTCCAAAAACCCACCTTTAATTTACCTTTTAAAGCAATAAAAAATATTTTTAAAGTTATACTTTTAGGTCAAATTAAAACTTTCAGGGCTTCCCTGGTGGCTCAGTGATAAAGAATCCACATGCCAATGCAGGAGACATGAATTCCATCCCTGTGGGATCTTGGAAGATCCCACTAGCTGAAGAACAACTAAGCCTGTGAGCCACAACTATTGAGCCTGTGTTCTAGAGCCCAGGGCCTGCAAGTACTGAGCCCACATACCACAACTATTGAAGCCTATGCGCCCTAGAGCTCCTAGAGCTAGTGCTCTGAAACAAGAAAGGCCAATGAAATGAGAAGCCTGTGCACTGCAGCTAGAGAGTAACCCCCGCTCACTGCAACTCGAGAAAAGCCCACGCAGTAACGAAGACTCATAGCCGAAAATAAATAAAATTTAAAAAATAAAATGCTAAAAAAAGTAAAACTTTTGGAGTTAATCTATTCCTATTCCCTCAGATACGTCCTAAAGCTGAAGATTCTTCTTCTCCCTCAACAGAGGATTTTCATTAGACCCAAAATAGAGTTGTGAAGCATAGGATTATGTCACTTGGTTTCTCTGAGGTCATATCTCCTAACCCCTTGCTTTCTAAAGCGCTTGCTGTGTGTTTGCTGAAGGACTAATTCAGAAAGGGGCTGGTGTTTCTGAAGCAGTGTGTGCTCAGACCCCTAACCACTATTGACAGATGGATTAGGCTTATAAACAAAACCAATGAGGTTTTTTTTTTGTTTTTTTTTTTTTTGTGGATTAGCAGTCAGGGGAACTTGGAAGTCTTCCTCTGGCAGTGTTTAGACTTCCCTAAAATGCAGACAGATGCTGGGCCTCTTCTTACTCTGAAGCCCCCTTGTGAATATAATGGAAAACCTCAGGCCTTCCCACTGCTTGTGAGCAGTGGAGCTTGCAACTGGAAAGCTCTTTGAAAAGACAGACTGCACTCCTTGTGCTCCTTGTCAGGCCAACAAAGTTACTGAAGTGAGGGTGACAGGTTAGAAATGTATCAGGATCAAGGAGGAGGGACTGCCCTGGCGGTCCAGTGGTTAAGACTGCAAACTTCCAACACAGGGTGTGCAGGTATGATCCCTGGTCAGAGAACCAAGATTCCACTTGCCCCAAGGGATGGCCAAAAATTTTTTTTTAAAAAATAGAAAGAAAAGGAACAAGTAGAGGAATGGTGCCCCCTGCTTTTAATTCTTTAAAAGGTTTGATCTTCCTGTAGAGAACTTTAACTCTCCTATCTTCTAGTTTGGCAGGACAAGAGAAAGGTTAAAGAGATGACACTTTGTTAATTGAAGATATTTTTGGAGAGAGACGACTCCAAAGTAAAACCAGCCTTCCCCTTTACCCTCTGCTCTTTACTTCTCACTCCTTGAACAAGGGGTATGAGTAGTCAACCTACAAACTTGGGCAAAAGATGAAATTCCATGGGGAAACAAAGACAGAGAATCCCATGGTCACTGCAACTAGCTCAGAGCGTCCTGAGTCCCTCACTACTCTCTTTCACCTTCAAATCATCTCTGCTCTGTGGAATCGCATTTATCCCCAAGTGCCTGCTGTTAATATCCCCTCTTCTAGGAAGTCTTCATTTCTCTCAATCCATCCCTCTATTCTGGGCATGAAAAATTCATAACTCCTTCTGGGCTCTTCTACACTCCCAGTATCACCTTAATTCATCTCACCATATTGTATTACAAGATTTTTTTGCACTGTTTTTATTTTATAGATGATTGGAACTTTTTGTCTTATGCATCACTCTAACCCCAGTACCTAAGTTATATCTGGTACATAGCAGGTGTTCTGAAGTATTTGTTGAATAAATGAGTGAATGAATGACTCCTAGGGGCAACATCTGTGGGTAAAAGTCAGGAATTATGAATGTTACATGTTCTTAGGAAGAATAGTTCCGCCCCTAGCCTCAGAAAATGAATTGTGACTGGTATAAGACTTCAATCTTCCAGCTACTCTTTACCAGTGATTGCAGTGGGTGAGGAGGGGCATGGATCCATTTCACGACCATGAAACATAAGGGGAAGATGTCTGCTGACCTGATAGAGAGAACAGAAAATGTTTGATGTTCTTCTTTCTACTCCTTGTCTTCAGCATCTTTCTATTCCCTATGCCTAGTTTAGTATCAGCATGTAGCTAGAGCTCAGTAAATATTTGTTGAATGAGTGACTGAATGAATAAGTAACAGGTGCACCAATTGCACTGTCTTGCCCAGGCATCACTTTGAATGTGGACTTGGTGACTGATGCTGCAGCAGCCATCTTGCCACAGTGAAGGAAATGCTGAACATCCCAAATATCGATTGAGCTGCTGAACCAACATCCAGCATCCGTTCATGTTGCTATGTAAGAACAGCAAATCCCTATTGATATAAGTAACCATTAGTCAGGTTGCTTTGTTACTTGCAGCCAAAAACATCCTAACCAATTCAGGGATCATATTCTTTTCAATGTTGCTCTCTGCCATCTACTGTGTTGAGCCACACCTCTCCTATGTGTGCATCTCCATGGTATTGAGAGACTTCACAGTCTATGCGGGAGAAAACTTGAGATTTTTCTAGACCTATAAATATCTACATTAAGTCTTTTGGTGTGACCTAGTTGTCCACAAATCTACCTGAGGACTGCAAATAAGATTTTAATGCAATGCATCAAGGGCTATATAGGAGACTTTGATGAGGCACCAAAAAAAAATAGATTGCTATTAACACTGAGCAATCTTAAATGAGCAGCATTCTTTACTTTCAGCCATGAGGAAATCCCCTCTCCCATGCTTTTTTGCCACTTCTTATTTCCTTTTGACAGTAGAGGCCAAACTCTTTTATTCTCTCTAGGTCTCTGTCATTGGCAGGTTTTAGAAATAATGTCACTAGGGAAGTGACAAGTGAAATAAAGTCTTTATTGTTCTATTTCCTCATGGATGACCTTTACAAATTCAAGACCGATAAAATAAAATAAAATATTTCTCATACAAACTAACTCAATAAGAGCAGATCAAAGTGTTTGTGTGAACAGATAATTTACTCCAGGGGAAATCTCTTCACTGACTTTCCTGCAAGTTTTATCTCTCTTTCTTCCCCACAGCTCCTCCTCCTTAATCCCACCATGAAACAAGACTGTAGATGAAACTCTTCAACATGGCAACAGAGAAAATCAAATGTGGTCTTCTGAGACAAATACATCCCACTTAGTAGGTATCTTGTTTTCTGACGTCTTTAAACTACTGTGATTAATGTGAGTACACGTGCAAGTACACATTTGTTAGAGGAAACTGGGACACTACACCCCAATGTTTTATTATTAAAAGTATAGGTTGGTTCTCTCATATTACTCTTTCATTCACATTTCTTGAGGATAGATCAGTCTACAGGTCTCCAAAAGGCTAAAGCAAAGCAGTGAGGATTAGAAATTGCACTTCAAGTACCTCATGCCTTCTTGACATAAAATTAACTTGACTTATAGGCTCAAGTGTTTATCTTTCACCCAGAAAGGAAGAGTCATGGTCACTACATGAGATTCATCATCTAAAGACAAAGGATGATTGAGGAAATCCTGAAGCAGGTATTAGATATTAACATTTAAATTACGACCATGTCTATATTTCTATACTTTGCATGAATGAACATTGACTACTAATACTTTACTGTGTGATTGTCACCAGGACCCAGACATTACACAAACATTACCTTATCCAAAAAGATCAAATCTCAAGTTATAAGTAGTGCCACAGCAGTCCCTCAAAAGCCTCTTGGAAAAAAAGTTTTTTTAACACAATGAGCCATCAAGAAGGGTTTTGATAGGTGATAGGTGAGTGTCCGCTCAGTCATGTTTGACTCTTCACTGGCCCCATGGACTATAGCCCGCCATGCACCTCTGCCCACCAGGCTCCTCTGTCCATGGAATCTTCTGGGCAAGAATACTGGAGTGGGTTGCCATGCCCATCTCCAGGGGATCTTCCCGATCCAGGGATTGAACCGTCTCTCTTGTGTCTCCTGCATTGGCAGGAGATTCTTTACCACTAGTGTGACCTAGGAAGCCTGAGGTGACAGGTAAGAGAGGAAGAAATTCTCAAGTGTATGTACCTGAACTTTTTAGGATGAGGAAAGGAACAGGGAGAATGAGAGAAGAAGGAAGGAAACTGGAGATCCCAGATGCTTGGGTCTGCTGTATCCTGTGGACTCACTGGAGAAGTCATCTGGAGTGGAACAGATCGTATCAGGTGGTGAAAGTTGCTAGATCACAGCTTTATCTTTCTGGGCTTTCTCTTTATTCCCTGGGGCAAGTTAGAAACTTAATTCTAAGCATAACCTAGTATGTGTCCTTAATTAATTGTGTGTCCTTAATCAAGGAAGACAAATGGGGAAAAAAAAATCACAATGGTCAAAAAGTTTGAGAAGCACATTTTAATTTCCCTAAAAGATGCATAATGGATAGAGTAAATTATAAGTCTTAAAACAGATTTTGATTTGAAAAAGAATTTTGTTTTAGCCAGTTTTTCTCATATTTATTTGATTCACAGGAACTTTTTTGGTTTGCATTTGGAGAATCATTGGTATAGAGTGATGGGTAATAAGGCCTCTTTTCCCTTACTGTCTCCACACTCTTCTAGACCCGTCACTCAGAAAGACGCAAATATAAAGCATGTATTCTAGCTGTCCTTGAGGAAGATCAAAGTGCACAAGATTTTGACTGAAGAGTTAAGAGTCTATTTCAATAATGTTGGCTAGATGTGGCTTTTAATGAGACTTATGCTTCTGTAGATTGTTTCCTATAGGAAAAATATTTCCTTACTAAACAGGAATTTAGGCAGCATAGACTCCAGACAGGCTACAGGAAGGGCCTTCATGCCGGAAGAATAGAATTGCCACAGGCAAAGTTTGACCCCTCTACCAAAGCCCTCCGCCAAACCTGAGGAATTAACCCAAACTTTGAGAAATATATGACATCAGACCATTGAATTCTCAAGTCTTTTACATGTTAAAGGGCAAGGTCATAGGAATGGGGCAGCCACTAAGACATAAATGTGCTCAAGTAACCATAACCTTGGAAGAGAACAATTTTTATGCAAAGAAAGAAGACATAAGCTGAGTTAAAAGAAGAACCTTTTCCTTTTTCTTGATCTGTACAAGGTTGGGTCTGGACTCCAGGGAGGGACACACAAACATACCATGTATGGGAAGGGTGGCTGCCTCCCATTCACAGAAGATAAGCAGGCTCTGCAGATGGTGGTTGACAGAGCTAGGAAGAAGGTGAGCTGGTGAGTATCCCTGTGAGGGATGGGGTGATGGATTTTGAGAACCATCTATCTATTATCCTGGAGTTGGGGCTTAATTCACTTCCCATACTCCCAAACCTTCAAAAATTATAGACTGGCCTCAACTTCTACTGGGGGATTACAGGAAGGCTCTGTATTCATACTCAGGATGAACAAGATAGAGAAAAATCAAAGAGCCGAACACTTGCCACAAAAAGGGGAAGAGTAGAGCAGTGGTCCAGAGCCAGACAACTGAATCAGGCACCAAACAACCAGAAGAGATATCTGGAAATTACAGATGCTTACATCTGAGATTGCAGTCTCAGATAATTGTGATAGAAACATCAGAGTGCTAACTCTGGAACATTAAGGATACACATTCAATACAGAACACTGTCCATACATTTTTCTGACAAATAAGACTGGTTTAAAAAAAAAAAAAAGAATGTTTCTAATGAAATGGGGATTCCCAGGTGGCACTAGTGGAAAAGAACCCGCTTGCCAAAGTAAAAGGTGGGGGTTCAATCCCTGGGTTAGGAAGATCCCCTGGAGGAGGGCATGGCAAAGCACTCCAGTATACTTGCCTGGAGAATCCCATGGACAGAGGAGCCTGAGTTGCAAAGAATCCATGGGGTCGCAAAGAGTCGGACATGACTGAAGCTTCTTAGAAAAAGCAGCAGCTAATGAAAATACCATCTTAATAGAAATGGCTGTTATTATTGTACCTCATGACCAAGGAGGACAATATGAGTGGGTATTTCTGAGTGTGGCAGGGGAATGTCAAAGAAGGAATTAAGAGCAAGAAAAAATGTGAATGTGAAAAAGACAGTATTTTAATTCCACATACACCTGGGGACAACACCCTTTGTTATTTCACTGTTGATAAGGTATCAGGATTGGTTTTCAGAATCACTTGAAAATCAGTAGTATGCTACATACTTTGTGATCAATCGTCTCAGCTTCACTTGGCAGATCTCTATGGCTTCTCACTTGCAGAGTATTAACCATGAAAGTATTTTTTAAAACTAAGACAAAGGACATTCTCCAATAGTCCCAGAGACTTGTTCACTCTTCTTTATTTAAAAAGGCATTCTAGAATGTCAGGCCCAGAAGAGCCTCACATAAGAGTATTCTCTTATCCAAACACAAATCTACTATGGATTCTCTGCTTTTAAAATTAACATTATAATTTTACTGTCGTATGTAAAGAACAGTAATGAAATAGCTGAACAAATTGAACTGGATATTCTGACTCATTAAAGAAAAAGAGATAACTCTGCAAATACAATTTAAAATTAGCTGTAGTTACAGCAAAACCAGGCTGATTTCATGGTCATGTTAACACTCAGGACACTGTGAATATTAACTCAGAGTTTGCTACTCACTGTGGAGTTCTGTGGGCCAATTTGCTTAAATTCAGAGGCTAAAAACACCTTTTTAAAATGTCAAATATGTATAGGGGAAAAAGGTAAAAAGCAAGGTAAATGCAATTAGCAAAAATAGAAAATTGGGGAAAGTGAAATTTTGGCACTTGCAGTTTGACCTCATGGAGAGATAAATAGGGCTGTGAGTCAATGGGCAGAAGGACTTTGAGTCCAAGGCTTGCCTTACATGACTGTGCTCTAGGAGCTTCCATGGAAGGCACAAATGCAATCAGCTTCTGACTGTATTGGCTGCCTCAGGATTACCAGCAAGGGACCTATGTGAATAGCATTGGTGTCCCAAGTTTCAAAAGCTGCATGCAGGGCATTATGTTTGAAGCCCACTAACCATACAGTTTTTAATCTAGAATGAGTTATTTACATCTTAAGTAGTAATAAGTAGCATTTCAAAAGAGCATTTGAAAGAGCCATAATGAGCATATTCAAATAGCATTTAAAGAGACACAGTGCTACAAATAACAAATGTTGGAGAAAGTGTAGAGAAAAGGGAAACCTCCTACACTGTTGGTGTGAATGTAAATTGGTACAGCTACTGTGGAAAACAGTATGGAGTTTCCTCAAAAAACTAAAAATAAATTTGCCATATGATCCAGAAATCTCACTCCTGGGCATACATCCGAACAAAACTATAATTCAAAAAAGATACACGCACCCTTATGTTCACAGAAGCACTTTTTACAATAGCCAAGATATGGAAGCAACATAAAAGTCCATCAACAGATGAATGGATTAAGATGATATGGGGGGGTGTGTGTGTGAATAGAATGGAATACTACTCAGCCATAAAAAAGGTGAAATAATGCCACTTGCAGCAACATGGATCAACCTAAAGACTGTCACACTAAGTAAAGTAACTCAGACAAAGACAAGTATCATATGACGTAACTTATATGTGAAATCTAAAATATTACACAATGAACTCATGTATGAAATAGAAACACTGACAGACATAGAGAACAGGCTTGTGGTTGCCAAGGGGCAGGGCAAGTTGGGGAAGGATGGATTGGGAGTTTGAGTTCAGCAGATGCAAATCATACATATAGAATCATAAACAAGGGCCCACTGTACAGCACAGGGAACTAGATTCAATATCCTGTAATAAACCATAATGGGAAAAAACATGAAAATGAATATATATCTCTATATATAGAGAGATAAGTATAGATAGATAAAAATTAATCACTTGGCTGTACACCAGAAGCTAACATAATGTTGTAAATCAACCATACTTTAATAAAAAATAAATTTAAAAAATAAAATCAAGAGCCATAATGATCAACCACATTGACTTTATGGCACACCTGTGAGTCTCTCTATGGATTGTTTTACTTTTCCTGGCTTTTAAAAAATGTCTTGGGTACAAGATGTACCTCAGTTTCTTTCGGGGTGGTCCTTAAATGACAAAACAGGTCATTCTGAGGAACAATCACAGTAAAGAACTAGGAGAGTTCATTCACAGAAGTCTATCAATGGTATCTATTGATTGAATAATGGCTGCAATGAAAGCTATGAAAGCAACTCAGGCTATGGGGCAGTGCATTTGTCAGTATGTATGAAAAGATCATAAAATACACATTCCACTCTAGGAGTTTATCATGAGAAAACAATGAAGGACTACAAAAATATATAACAAGGAGGTTCTTTGCCACACTGTTAATCATTATCAACACTGAAGGCAACCAAAAGTTCCAGCAATAGGGTACTAAGAAAATAAATCATAGTATGTGGTGATGGTGATAATGATTTAGTCAATAAGTCATGTCTGACTCTGCGACTCCATGGACTGTAGCCTACCTGGCTCCTCTGTCCATGGGATTTCCCAGGCAAGAATACTGGAGCAGGTTGCCATTCCCTTCTCCAGGGGATCTTCCTGACCCAGGGATGGAACCTGGGTCTCCTTCATTAGCAAGCGGATTCTTTACCACTGAGCCACCAGGGAAGCCATAGTATATTTCGACAATAAAATAATCTGCCAGTCATTAAAAATAATGTTGGAAAAACGTCTCTATTGGCAGTTGAGAGTGTTTACAATATATTCTTGGGGAAAAACAGATGCTACAAAGTGGAATAAATAGCCCAATACTATTTTTATTTATATACATATGTGGATTGAAAGTGTATATAAATTAAGGTGTTAAAGTGGTTAACTCTGGGAGGGTAGAAGAATGAATATTTTTATTTCTCTATCTTTCTGAACTTTTTCATAATGAGCATTACTTTTATAATAATGAGGGGTAAACATTTTTAACAGCAAATAATAATAATGATAAGCACCTCAAGAAGCCATTTTTTTTTTAATCTGGGAGATTCACTTGCAGTTAATATTTTTAGAGCTTAACTATACTGGCATTTTTTATTTGCCTCAATGACTGAGGCACCTGTTGGCATTTGGAAAGAGGGGTCAATATGTTGGACCATCCACAAGAGGAAGACTTGTCCCAACAAGTGCTGTTTTTTGATGGGTGTCTATCCACAGGGAATGGGGATGCACACATTGTACATAATACTGTGATATTATGCAGATTCCTTTTGCTATTCACAATGTTCATAAATGCTATTACATATAAAATGTATCTAGATGTGAAGAAATCAATGACATTATATAAATCCCTTTGGAGAAACCTGTGTAAATGATCTGAATTGAAGAAAATAGAGAAAACCTAAATGTGAGAACAGATGATCCAAAGATGAATAAAATACGGCCCTTGCTCTTAAAAAGCTCATGGTCTATGCAGAAGTCTAAAAATATCAGACAGAAAGAAAATAATGCCATAAATGAAATCTGTTGTGTGTATGTGTGTGTGAGAGAGAGAGAGAGAGAGACAGAGAGAGAAAAGACATTGAGATTAAGAAAGCAGTTTGGGGAAAACAAATTTATATCAGTAAGAACAACTCTGCTGAGAGAAAATGCTCAAGGAGAGGGAGTGTGACCATCACTGTATGGGGAATGGGACTCTCAGTCCCTTCCAGAACGTTTGAGGAGGAAAATGAAATCAACACCAGGTCAGGGAAAGCCAAGTCTCTGCTCTATCTTACCAGGGCAAGGTTGGGTATCTCTGTGGACCAGAGTGCTATGCACCATGCAGTGCCGGGTGGGAGCTCCCCAAACTGGCTTCTGTAGCCCCAAAGGAGGCGCTGCCCTCTGCCCTGAGCAAACCAAGGAAGCTCCATCACCAAGTGTCTTGGGCATCATTGAATCAACTCCAAGCTACCCTCTGGTGACTCTAAAGTAGTGCCAAGGGAACATCAATTTCCCCAAACCATCTCAAAACCTCTCCAAAATCCCAGAATTAATTTAGTGCCCAGAGAATCTCTAGATTTTGAAAGTTTGATTAAAGAATTGACATTCAGAGGTATTAATACATATTAAATGGTAGTGGTACTTATCCATCTATCCATTTATTCATTCAATCAACAAACATATACTAAGCAGCAACGTGCCAACTCTGGGGATACAAAAAAGAGAAAGACCCAATGTCTACTCTCCAAATGGGACAAATGGATAAGCCAGTCAGTACGCTAAGGATTACCAGCACCACGAGAGAAGAGAATGAAGAAATGGAGAGTTACCTAGACACAAAAAAGGAAGACAAGTCCTACGGGGAACAGTCAGAAAAAGCTCCAAGGAAGAAGTAAGGCTCTAAAGACAAGTAGGAAGGTTCACCTGAACCCTTTGGGTTTTCCCCAAGTATGACAGTCATACTCCATTGATTCCCAGTGACTGAAATCCAATCCAACTCAGCAAAGGAGAAGAGGAGTGTAATGGCTCGAGTGTCTGAAGGGCAGAAGTGTGGCTGGAGATTCTCAGAGCCAGGGACTCAGCCTAGCCAGACCCTCTTGTCTCTGCCTCCTTCTATAAATCAGCTTCTTTCTCACCTCCCACTGCTTGATTTTCTCCACCAGAACAGATATGCTTGCCACAGTGATGGGCTCACATCTCCCAGCTTTTCCTCAAAAGAAAAAAGTGCTCTGTTCCCAGGTTTAGTTACTGAAACCCCAGCAGAGTTTCTGATTGGTTTCTTGAGTCACCCACCGTGGAAGGGAGGTGACTACTGTGATCACCCCAGCTTGGCCAGGGGCCTACTTTTTGACCAGTCACTACGTACAGGTAAGAGGGATTATGTGAACGTGTGAATTCCCCATCGGATCCAGATGGGGTAGAGAAAACAGCTTCCCCAAAGAATGAGGGTGCTATTCCCAGAAGGCAGGAAGAGAAAGTATCAGGAACACAAAAGAATATTCACCCACCAGGACTCCCCCAAACCAGTTTTAGTCTCCATGTGGGGACAGAGTTCCTGTTCCAGGGTTAATGTGACAGCAGCAAGGCTGAAATCACAAACCAGCTACATGAACTGGCTTCTAACTGGATATGCATGGCGAAAATCCCTCTGGCTGGTTGAGGCACAGCCAGCTGATCAGCATTGGAGCAGGGGAGAGAGCAAAACTGCCAGCAGTGAAGACGTGTTGAGCTTCTGCCAGGGATAAACACCTAGAATGCTGGTATCTTCAGGGCCATCAGCTGTAGCTGACCTGAAGAGGCTGGCTTAGAGAGTTGTGGTGAGTGTTCATGGTCACAGAAGCAAAACGACTCTTGTGAGGCTGGGGATGGAAGTGGGGCTACGTGAGAGGGGAGTGTCAGAGGTGATGGGAGCTGGAATGAGCAGGCAGTTCTTGGGGCAAATATGAACTCCCTAGCCCCTGGTACCCAAGCAGAAGGGAGGCTCCCAGCAGGTTCCTTTCTGGAACCACTCCTCGCAAACCCTCTGTCCTTCCCCATTAAATGCTTTCTGTCAATTACTCATAACTATCCTTCCTACTATGTGTTGTCCTATTTCTGCTGTTTATGCTCTGTGTCCCCTGCTGGACTGTAACCTCCACAAGGACAGGGACTTCTGCCTATTTTGCTTACATCTGAGTCTCCCAAGACAGAGAGCACCTCTTTGTCTAAGACTGTGAGCAGGACTTCCGTTTCAGTGGTTATGATTCTGAGTTTCCACTGCAGGGGACATGGCTTTGATCTCTGGTCAGAAAACTAGGGTCCCACATGCCATGCAGACTGGTAATTTATTTGGTCCCCACTAGATGCTAAACTCCTTGAGAAAAGGACCCTGTCTTAACTGACCTGGTAGCCATGATACTTTGTGCTAAATCTGGCAGATAGGAAGTATGTAATGAATGTCTGAGGACAGAGAAAAGTTGAAGAAGAAGCAACTGGCTGACCACAGGGTCAAGATTAGATAAAGAATCTGAGACGTCCAGGAGGGGACTCATCACTGAATTAAAGAAGACTCATGGTCCAGAGGAAGAAGAAATTGCACTGGAGCCAGCTTACACTAGCTCCCAAGAATAGATTTTGTGTCTTTTCCCAACTCCATGTCAGTGAAATCACATTGTCAGCTTAAAATCATCATCAGTGGGAGTATTTACACCATGGTAATTGGCAAATGTTACATATCAGGGCTTCTTTTTTCTGGAGAGGTGGTTGTTAAAGAGCAAGCCCTGAATATTCAATGGAAGAACTGATGCTGAACCTGAAATTCCAATACTTTGGCCACCTGATGCAAAGAGCTGACTCCTTGGAAAAGACCCTGATGCTGGGAAAGATTGAGGGCAAGAGGAGAAGGAGGTGACAGAGGATGAGATGGTTGGATGGCATCACCGACCCAATGGACATGAGTTTGAGCAAACTCTGGAAGATGGTGAAGGACAGGGAAGCCTGGCATGCTGCACTCCATAGGGTTGCAAGGAGTCACATACAGCTTAGTGACTGAACAACAACAAAGCAATATAACGATGAGTTGGTTGACTTGCCCCTTTCATTCTCTGCTCAATGTCTCCTGACGGACCTCCAAGGCCTGCATGACCCACCTACACTACAAATGGATCCCCATGGAAGACAGCCATGCTGCTGACGTCAGCTCCCACTTTCAAGAAGCAATAGATTTCATTGACTGTGTCAGGGAAAAGGGAGGCAAAGTCCTGGTTTACTGTAAGGCTGGGATCTCCTGCTCGCCCACCATCTGCATGGCTTACCTCATGAAGACTAAGCAGTCCCACCTGAAGGACGCCTCTAATTACATTGAGCAGAGGAGGAGCAAGGTCTTGCCCAACTTCAGCATCATGGGCCAGCTCCTACAGTTTGAGTACAAGATTCTGTCTTCCACACCCACCCACCAGGCTCCCTCATGCCAAGAGGAGGCAGCCGGCCCTTCATTCCCTACCCATTGTCTGACACTGAGCCCTGACGCGCAGGCTTCCTACTGCATGTTCCCTACCTTGGTGCTGGCCCCAGTGCCCACCCACTCGATGGTCTCAGAGCTCAGCTGGGGCCCCCTGACCACAGCTACATCCTGCTAAAACCAGGCTAGGGCCGCCAGCCCAGCCCCAAGAACAGGTGATCTTGTATTTTGACTCATGGACATTTCATACCTGTGCAATACTGAAGACCTTGCCCCATCCTGCTGTCCTGGTGGGACAGTAAAGGGGTCACTAGGTTTGCAGACAAACTTCAGACTGACCTTGGGATGGAAGGAAGGCCAAGCCATTACGACAACATAGTGTGTGCTGACTTCTGCACTTCCCGCCCTTGGGACTGCCCAGTCTTTGCACCTCAAAATTCACCTTTTCATTTCAAGCATAAGGCAATAAATACCTGCAGCATGGGAGAAAGCAGTTGCTAGAACCAGGAGAAAAGGTAGTCATGAAGCCAATTCATTTTGAAGGAAGCACAATTTCCACCTTATTTTTTTTTAACTTTGGCAGTTTCTATATCTGTCTCTGTTGCTTCAGGGCATAAAGATCACCACCTAGTCAGGAAAATAACCCTGCAGGGTTTTAGGGACATGATGTATATGCCAATTTGAACCCTTGGATGCTTTTGAGACTCTATCTTGGGTCAGGTGGAGTCAGCTGGGTGAAGTAGTGAGACGGGAACCCTTCCCGTTTCCTTCTCACTGTGGGTTCTTCCCTGACTTTGGACTTGGGCATGATTCTTATTCATACTTGAACCTTTCTCACTGAACCTTTCTCATTGAACCTCTCCTCAAAGCAACTCTTGCATCATTTGAAAAGAGTTCTTTAGGCCACAGAACAAAAATTACCCCTTTGAGGTGGTGGAAGTGGGTGCCATGAGAGAGAAAGTGTATCCACTTCCTGGGTCAGTGACATTGAAACAACAGTCAACCCAGCTTGCTGTCTGTATATGTGCTTGTCTCATCTCTGGTGACACTTGTGTTCTTCTCTGCCCCTTGGGGTTGTCTTCAAGCTGTTGACTTCTGGGATTTGCAGATTTCTCAATGTGGTACTACTTCTTTTTTGGTCTGTAGGCTATTTCTCTAGGGGAAAAGGCAATAATTTCCTAAAATCCACATGAATGTGAAGAAAAGCAGTATATTACTGGTTGTCATCATATTTTTATAGTGCAAAATAAAAATAATAAAAAGAAAAAATGCAATAAATATTTCCAAGGAAAGTATGAAATGAGATTTTAAAAATTATACCAGAGTTAAATTTGACTGTTTAAAAATATCAGTGCATAGTTATTAAATCATGACATTTAGAGTTGAAAATTTGATTGCACGTCTGTTATTTGATGCCTAAGCAATTTATGGTATGTACAGAATGTATTATAATGCCAAAATAACACACTCAAGTTATAAATTAACATAATCCAATCTACTCAACATTCTCTACCAGAGAATTCTGTTCATTGAATTCCTAAGGAAAATAAGGAATATGTTGAAGAACAATTCATATTTCTGGATTTTAAGAGTACTTTAAGTAAATAAACATTAAATTTTGTTTGACAGATGAAAACTCTAGTTGTGATTGCTGTTGTTTAGTCACTAAGTTGTATCTGACTCTTTGTGACCTTATGGACTGTAGCCCCCCAGGCTCCTCTGTCTATGGGATTTTCCAGGCAAGAAAACTGGAGTGGGTTGCCATTTCCTTCCCCAGGGGATCTTCCTAACCCTGGAATTGAACCCACGTCTCCTACATTAGCAGGTGGATGCTTTATCATTGAACCACCAGGGAAGCCCCAGTTAAGTAATATGACCAGGCTATTTAATAGTCTGGAAAATGTTTAAATGCAATGATGAATTAGTGGTGCCCATCTTTATATTTCTAATCAAATGGTAAATTTTCTTTAAGTGGTAGAGTTTGAAGATTAAATTCAAAGTGGCACAAATTTGACTCTAATTCTACATCTCATGATGTAGTCTAAGAAAATTCTAAAAACAGAAGATGCTTTATGCTCAAACATGTTGGTCCATCATTATCTAAATGTTTTAAATGACTAAAATGTCCAGTGCTATTTGGGGATGTAATCTTGAGTATACCAGTGATATGGGATGATGACATGTGAAAGGTTTTTGCATGACAGTGTCACATAAGCAGGATATATCATGGCCCAGTGTGAAGATCAAGGGATCTGGATCCTGTTGCCAAGGATGCTTAAAAAGGTCAATGTATGGCAAAAACCACTACAATATTATAAAGCAATTAGCCTCCAATTAAAATAAATAAATAATTTTAAAAAATATGTATAGCCAAAAAAAGTCAAAGACAGTGTATGTTTTCTTTTTCTGAGATAGCAAAAGGTAATATTTTGATGTCTACAGCCACCTCTGTGATTGATTCCACTTGTTTTTGAACGTATAATCAAATAGGTCTACATATAGAAGAGAACACCTGCAAATTTTGCCAAAATGTCAGTGTATTATTGAGCTGCCTCTAGCTAACCAGAGAAGAGGTAGTAGCCCGGAAGAGATAATAAATTTCCTGTTCTCAGATGGTTTATGTTCCTGTTAGGCTAGCGCAGTAAAAAAAAATTTTAATGGAGAAAAAATCATTTCAGGATACTTTAAAACAAGGTATAAATGAACCACATGAACACTGAGAGGATGTCGCATAAAGTGGCTAATAGAAGGCAGGCCGTGTAATCCAGGCCCGAGCATCAGGGCCGCGCCCGGGTCAGGACCGCGAAGAGCTCGCTTCGCTGCTGCCGTGTTTTTGTAAAGTTTTCAGGGGCGCGAACAAAGTACAGCCCTGATCCAGCCAGCGGCATATTTGCTCACTTCATAATCTGCTTGCTATATAAGCTGTTACTGAATGGAAAACAAATGGACGGGCAGCAAGTCTGAGAACAGATGGCGCTTCTGGGTGAGGAAGAAAAACTGAGAGCAGAGGGACAGCGAGTTTTAAAAGGTGGCTCTGTCCCCCTCCCCCACGGTCGCCGGGCTTCCTCCTCGACCTCCTCCGGCAGCCGGTCCTTCTCGTCGGCACCTCCCACCTTTGTTAGGATGAAAGCCGTTACAGGTGAGAGAGAGAGAGAAGATGCTACTTAATCCTAAACCGTTTTTGTGCGTTTCGGTCGGGCTCCTGTCTCCCAAAGTGAAATAAAGAGGCCAAGGCAGCTGGAAGATGGGAGCGAGGCGGCGCACAAACAGCGGGCATATGGTCCCTTCCTTCCTCCAGGGCCGCGTGAGCCCCCCTGTTCATGCTGGGGGCTTGTTCGTAAATATCATTTGCACGCTATTGTTTGTCTTGCCTGAGTTGGAGGAAAGAAGAGTCTAACAAGGATTTATGGAAATGCCTGGAAATGTTGCCACAATGTCTGTGTACTAACTGTTGAACTACATCTGAGGCAGCTCCATCTCTATTAGAGGTCTGAAAATGTGTGCGGGCATTCTTGTTATCTTTGGTTCTTCTTGTCTTGTTTTGGATCAGGATTCTATAGCAGCATCGCAGTGAAAGTGGTGTGGTATGAGTTACAATGAGAGTGTTATTCCAGAGTGACAATGACCACACAAATCACATTTTCCAGGATAGTTCCCATTTGGAACATTTTGTTTCTGTGCCTCTATTTGGGGCTCTCCTACTTGACAGACCATATGTTGCCCAGGTTTTTTATTCCAAAAATAGATCACTGTTGGTCCCTTGTTCATTATGAAACAATTATGTATAGGCATGAATAAACATTATGGAAAGGAAGAAAGGAAGATATGAGTGAACGAATGAAAGTACTATACTAGGTGTCAAGAGACTTAACTAGTCGTGTTAACACTTGACTAAGAAAAGTAACCTCTTAAAAAAAAAAAAAAAGAAAGGTAACCTCTTGGCTCTTGGGTTCTTCATCTAAAAAATGTCTAGTCAAACCTAATGTATTTCTGAGATCCATCCAGACTCAAAAATCTATATTCTAATTAAAAAGACTTCATCTAACATATTTAAGTGCTCTTCTTCTTGGTTATTGGGCTGATGACTTAATTGTGACTAATCAGAGTTACCAGTCCTCTACATAAACATAGGCAATGACATTTAAGTTTCTTTATTGTAGGCGGCAAGCCCAAGACTAGAAGTCACTAAAAGAACAATCTATAATTGGGGGAAGGGGGGGTGTATGCAGAAACTAGATGATTTGGGCTTATTGTGTTTCTTTAAGGGGAAAACAACCATTAGCTTTAAGGCAATGGCAATACAAAGTATAGAGGCAAAAATTAAAGGAAACAGACAAGGATTTGAATAGATGATTTAAGAAGTGACTCGAAAGACATAAAAGTGAAATATGAGCAATATGGGGCTTGCATGGGACTATTCTGTAATGAAGATAAGACATCTGAACTTGTAGGCAAGGGAAGAATGCCTTGTAGTTAACTGCATGCCCTCAAAATGTGCTCAACGTTATAAAAGAAAGAATGTTGTAATTCAAATGCAGTAGTTAAGTAAAAGCTGGTAGAGATGTAAAAAATGCACTCTTTCAGAGTCCAGGGCCCCTGAGGGGCTCTCCAAGCTGGGGCAAGGTGAGAAACTCCAGGCAAAAGAACCATCAAGTGCTCCCCTCAACACACGCTTGCCTCCCGCAGGGTCGAGAAAACCCTCTGTCTATGCATGGTCAGAGGAAACACCTCTCAGAGAGGTCCCCCACAATACTAGTATATATGCAGTGGAACACCAGTACTGAGTAGTGTACACTATTTGCTACCTTGAAAGTGAAAGTCACTCAGTTGTGTCTGAGTCTTTGCGAACCGACGGACTAGATAGTCCATGGAATTCTCCAGGCCAGAATACTGGTATGGGTAGCCTATCCCTTCTCCAGCGGATCTTCCCAACCCAGGAATTGAACTGGGGTCTCCTGCATTGCAGGAGGATTCTTTACCAACTGAGCTATCAGGGAAGCCCTTTTGCTACATTAGCAATATAATTAATTTTTTAGTTAACTTACTCTGTTTTTAATTTGACACTTTTTATTGATCAGTTGGCAAGTAGATAGTTTATACAAGAGAATTTTTTTTAGAATTGATAATTTTTTAAAAGAAAGAGAATGAGAAAGAAGAAAGAAGGAAGAAAGAGAAGAAAATGTGCTGCAACCCTTCCATCCTCCTGTGTTAATTGAAAGCTTCATGTTTTCCAAGTCCAGGCTCAGAGTGTGGTTTCTCAGTTAAACCCTAGCCTGTAGCCCTGGTCTGGAGAGTAAACTGCAGGTCACCAGAACATAATTCTGAACTTGTTGTTTAGTATCTGTTGAAGTTCGCAGAGCAGCACCCAGGAACAAAAACAAAACAACTGAGTTTTGGATGTCACTGAAGCAAGGCAAGGAAATAGTCCTCTGCTCCTCTCCACCCTCCACTTCCTTGCATAACGAATGCATAAAAAAAAAAAAGAAATCTTTTTTTAAAACATAAGGTATCCACATGAGCTTCTGCATAATTTTACTAGCTCTGCCATTGATCTGAGTATCTGTTCCATCTAAAATAATAATAGTATCTCTCATGTGTTAAGCACTTAAGATGTGCCAAGTAGTGTTCTAAGTACTTTACATGTATTAATTTATTTAATCCTCATAACAATTCCGATGGGAAGTTAGCAAATACTAGTCCCATTTTGCAGGTGGAGAAATTGAGGTAAATGAGGTGAATGATTTGCCTGGGTCACATGACCAGGATCAACCGCAGGCATTCTGGCTGCACTGTCTCTTTTCTTAATCCTGACACTGCAGGGTTGAAAGCTTTTTGCAGGAAGGAGTTAACCTCCTGTTTTCACTTACCTCCTTCTGGATTAAACCATACCTAATGCTCCATTTCTTCAATGAAGTCTGGAATCAGGTGTGCGTGTGTGTGTGTGTCTGTGTATGTGTATACATAGAATATTTATATATAGAAACCAAGTAGTTCAAAGAAATTCAAGTCAGAAAACTTTGAGAGCACATATTTGTTTACTGTAGAGAACTTTCAGCAAAAAAAAAGCTGGTGCTTTTAGTCTCCCATATGTTTAAAATAAAAGGCTTTTATTAAAGCAGGTCATTCAACTAAGATGCAAATTTTGTTAAAAAGAAGAAAGAAAGTCTCTCATAAAAATGACCCAGAGCCATTGTCTTGGAAGAAAATGATAACTAGGACCACAGATATAAACCGTTTTTAAAATCTCAAGAGTTTGGGGGTTTAGTTTGGATATTTTTTACATCTACCTTTAATCAACAATGATGGTCGTTAGCATTTAGGAGCATTTCCTCCAATAAGCATTAATATTTCTAATTACAACCACATTGCTTACATAATTTAGCTCCTAGATTATGAGTGGTTTGTTTTTGTTTTGGAGGACAGTATTGGAGGATTTTTATGCCTTATAAATAGCCCTCAAAGTTTTGAGAGAAAGCAATGGTATTAATGTGCCAAAAGAAACTACTTATAACACCAAAAAGGCAAAAAGTTCCACCAAGACATTAGTTCTGATTCAACAATAAGTCCACATTTAATATGATTTAGGTTCCACTGTTTCTCATCCAGACTGAACATCTGTAGCACAAGAACAATTTGCCAGGCAAATAGCTAGATTCTAGTTTCTAAAACAAACAAAATCCAATCAAGTAAGAATTTTGAGACCATGAAAATGAAGGAAAGAAATTAACCATTAGAAAAATCCAAGTCTTAAACTTTTACCCCAGTTTTTGACCCTGTGATCAAAGATTCACTTTCATTTAATCATTTCCTTTCTTGAGTTTTCTTGAATGGGTTTGGTACAATACAACTACTACCAGAACACAGACTGATGAACTTATCTAAAGCATCTCAAGATACTTGCTGAATTGGAATAGAAAAAAAAAAAAGAGGTCAATACGGTCTGAAATCTCCCTGTGGAATGCCTAATGTGTGAGGCATTCGTAGAAAAGATTGGTAATTAACTGTGCTTGGGGCATCTGCTTCTCCTTGTCTGTCTCCCAGTATGGATGGCATGATCTTTGTCACCTGTGACCCATGTGATTCAGATAAATGTATGTGACAGTGCGGGGTTGCAACTCTATGAGTGATACGATGTAACCCAATGATTTCTAACCCTGGTTGCTTGTTAGAATAGCTGGGTAGGTTTCTTAAAAATACTGATGACCTGGCTCCAGCCCAGTCCAATTTCTTCAGGATCTCTGGGTGTGGGACAGGGGCAGAGGAAGGTATATTATAACTCCCAGAGGACAGAACTGAAGCACCCAGTTTGGGGTACACTGAGACAGAGAACACACACAGGATTCACTTGGGCCTGCTAGTGCTGGGCAGATATAGAGATGGAATCTGCCCCTCATTAACTGCAAATTTGAATCTTGTTTTCTTGTCTGGAAAAGGGGATGATAAGACCTACTTTATAAAGCCACTGTAACTATTAGATGAGAAGCTATGTGGAAAATGCTTGGTAAGTAGTAGATACTCATTAATGCCAGGTTTCTTCCCAATATAACTTCATATTTTGTCCTACTCTGAAACAAATGCAATTTTGCTCAACTATTTCAAGAAAGTAGTTCACGTAGCCAACATCTTTTCATTCTGTCCCAAGGAACTGACTTTTCAAAGCTGTGGAGTCTTCTCTTGCTCAGAAGCTTGTCTGGTGGTATTGTTCAAGAACAAGCCAAGTGTGGATGCCATGTCCATAGCCAATAAGACTGTCCCATGCCACACCACAGGAGGAACAGAAAGGGCTGCTATTGTCTGTATCTGAGCAGATATAATATGCAGATTCTTCCCCCATTTAGGAACTGACTCCTCAAAGCAGCCTGGAGGCTCCCTGTTGGATGACTTGTTGAATTGTAAGGGTTCTGGTGTCCATTTCTGGAGATACCCTACAAACATGCAGAGCAAAGGGAATCTGACCCAAGGCATATCCTTTAAACCAAAATACGTAGGGACTTCTCTGGTGCTCCAGTGGTTAAGAATCCGCCTTCCAATGCAAATGACATGGGTTCGATCCCTGATCAGGGAGCCAAGATCGCACATGCTGAGGGGCAACTAAGCCAGCATGCCACAACTAGAGAAGCCCGTGCGCTTCAACAGAGATCCACATGATGCAACAAAGATGTTGCATGCTGCAACTAAGACCCAATGCAGCCAAAGAATTAAATAAAGTGAGATACATAATGTGGTCTTCAGACTACAATAGACCACGTCTTGCGGACCTTGAAATGCCCCCTTGAGCTCTGTAAGGAGGCACAGAGGGAGTGAAGGTTTGCAAGAGGGTGCTACTGGATAAGTCTGTGGCTGTCTTTACAGGCTGTGGGCCTGTGGCGGCAGCAGCTTCATTCTCTTGGCAGCCTGACCTAGGGCTGTGTGAGGAGGAAAGAAGTGATGAGCGCTTCTCCTTAGCACTGCTCTTTTTCCATCTTCAAGTCTTCAACAGATGTTGGCCCATTCAACACTCCAGAAAGGACCAGGAATTATGTTGACTTCTGTGTTCACTTCAGAGAGAGAGGAAGAATTATTTCCATTTTTATTATCATATTTCATTGGTCTAAATTAAATACTCTTCCTTGAAAGTCAAAGTGTTCATCACTCAGTCATGTCCAACTCTTTGCGGCCCCATGGACTGCAGCCCACCAGGCTCCTCTGTCCATGGAATTCTCCAGGCAAGAATACTGGAGTGGGTTGCTATTTCCTCCTTCAGGGCATCTTGCCAACCCAGGGACTGAACCTGCATCTCCTGCGTTGCAGGCAGATTCTTTACCACTGAGCCACCAGGGAAGCCCATTTCTTCCTTAGTGTTCATTATTTTGCCATAAAACAGCATACATGTTTGGGGATTGAAGTCTGGATTTTCACCAGTTAGAAAAAGCTCAGAATGTATCCTTGAAGCAAAGACAGGAAACTTCAGCACAGTCATGGCAACTGCATCAAAAGAAGACCACTGGATTCTATTTCAAATAAGTCCGCGTTTCTCATTACATCTGTGGTGCATTGCAGGACTGAAATCTGTAGCTTTTCAACATAATATGTGTCTAGATCCAACAGTATTAAATAATCATTAAAATCTGCTTTGTCCTTCTTGAAGAGCTGCTCATAGCCTCACATCGTGCTATGTGTATTAATGGAACATTGGATATAATATAAAATGTGAATTGCAACTGTCTTGTGTGGTAGACAGTTTACTAAAGTATTATCCAGAACACATGCTATCTGATTTACTAACTTATTATCCATTAAAAAAATCCCTGGGTAAATAAATGTGTAACTAAAAGAATTGTTACTCTGTATAATCAGATGAATAGATACAAACAGGGAAGATTGCTGTCATTATGTTGTATATTGTGCTAAACAGATGCACATGGTTTTTTCAAATAGTGTGCTATATCAAACCACTTCCTTCCGTCTAGGCTTTGCTTTTATCAATAAGAGGTTTCATATTTCAAATCAATCTCTGCTTTCTGAGGAGGCCATTCCTTCCCCCTCCTCCTCCTCTCACCCTCCTGCCTTTCCACCCTGCCCCGGCCAACAGGCTTGGCACAGACAGGAAATGACTGGAAACAGCGGATCTATAATGTGCTGTTAATGTTGGGTCTGCCCTCACCCACAAGGGGCGAATCATGCCCCAGAACATGTCAGACACTCAACACAAATCAGAATGAGTGGAAACCGAGTCCCTGCAAGTTTGCCAGTTGCCCCAGATAACTGCTCTGACAGTAATGAGCTAAGCTGCATCAACACTATCTGTGTTTTGGATTCTTCGGTAGATGACAGTGGTGGAGAGCACATACCTACCCATCCCGTTGCCCTTCTCCCAAGGCACACGTATCTTAGGTGATTGGTAGGATTTGGTAAGGCAGCGATCCTGGGCAGAGACAGTAACTGGCACTTTCCCTCATTCCATCCCATCCATCCATCACATCCATACAAGAAACCTTCTCAGGTACCTAGTGCATCAGGCAACATGCTAGGAGTGGAGGTGAAAGACCCTCAGGGACTTCCTAGCAAGTCTACTTGTACCAAGTAGAATATGGATTAATAAACGAGATGCCCAATTATGAGATGCCTCTGGAGCACCGAGAAGGAGCACTTGACCCAAACTGAGGCCCAACTCCTGTCCTAAGAGTTGGGATCAGAGAAGGAGGGAACCCCTGAACTGAAAGAGGTGGAGATGTCAGGATAAATTCCAGGGCTTGATTTGGCAAAATGGGTAAAGAGTGGTGGGGCCTCCCTGGTGGTTCAGCGGTAAAGAATCTGCCTGTGATGCAGAAGACGCAGGAGACCCAAGTTCAATCCCTGGGTGGGGAAGATCCCCTAGAGGAGGGCATGGCAACCCACTCCAGTATTCCTGCCTGGAGAATCCCATGGACAGAGGAGTTTGGCAGGCTACAGGCCATAGCGTCGCAAGGAGTCAGACATGACTGAAGCGACTGAGCATACACGCATGTAAAGAGCAGTGGCATTTATTAAGGTAAACGATTAAGGAGGATATGGTATCTGCTGTGTTTTCAGCTCTTCCTACAGAAAGCTGTCCTACCAAACACTCTATTTCAAACCACCTTTATTCAGATATAATTCGCTTACCTTGCAGTTTACCCATTTGAAGTGTGCATGTCAAACGATGGCTAGATTTATCATTTTTGAAATGTACAGAAATATTGAATCACTATTTTGTGTACCAGGAACACTATAACATAGTGTTATAGGTAAATTACAATTAAAATACAAACTCTGAGAAAAAGAGATCAGATTTGGCTACCAGAGGAAGAGGATAGGGAGAAGGGTGAATTGGATGAAGGCAGTCAAAATGTACAAACTTCCAGTTATAAGATAAACAAGTAATAAGTATGAGGGATGTAATATACAATATGCTAAATATAATTAACACTGCTGTATGCTATATATAAAAGTCATTGAGTATATCATGAGTTCTCATCATAAGGAAAAAAATTTTTTTCTATTTATATCAACATGAGATGATGAATGTTCACCAAAAAAAAAAAAAAAAAAGACACATGGACTTCCTTGGTGGTCCAGTGGTTAAGAATCTGCCTGCCAATGAAGGGGACACAGGTTCGATCCCTGGTCCAGGAAGATTCCACAGGCTATGGGGCAACTAAGCACATGTGCCAGAACTACTGAAGCTGGGGCTTCCTAGAGCCTGTGCTCCATAATAAGAGAAGCCCACACACCACAACTAGAGAGTAGCCCCCATGCAGCAACCCAGCACAGCCAAAAATAAGTCAATAAAAAATGTTTTAAAAGGATTCATAAACAACTACCATAAAGGTATTAAATGAAATCTTTGAGCTAAAAAGAAGTAATATATATATAAACAAAGTGTACACTTCAATGGCTTTTAGTACATTCACAGAATTTTGTAATCATCACCACAATCTCTTTTAAAACATTTCCATCACCCCAGAAGAAACACCACACCCCTTAGCTGTCATCTTCCCTTTCCCTAACCACCCCCAGCGCTAGGCAAACACTCATCTGCCTTCTGTCTCTACAGATTTGTCTGTTTTTGGACATTGCATATAAGTGCAATCATACAACAGGTGATCCTTTATGACTGCCCTTTTCACTTAGCATAGGAGATTTGGGTTGTAGAAACATACTTGAAGAAAGGCAGCCCAGGAGTCCTACCCTTGACCACAGCTGATGGATCAGACCTGACCCAAGGGTCTCCTGCATTGCAGGCAGATTCTTAACCAGCTGAGCAATCAAAGAAGCCCCATGCATATATGCTGGGACTCTTTATGTGCTTGGCAATCAGATTCTCTCCAACCTGAACTGCAAAAATACTGAGACAATGATTCAGTGGTGGCAACACTCAGGGGGAGGAACTTCCCCGGTGGTCCGTGGTTAAGAATCTGCCTAGCAACGCAGGAGATGCAGGTTTGATATCTGGATGGGAAACTAAGACACCATGCACTGCAAAGACTCCATGCAGCTAAAGATGCAGAATGCACAGTGATTCCATGAGCCAGAACTGGGCCATGAGGGATCAAGGCAAGGTGAGAAAAATGAAAGTGAACACTGTTAATCGTTCAGTCGTATCCAACTCTTTGTGACCCCATGGACTGTAGCCTGCCAGGCTCCTCTGTCCATGAGATTTTCCAGGCAAGAATACAGGAGTGGGTAACCATTCCCTTCTTCAGGCGATCTTCCTGACCCAGGGATCAAACCCGGGTCTCCTGCATTGCAGGCAGATTCTTTACCCTCTGAACCACCAAGGAAACCACAAGGTTGAGAAACTGGAAAGTAAACTGAAGCAGTGAGGTACAAAGAAAAAGATGCACAGCCTGCAGGGTGGACCAGCCACTCAGTAACAAGTACCAAGTCCAAGAGACCCTGAAGGAAAGCTGAGTAAGGTTAGCAATGGGGCCCAGACTAAAAGCATCCCAGCTCCCGCTGTTTACCTCCAAGAGCTGCTCTGGGAGTCTGCTTCTCCTGATCCACTGTGCTTTCTCTTCCCCCCAAGCCTGGCTTTGGCTTTGATTTTTTTTCAGCTTTAACAGGTTCTCTCACATATGTATTTTTTTTTCCAGTAAAACCTTCATTACCTGAAATGATACCAATAAGATTAAAATGAAAAGCAGCTAAGTGGGATGAGGGAATAATTAACTCAGTAGAAGATGTTTGAGGTGTGGGGCTCCAAGCTAAGTAGGTGCTGGGGATATAACCGCCTGCAGGAAGGGAGTCAGAGCTATGAAAGGAGATTGGGAGTTAACAGTGTAGAGGGGATTCTGAGATACAGAATCCTGAAGGTGAACAGAGAAAGAGAAGCCTAAAAAGCAAATAAGGAGCAGCTGGAGAGATCAGTGAAGGACCAGAGATGGTGTTTAGGGAACAAAGTCACAACTCTGGGGTCATTATCCTCCAACACAGATGCCAGCAACCTTTGCAATATAGTTACTTGGGTCTGCGTATATTTCCTCCACTTGCTTAGAAAAGCAAAATGACTTCCTCATTCTTAGCTTTGATTTCCATTTAACTCAATAAACCTTTACTGAGAATCACCTTATACAAAGGACTATACCGCAGGGACCGGGCACATGACAGGTGTGGGTGGGGGTGATTAGGCCCCTAGACTCAAGGGAAAGGAGAGAAAGACCTAGTGCTTATTTTGAGTTTTCTGTGGGTCAGGCTGCCACCATGCAATTTATCAGATTTAAACTTCTCAGCAACCAATGCAGAAACTGATCATGGGCTAAAAACAGACAAAACATTGCTTTTGATCCTAGCAGCATCAGTTAGTGACTGTGAACCCTTGCTCTAAGCTCCACTGTAGAACAGGATAAGAATATATTCGTCAGGAATTCCCTGGTGGTCCAGTGGTTGGGAGTCTGTGCTTTCACTGCCAAGGGGCCAGGTTCAAAAGTCAGGATCCTGCAGGCCCAGGCATGGCCAAAAAACAAACAAAAAAAGAATATATGCTTCTCAAGCTATCATAAGTATTAAATGAATGCTCTAGACTGAATGTTTACTGAAAGTATTAGTTGCTCAGTCATGTCTGACTCTTTGCAACGCCATGGGCTGAAGCTGCCAGGCTTTGTCCATGGAATTCTCCAGGCAAGAATACTGAAGTGGGTTGCCATTCCCTTCTCCTGGGGAATTTCCCAACCCAGTGAAGAAACCAGGTCTCCAGCATTGCAGGCAGATTCTTTACCATCTGAGTCACCAGGGAAGCCTAGACTGAAAGTTTGTTTCCCCTCTAAATTCACATGTTAAACCCTAACTTCCAATATGATGGTATTTGGAAGTGGGGCCTTTGATGGTATTAGGTCATGAGGGTGAAGCCTCATGAATGGGCTTTTTGTTGTTGTCATTAAAATGCTAAGTCGTGTCCGACTCTTGAGAACCCATGGACTATAGCCACCAGGCTCCTCTGACCATGGCATTTCCCATGGACAAGAATACTGGAGTGGGTTGCCGTTTCCTTCTCTAGGGGATCTTACCAACCCACGGATCGAACCTAAGTCTCCTGCACTGGCAGGTGGATTCTTTACCACTGAGCCACCAGGGAAGCCCCATACATGAGATTAGCGCCTTTAAAAGGGATCCCAGACAGCTCCCTTCCCCCTCGTGCCATGTGAGCGCACAGCGAGAAGGCAGCCTTTACGAACCAGGAAACATTCTCTCGCCAGACACAGAATCTGCGAGTGCCTTGATCCTGGACTTCCCAGCCTCCAGAACTGAGGAGTGAACGTTTGTTGTTGACACACCAACCTGGTATTAGCAGAGTGTCAGCAAGTCTCTGGCATTAGCAGCCCAAGCGGACTAAGACAACAGGGGAAATTGTGTACAGCTCACCGCACACAGTGAGCACCGAAGCCCGGGAGCTGCTGTCACCATCATCACTACTGTCCACTTGCATGTGATGGGCAAACTGACTTTCAGTCCCAGGTTTTCAGACTGAATACTTGCCCTCTACCTCTTACTACAGGTTCTGGCGATAAGGGACATACCTGCCAATAACCACAATACAAGGCAAAACACAGGGCAAGGGGGGTCAGAGGGACACGGTTCCAGGCCTGCCACCTCCTCCTCCCTCTTGATGCCAGTCACCTGCCCTCAGCCTCTCTACCACGGCCCTCACTTCACCGGGATGTTCCACAGCTCGACTGACACTGTGCATGGAAGCATTCTGCGGACGCTAAAACCGTGGTGCGTGGACTCTCCTCGAGATCCAGCAGTTAAGACTCTGCCTTCTCAGTGCCGGGGGCCCAGGTTCGATTCCTGGTCTGGGAACTAGATCCCACATGCTGCAACTAAGAATTCTCATCACACCACTGGAAGATCCTGCATGCCACAATGAAGACCTGGAGCAGCCAAATAAAGAAAATAAAATGACGTAAAAATATACAAATAAAACTTTTGTGCAAAAAAAAAAAAAAAACTTTTGTGCAAAGGTTACAAATTGGGATATATGGGAAAGACCAGACATGTTAGGCTTTGTGAAGGACTGCAGGATATTCCAGACCTATTTTTCATGCAAGGACACACTTGGAAGGGAGCCCACTGTAAAGGCTCATCAGCTCCCACCCTAATTAGGCAATAACTTTGCAGCCGGGAACACCTAAATTGCGTTCCAGAATAGCAGGGGGTAGCGGCTCCAGAAGGTGGGCAACGATGCCAGGAGGAGAGCCATGAAAAAGGCAGAGACAAGCACCCACGACCACATCACTAATTTCCTTGAGGATCTCTCTGAAGAGGCCCAGACCCCACAGCTCCACAAATCCTCTTCTGGCCACCTGGGGTGGTGGTGCCATGTGTGGCTTCATCAAACTGACTGAAACCCTCATAATTAGCCACAAACTAGTAAAACAGAAAGCCAGGGAAAAGACCACATCAGTGGAAGTTGCCTTAGGAGAGTGAATTCAGACCACCCAGAAAGGCACTTGATTCTTTGGAGTTCAACAAGTCTTAGTGCACATTATCAACAACCAATAGTGAGAAGCAAACCCCAAATCAGACTCTCTAATTCTGAAACTAACAAAAACCCACTGAAACAAAGACAGTAGACATACCAGATAGTCATGAGCACTAATATACAACATATACCATTGGCTCAAAAACATTCTTTAATACTCTGAGGGGCAGAGACCTGCTGTCTGAAGGATTCCCCAGATTCTGCTGGGATGTGCTGTGATTGGGTGAGTTGTATTTATAGAGGTACCACAGGCAAGGAAAAGAGTGTTAGGGTGTAGCCCCTGCTCTCATGAGGCTTACATCCTACTTAGGAATTCACTGAAAACCACAGCAACAAGGCAGGATATAATAAGCGCCAAGTTGTGTGACCCAACTCTAACAGTTGGGCAACTGGCAGCTATCAGTGAAGGCTGCAAGTATCAGCAAAGTCTCCAGAGAACAGCCTGAACTCGAGCCAGAGCTTAGAAGAGACTTTCCACTTGGTACGAATCAGCGCCTGGCACAGAGTAGGTGCTAAATCAATACCTGCTGGATTTGTTCAACGTTGCTGATTAAGGATTTGTAGATGGGCATGTGCAAGATGGATGTCCAATAACATACCACAAACCCCAAGTTTCCCTACCTTCCTTCTGATACACCTCATCTACATTCCCAAGGAAAGGAATCCAAGCTAATACCATTTCTACTTCTAAGTGGAGAGGCAGGGACTAGGGGAAAGAGTAGAAATGCACTTTTAGCCCAGAGACCCTGATACTCTAACCACTGTTCCTTCCCAGCTCTTTTAGCAAAACCTTCAGTTGTATGTTTTCCAACTTACACTGTTTCACTAACACCAGTCCCTAACCACCATCAGCAGGCATTCAAGTTCTTGCTATTGCTCGGAGGAACCTGTATGTCCTTGCAACCTGTGGAATCCCTGCTAAGATTCCAGATAAATGTCCTAAACAATTAAAATTCATTCATTATGTGAATTAAATCAAAATATAACCCTTGCAGTTTTGCACATGGAAAGTAAAGAGAACAACGCATGCAAGCTATTTCACAGGTTAAGCAAAGCAGATAAACACACAGAAGTAGCCACAGGACTAGTGTGGCTTATAAACCAAATACAAAGAGAAAGGAGTATTGCCTCTTACTGTTGTATGACTTTTGTCAATTTTGTCTGTTCACAGACAAAAAAAGTTCATAACTCTTTCCACATAAACATGTAAACAGTTTCCACAGGTTTTAGGAGCTCTGAATGTATCTGAACGTCTAGGATTCACGTTGCCACCGGGACCATGTGCATGTGTAGAAATGAAGAAATCATCACTTTACAAGACGAAACTGAGACCCAGAGAGGCTAGATGACTCATCGAAAAGCACAACAGGTTCAAAACCAACCTGCAGAAACACACGTTTCTTCACCCCTAGCACGTGGCTCTTTTATCCATACTCAGCATTCCTCAAAGTAGCTCCACAGAACACAAGGGCCTGGGTTATAGGTACTCTCTGGAGCAGGGAAAAAATGGTCAGATCATGGTCAGATCAATTAAGTGGGGCTAAAGAAAATTAAGTGGATTTTTTCACTTGTCCATCTGAACTTGTAACAAACTGTCTTGCCAGGAGAGGTCCTGCAGAGGGGAATGCATGGATGGTGGTACAGCCTTTCTCATATTCATACACAGGCAGAAGATTTTTGCCCCCCTAAGTCCCAGAAACTCCCTAGGGACAGCAGTGTTCCACACCACACCGCTTGGAACAAGGCGCTGGAGTCGGGCTGCTTCTCAGATATTTCCTGGGCTGGAATGGTTTTTATGTTATGTGTCTGCGTTTAGTGGGGCTGCCTTCCTCTCTCTGCAGAACCTTCTACAACAAGCACAGAAGACATGACACCGGGAGACTTTTGCACAGCTGAAGGCTTTTCTGTGTCTTCTGCCTAAAAAAAGCGAGAGCACCAGGGTCCCAGCGGTGACCCAAAGCTGATGGATGGCCTCGAGAAATCCAGTTCACCCCAACCACTGGCAGCCTGCCCAACCCGGAAGACTACACCTGCAAAATGTGTCCTGTCAGACCGCGGTCCTGGCCCCGAGAAACAGTTGTGCCCAGGGGCAGAGGAAGAGAAAGACGTGGGAAGAAGAGGCTTTTTCTCTGCTGTCTTGGGAAGGCTTTGGTCACTTGCTCTTAAAATGCCTGTTTTAGCTCTGTTGCTAGAAAGGCATTAACTGCGTTCCTCATCCAGGGACCATGCGAGGGTAGACCCCTGTTTCTGGTTAAGGGACGTCACCCGCGGGTCTTGTTACCGACCTCTGCGGTCACACAGGCTCAACTCCGAGGAAAGATCTCGGCAGACTCGCTGAGGAGCTGTCCCGGAACACAGACGGGTTTCCGGAGCTAGAGCTCCCCCTGCTGGCAGCCAGGGCGTTTCGTAGCGCCGCTCGGAATTCTTTCATTCCTGAGTGCTGAAGCCCTGATTGAGGGAGCGTTCAGCCAGCCACTTCTCTTCTGTAGGGGCTTTTCCGAAGGACTTGAGCTGACGTTTGTGACTCTTCCTTCCCCTCGGCTATCTCCCTTTTACTGAAAATGCTGCAGTTTGCCCAGCCCGGATCGAATTGGGCTCTTCCGAAATGGGAATTTAGGTTTGGAGAATTTCTCGAATTGAAACAAGGTCCTTGTAGGACACATTTCTCACTAATAAGATTACATTCTCGAATATCAGACGCTTTGCATTGACCATCTAGATGGAAGAAGGAAAGAGAAAGGGAGGGAGGGAGGGAGGCAAGAAAGAAAAAAAACAGGCCTGCTTTACTGTCATGGGGAAAAGACATGTCTCAAAAAAATGTTTCCCTTAATTGGGATCCAGGGGATGAAGGGTGAAAAAAATACCTCAAAAAGTTGCCCTTAGGAGTGAGGTCTACTGTACCAACATTGGGAATCTGGTTTCACTCTGCTCTGATTGCTAAGCCTTTGCTTGCTATAGGACCCCGTGGTTTCTGTCGAGTTAGAAGAATGAACCTTCCCTCATTTCTAACTTCATCTTCAGACATCAGGCTCTCCAGGATCCCTGGTGGCTGAGAAACTTGAGGTCCCTATTTGGGGAATGCATCCTAGATAAAGCTTTCATAGATGCCATCCTATTTTAAATTGAGAACTATTTTTATTTTTCAGATAGAAAGATGAAGGGAAGGAATAGAACTGAGACAGTCTGAAATGGATCTCTGGTTTTATGATGCAGGATAGGGGTAAGGGTTTCTGCTGGCTCTTTTTTTCACTCAGACAATGGCTCATTACGATCCACTGGCACAGAATTTGGGAGGCTCCTTACAACCTAAGAATTAGAGAGGATATATGCTGTTTCCTTCCTCTAAAAGTAGAATGATGCCCATTTGCAAGCTCACTGAAAATAAGAAATGGAAAGACACCAAATGCAAAAATCTAAATAAAGGCATACCTCCTTCAACCCACTGAATAATTATTCAGATTTATAAAAAATGAATAATAAGGGAGCAGATCTTCATTTTACAGAAGGATGCACCATGGAATTTCTTTACATTTCAAGTTCCCCTGATGCATAAAACATATGATTAGATTTACAAAACTTGATTTACACAGTTTTTTAGGAAAACATCTTTGCGGAAAGATTAGGTGTGGTTAGATGCAAGAGCTCTTCTCTCAGGAGGGAAAACAAATGAGCTTAGCTAACAGGAGATGGCAGAGTTAACGACCAAAAACTCTTCATGCCATTTGGGAGGGTTGATTTCAATTCTGTGGCATTCTTAGAGATTTCTTAGGCAACTCCAAATGACTGCTCACAGAGATGAGAAGAGAGCTACTCTACTGGCCTGCCCCACACACTGGGTGGGGCTCACTCTTTTCTGAACTCATGTGTTCTAGAAAAGTCTGAACACGGCAGGTGGGAAATCGTGGTGTGGGGCCCCCTGTGAGGCAAAACACTGTGCGGAAAGAGAGACACAGAGAAACAGACTGAAGACCCATGTGCTCCTGAGAGCATTTGGCTGAAGCGAAAAGAAGAAATGCGTTTTATTCTAAATGAATCGGTTTGTTCCAGGGACGTCCTAGAAGACTCTCAGAGCCTGCAGAATACAGCTGGATTTTCCAGTTTCAATTTCCATTATTTCCAAAGACCTGTCTTCCCACGAAGTTCAGCCATGTACCGGGCACACAGTATGGCCAGATAGTGACGTGCAGGCTAAGGTCTCATCTAGTTTCCTGGATGGTCAGAACTGACTTCATTTTTAGATTCAGGAAAATTGGCCATTCTAACCTCAAAGGGAAACCAAGATTCAATTCACATACTCTCTTTTCTGATAAAGAAATACTACCGTGATCCATGGTGAACCATGGTGAACTATCTAGGAATTTCTGATCTGCCTTTAGCCTTCTGATCTGAGGAGCCATGAGAATCAATATCCGAGTTCCTCTCAACAGCTGCACTTTAGGATGGTTAGGAAAGGGAACATTCTTTCTCTCTTCTCTCTTGGACTCAAAACCAGAATAACACTGAAAACCGGTGCAGACGTCCACTTCGTTAGCTTCCATCATGCTACAGTATTTGCTTATGATTTTATCCCTGTTCTGGTGATGTAGCACATTTACTGCTCATGAATATTTGATACTGAATTAAACCATTTGTCACTCGTTATATAAAGAACACAATTCAGTTCACAGCAAACCATTTGAAAAAGAACTCGTTATTATGATATCACAATTTTATTTTATTTTATTGGAGTGTTTTGATTGTTAAATAGACAATACATGTCTTTCTCTCTCTTTTAATTTTTCTTGTCTAAAAGATGAAACCCTGCCTTTTACTTTGCAAACTACATTGATGATTTCCTTTAAATAGAGAAAAGTCATTTTCTATAATATTAAATTGTTTAATTTAGGGACAAATGGAATAATAATGTTTTGTTACGAGACAGAGTTTCAAAAAAGAGAGGGAACGTTTGCCTCTCCCCACTTTAAAAAAAAAAAAAAAAGGCCATGTTAGTATTTCATAACAATTCAGCTAAAAGAACCAGCAACAGCCTGGTTAGAATGAAGAATTTGTAACTGTGTTCTGTGCACATTGTTTTAATGGTACAGGTTCATTTAGGCGTGCACAGACACATTATAAATCTTGGGTCATTATCAATATGACTGCCACGACAGGATCACTGGCTTGTGCATCTGATCAGGGCACCTACTGGGAGCAATGATGACAACTAGGGGTTTGCTAGGCGAGCCAGACAGGCAGCGAATTCTTGCCTGCCCCACCCTGTTTGGTAGCAGCTTCTCACCAGAGTTCCAGAGCTGACCTAGATGCACGGATGAAAGACTACCTCAGAGGGGACTGACCCTGCATGCCTGTTCCCTCAGGTAGACGTTGCTCCTGAGGGTGACTAGGCAGCCCATTCAACAGTCTGAGAGCCCATCATTGTGAGGGGACAGCATCAGCAATTAGTAAATACACAGAGATACTCAGAGGAAGAGGTCCATAAACACACAGAGATGGGAAATTGTTCATGAAAGTGGCAAAGTGTTTATGTTCTATATGGTCATTGATTTCACTTAACATGGCTATTTTCTTGTTTGATTTTTTTTCTTTTCCCTTTAATTTGACCAAAGCAAACCAGGAAATGGCTCTACAGCTTAAAAAAAATAGCCAATAAAACAAATTAAACTTCATAAGCCACTCTTTGAAATCATAAAGATCTTCTATTTTTAATAATTGATCAAATCTAGCCATGTAAGAAATTTGTTTTAGAGAAACAGGTTTCAATATACCATATCAGTTGCAACAATCCACAAATATTTTCCTTTTTATATTTTCCTCCCTATATTTTTTCAGCTTTTTTTCCCAAAAAGCAAATTGCTTTTTAATGGTCCAGGGTAATTCTACATGCCCAATATTTGCTGATTCAAGTTCTAATATCAAACTTTTCTTTTCATCCAAATGCTTCATTGGGTGTATAATTTAGATAAAACCATAGTCAGATACAACTAGGACAAATAGACCCCTGCATGCTAACTGACTCTTAGCATGACAGTCAGACATGACACCAAAAATATTTAGAATTCCTCTGTTTTTTATTACATTTGATGAGTCTACTGTATGATATTCTTGAAAAACTTCTAAAAACTCACAAGCTACATCTGATATTACTTCTAGAATAGCAAGTTGCTCTCTGTAACTTTCTAAAGATACAGTCAGTCCTCTGTATCCTTGGGTTTCACATCCAGGGATCCAAGCAACAGAAGACTGACAATATTTTGGGGAAAAAATTCCAGAAAGTTCCCAAAAGCAACATTGGAGTTTGCTATATACCAGCAACTATTGAAATGGCACTTACACTGTATTTACAAGTATTTACATAGCATTTACATTGTATTAGCTATTACAAGTAATCTAGAGATGATTTAAAGTATATGGGAGGATGTGCATGGGTTATATGCAAATACTACAGCATTTTATATGAGACTTGTGCATCCAAGGATTTTGGTGTCCATAGGGGTTCTGGAAACGATCCCCTGCGGGTACAGAGCACTGACTATAAAGGAAAGACAATACTAGTCAAATTATGCTCCCCCTTCAATAATCTGTTTTATGTCAAATGTTACTGCACATGTGTTTGTGATGATTTTTCCTCTTGATTAACTTTCTTCAGCAATCTCCTTTGTGCATCTGCATTGATCAGATATAATGCCCAGACCATCACAATTTATGTTTTCATATTAGTTTCCCATTTTTGACCAAAAGGCAGTGAAATCTAGGGTAGATTTTATTTTTTTAAAAGATGAACAACAAAAGCTAAAGTCGTATAGCTGGTTAAATGAAGTGCAATGTTGGCACAATGGATTGCATTTTTCGTTTGGTTGGTTGGTCATCCTTGATTATCTGAGGACCCAGTGTCCTTGGCTGTAAACTGAGGACACTGGATCACATGGTATCTAGATTTCTTAAAATTCTGTTTCAACTTAGGGGCTGGTTTAGAGAACAAAGCTTGGCTTTTTAGGGTAAAATCATTTAGGCTAATTCACGTGCAGTCTCGTCAGCCACCTGGTGTCACGGTCAAATTACCTGGTGTGTACTGCTGACCTTAGAAAACCTGGGGGCAGGACTCCATTCTCTGGGTTTTGATGTTGTTATTGTTGCTTGGTTTTGGTTATTGCCTTTTTTTTTTTGGCAGCAGGGGAGGGATTCACTCAAGTAACTTGATGTATTTCCTTGGCCATAGTATTTGTTCTCTTTCTCTGTTTCTCTAACACACAGTTTCCTTCCAGTTCCCTGATTCTCCTTTCTAGTTTGCTTGCCTCCCTTCTTCTCCCCAGCCCTCACAAGAGTTTCCTTTTCTGACTTTCTGCTTATTCACCATTTCTCTCAACTATTGTTTCTAAATCACTTTAGATCCAGGGCCTCCTGAAAGTTTCCAGCTTTGCCTTGGTACTGCTCGGGGTTAAAGGTCCCCACAACCTGTCATGGGAGCAGAAGGCTGCCTAGGGTAGAAAAGGGAAAGTTAGATTTTATTTTTAAAATGTGGTCATGAAGAGGAAGAAGATCAAGAATAGACAACAAGATTTAGTGGTGATGTGGGTTCTCTAGGGGCTCAGACAGGGCCAAGGGGGGCCTTCACAAGATAAAGATCAACCCAAGGAGAAGGAGTCATTCTATCTCCCACTTGAGTTGAGTTGAGTTACTCACTCGGGTCCGACTCTTTGCAACCCCATAGACTGCAGCACACCAGGCTTCCCTGTCCATCACCAACTCCCGGAGCTTGCTCAAACTCATGTCCATTGAGCTGATGATGCCATCCAACCATCTCCTCCTCTGTTGTCCCCTTCTCCTCCTGCCTTCAATCTTTCTCAGCATCAGGGTCTTTTCCAATGAGTCAATTCTTCCCATCAGGTGGCCAAAGTATTGGAGCTTCAGTTTCAGCATCAGTCCTTCCAATGAACATTTAGGACTGATTTCCTTTAGGATTGACTGGTTTGATCTCCTTGTGGTCCAAGAGACTCTCAAGAGTCTTCTCCAACACCACAGTTCAAAAGCATCAATTCTTCGGCACTCAGTTCTCTAGGCCAGAATACTGGAGTGGGTAGCCTTTCCCTTCTCCAGGGGATCTTCCCAACCCAGGGATCAAACCCAGGTCTCCCACATTGCAGGCGGATTCTTTACCAGCTGAGCCACAAGGGAAGCCCAAGAATACTGAGTGGGTAGCCTATCCCTTCTCCAGTGGATCTTCCCGACTCAGGAATTGAACCAGGGTCTCCTGCATTGCAGGCGGATTCTTTACCAATTGAGATATCAGGGAAGCCCCTCTCTCCCAGAAGTCTCCTAAATGTGGCAAGATGCAGACCTGTATCTGGCCTCCTCTGTGGGCAGGTGAGGGATTTTCCCAATGCTCTCACCAAATTAGTGGTAAGAAGTCACCAAATTAGTGACTGGCATAACCTGAGCACGTCATTCCCACTGACCAACAAAGATGCATCTTATCATTCATTGCAGCCCCTCCAAGCTGTAAGAAAACACACCACCGCAGCCACTCACCCAGTCATTCCTGGAAAGAACAGTTTTCAGTGAAATGTAAACCACTCAGGAACCAAAGGCTAATCACATCAAAATTCAAGTTGCTTTAAGTCTCAGGACAAAGTATGACATTTAAAAAATATAGTGAAGTTGGTTATCAAAGTGAAGTGAAAGTCACTCAGAGTACTGGAGTGGGTAGCCTATCCCTTCTCCAGTGGAACTTCCCGACTCAGGAATCAAACAAGGGTCTCCTGCATTGCAGGCTACCCACTCCAGTACTCTTGGGCTTCCCCTGTGGCTCAGCTGGTAAAGAATCTGCCTGTAATGTGGGAGACCCGGGTTTGATCCCTGGGTTGGGAAGATCCCCTGGAGAAGGAAGTGGGTAGCCTTTCCCTTGGTCATCAAAGGAAGGATATAATAGTAGAGAGCGGTACCCGCAGAGCAGAAGGAAGCTTTTTCCAAAAAAACAGAAAGCTCTCCACTCCCATTGTTATTACTGGTATTTGATATTGACCATGTTTTCTACTCACACCCAAATGTGGACAGAAAGTGCTATTTTCTACCCTGTCAGTGCTTACATGGCTGACAGTGTGCAGAGCCCAGCCTTTCCCTCCACCCCTGGTGGCACCTGGCCTTTCAGAGGCATATAGAAGAGCCTGTCTTGATTCACTGGATAGCCTCTATCATGAACTCCCAAAGCCAGAGCTTACGTATGTAGGAAGCTTGAGTGGGAAAAATCGGTGGCAGAGATCCTTGTGCCAGAGATCCTTCGGTGGCCAGAACACTCTTCTTGAGATTCATGCTAAAAGAAAACTTGCCAGAGCTCTCAGCAACTCTTGATCAAGCAAATGCAGAAAGTATTATTTAAGGACCCACTCCAGTCCCAGACCCTGAGGATACGCAGAGGGACAAGCCTGGCCCAAGCTCAGCTCCTACAGCAAGCCCATGAGATCCAGAACCACCTCCGCTCCCACCTGCCTGGTTTGCCATGAGACGGGAGACTCCCCCAGGAGAACCCTGGGTGCCTTGGAATGTTGCAAGAATGCTGGGTCAGTGAGGAGAAAAGTAACTCTTCCTGCAGGCGCCATGTGGACTTTAGCTGCCTTTCAAGGCATTTTCATCTCCAAGTGCAACTTGTTCATTGAGTAGCAACTCCTGCATATTAGCTTGGGAAGCAGGTCTGCCAAGATGACCGGACAACACTTGAAATCGGTGCCATCCCTGCAATTAATGAGGGGTGGAGCATCTCTAGAGGTCAGTTTCCTATTTGGATACACTCAAGTTCATTCAGTTTGTTTCAGAATCATAATAAAGGCCCTCAGTGAATCCAATATACAAACCTCTGTTCCTGGGGCTATGCCCGATGTAGATTCCACTCTGGGTTTCATAGATGGAGGAGATCTACCTAATTCCTTTTTGCTTCACGGGACACTGTGTCTTCTCATGCAGGCTATCAATGGTCCAGGGCTTCCCTAGTGGTTCAGCTGGTAAAGAATCTGCCCTCAATGAGGGAGACCTGGGTTCGATCCCTGGGTTGGGAGGATCCCCCAGAGAAGGGAACAGCTACCCACTCCAGCATTCTGGCCTGGAGAATTCCCTGGACTGTATAGTCCCTGGGGTAGCAAAGAGTCAGACGCGATTTTCACTTTCACTCTCATCAATGGTCCTAGTGAAGCAACTGGAGAAAACGTACAAAGGGGAAGGCACATAATATTTAAGATTTCTCTTAAGAGTTCTCTTAAAGCTGTTGGCAACACTGGTTAGAGAACTTACGCTAAAATTTTTGCAGACACTTCTGGAGTTCAGACGAGCTCACCTGAAAATAAACAAGCCTCCTCAATTGTGCCAGTTGAGATTTTCTTTGCAATTTAGCTACCATGTGTGTTTTTATGGCAACCTCCCTCCCACCCCCACCCCACCATTTATCACGTCATCTTATCACAGTCTCTTTCTCAGAGACGCAAATAGCACACTAATGTTTCCTTTTGTGAGGGTGAGTTGTCAATCTCTTCAGAAAGGGAACAACTACAGACAGCTCTTTCTTTTGATAATCTTCCTGACACTTGCCTGAGCCCGACTGATCCATCACAGAGAGCCTGGCTCCTTGGAGAGGCGCATGCTGACAGTCAATCAGTATGGATGTCACTTCGTGTCCGTCAAGAAAATATGTAAAGTGAACCATCGTGTACTTTGCGCTAGTAAATAGCCTTTCTTTTCTCCTAAATCTTGTCTGTTTTTCATTGGCTGACAGTATAAATACAACACACAGAACTCTGCCCTTTTTAACATGCAAGTCTGAAAGCCATCCTCTTCATGCAGTTTTCAGCTTAGTGGTGTACTGTTATTTTCCGTGACGAAGGAGGGGGAGCATGAACATGAAGACTCAAAATGCCATACATCGGGCTCAAGAGCACTTTGTTAGAATCAGGAATGCGGGACTTGGTGTGAAATTGCTATTGCATTGCATCACCAACCATAAACCTTCCAGTCACCAGAAACCCTCTCAGAGACCACAGTCGTCAGCTCGTAAATGTAGAGCAATTTAGAGAACTTGTAGGAGGAGGCGAGGAATATGGAACTATAAAAATATTATGCAGTCATTTCTCTGAAGGAGTTTGATACATCAGGTGAAGCCCAAAACTTTCTCTTGGAAACTTTTTTCCCCATCTGATGTGGGGTTGAGGGGCAAAAGGTATAGTGGGAGGAAGGAGTTGGGGAGAGGCTGGGATGGAAAAAGGAAAAATAGGTTTTATATTTACATTGGTGTACTGGGTAGGCAGGTCAGTCACTGGCCATAGGTGGCCCTATTCCTTCCTTTCTGGGAATAAAAATGGATAAAAACCACCACCAGCCGACCGCCAACTGGAACTGGCTAAGATCTGTGGCTAGAATTATAACTGGACCTGTGAGATGTTTAGATTCATTATATACAGTCTTTTAAATAGAAAAATCTGTAGAAACCTAAATGTCCATTGATCAAAAATGATTAAAAAATTATAGGGACTCACACTATGGAATCTTCTACTGCCATTCTAATGAGGTAGATCTTTTTGTTCTGCTATAGAGATGTGTCCAGTATGTGTGGAGTGAAAACAGCATTTTGCATTACGATATGAATAGTGCAATCCCATATTTTGTTTCTAAAGCTTGATACAAATGCCAACAATTAACAATGGCTAATCCTGAGGTAGTGGGACTACGAGAGACCATATTTTATTTTTTACATTTCAGATGTTTGCTTGAATTCTTTTCAAACAAGTGTTTATTTACTTGGCTATTTCTCTTAAGCCTATAAGAAAATTTTACTTTCATTCATACATAATCTCCAAGGCACAAAGGGGTTTAAGAGAGAAATTTCATATGCCCTCATTACCTTGGAGAAAAGGATATCTGTACTTTATATATATGTATTATGTATAAAAGTGTATATTATATGTAAAATATTTATATAGTAAATATTTATATATTTATATTTCACCCTGGGGTAAAAATTAGGATGAAAAATCCATGTTTAGAAAATTCCCAGGCAGACTTTCCTCTCGTTGGCTGAGAAAAATAAGATTTTGGTGTGCTCTGCCAATGCAGTTGAATTGAATTGAATTTGTTTAAAGGAAGAGAAACTGGTTGTTCTAGGCCTCCCACAAAGATCTAGGGATTCCATGACAAAGAAATAATAATCCCTGTGGCTTCTATACTAAAAAGAATTCTGTAGCATCGACATAAACAAACATCCTAATAAAACCCCCTTTAACTTTAAACACGTATCTCTGCAAATTACTTTTCCTTGTCTTTTTGACTGAAAATAAAAGATGTCTTCAAAAATAAATTAAATAACTGACCAGGAAAATGAACCCCTGACTTGAAAATTCAGGGAGCGTGCCAACCCACATCACTGGAATTTTGTACGAGACTGTAACTCCTAATAAAAAACATGAAGTATTACACAAAAACCCTGAGGTGGAAACTGAGAGACCAGGGCAGTGATACTCGTGGATTAGAGCAGAAAGAAATGCACTGTGCGTATTCATGAAGGTGCTTTCTAGTCAAGAGGAAAGGGTGATGTTTCATTAAGGATGGGATCAGAGGACTTGAGTCAGATACCTTTTTTTTTTTGCCCCTGTCAATAGAATAATCTGTAAAGAAATGAAGTGAAATTTGATGAGAATTTTTAAATGACTTTTAAAACCTCATGACATGATGTGTGGATCCAAACACACTTTTTGTCTTCTGCTCCAAGAGTGGGCTAGACTGGGACTACTGCATGAACAATAACAGAATACACATGCACACAGACTCCTTCAGCATGTCCACGCAAGAGAAAGAACAAGAGACGGGTAATATAAAAATGTAGAAGCATTTAAGAAATACTCACACTTCATGGGAAAATAGGATTACAAAACCTCTGGAGTAAGTTTGCTTATAAATGTTAACTTAATGGCAATTCTTAAATGTAATCAAAAGGGAACAATACTATATGTCCATCAGTGGGAACGTTAGTTTACAAATTATGCTACATCTAATAATGGGATGCAGCCATGACAAATGATGGTTTAGTTTTAGATATAATGACAAAGATAGGAAAGTGATAATTATGTAAATTATATATTTGTATATTACATAATGTGATATTTTATTGATATTATATAAAGTGATGCTATATATTTTATTATATACAGAATTTTAAATTTTTTGTTACATAAAATGAGAAGATCTGATTGCAATACCATATGAAGTGGTGGGTTCCTTTTTGTAAAAACACCTGCTATACATAAGCAAAGCATAAAAAGTGTAATACAGAGAAAACAGAGTCTAAAAATGGGATATGTATATATGTATGTCCTCAGGAAGGGACTGTTGGAGGGATATGGACGATGAGAGGACATGATAGTTTGCTATGGTGCAAGGAATGTTTTAACGATATGGATGTATACTATTTAAAAAAAATTTTTTTTGGTGTTGAGTCACACATTTATGATTTGTGTACCTTTCTATGTGTATTTCATATCTCAATGAAAAAAGAACAACATAGGACAAAGGTATTAATGATACGATCTTCGGAAAATATGTTTGATGCTGATTTTTCTTAGTCTATTTTTCTATTACTTAATTCTTTTTACAACAATCCCATATGTCTTTTATAATCTGAAAATAATAATAAGGCACTTATCTCAAAAACAAAGCCACAGAGAGCAGGGACGGTAGGGATTTTTCAGAACCCAGGCAGAGCGTGCCTCAGTCAAGCTCATTTCTTTATTTGTGGAAGATACATATTATCCATATCATGTTTTCCATACATTGTACACATTTTCCCCCCATCCCAACTAAATCGAGTTTTCACTTCGTGGTTAAAAGGTGCAAGTAACATGGAGACCTCATCCTCCTGCCTCATTAGGAAAATATCCAACCAAAAGAGGTCAGCAAGCAGAGCAGTGTCCAGCCCGGGAGGGAAGTGAATGAGAGAGGAGATGAAGGAAGGCCCGTCTCAGATTCCCGCAGCTCTGCCCTACAACTTGAAGGGCTCCGTTGAGGTGTGTGGCTGTGTACGTGCCAGGTTATGTTTATTTCATGTTCTGAATGATTCCTTTTTAACCTACCAAGTATTTATAGCCCATAGAAACTCAGAGATGAAAGTTCTTCCAATGTGCAAAAGCCACAAATGACAAAATCTTGTTAGAGTGGCCGAAGCCAGGAGGGCTCTCAAGCCCGCGTGTGTGTCTGTCCGTCTGAAGCCCCGTTCATTACGACTGAGCTTTTCTGGGCTGGTCCTCAGTGGAGAATGGGTGACCCTAGGAGACCATTGCGACCACTGTGTTGTGAGCTGAAGGAGAGCCATTGAACACAACAAAAAGGATGCTTCAAGGACACACGGCAACACAATCAGAACCATGCCACAGGCTCTGATGGCTAGGAGGTGACAGCAGGAGTGACACAATTAGGGACAGGAGTGGTTCAATTTAGGGGGAAAAAAAAGCCCACAGAAGTACGCTGTTTTCGGGACAAAGAGGCTGAGTTCTAAAGTACCCCCAATAAGCAGCTTCCACAAAGGGCTGACCATGTGCCTGTAGCAGATGGCCCTTTCAGCCACACTCAGACCTGGCGCTCTAAAAAGAGTTCGGGGCAGCAGGCTTGCAGGCGAGGGAGAGCTGAGCTGCGTGAGGATGTGCGGGTGCCCCGGGTACCAGAGACAGGCCGGGCCAAACAAAGCCGCCCCTGGCAGGACTGGTGAGTCTCCAGCCTGTGTCTGTTCTCCTCCTGCCTCTTTCCTGTGCCCCCCTCCTCCCCACAGCTCCCCGCTTTATGCATTTTGAAGCCAGTTGAGGATGCCCACGACTCGTTTGTTCAGCCATTTGGGTTATAAAGCACAGTCAACCCAGCAGTGAACACTTTTCCTCTAGACAAAAATTCTCAGAAAATAAGAGCTTTATCACCTTCTGGATGTCCAGGTTGGAAAAAGCTACATCTTCCCTAGCAGGACTACTAGGATGCATATAATCCCATCAATGACAATAACTCGTTACGAAGAAGTAGGGAAAGACATAGATGAAGAAGACAAAATGAAATAAAATATTTTAACCATATCATTTTCCAGGACTGTCAGGCCCAGGTTAATCCTTTATAAATATCTTTATAACCCAGTCATGAAAAGTGAATCTCAGCCAGTCTTTGATGGGCTCTTGGAATAGGAGCAATGGGGAAACCCCAGCACTTCATCTTTCCCAGGCTACTCTTGAGTCTGGGGACATGGAGTTCAGAAGTGCAAAGATCCAATTCAACATACTCTAAACACTGACATCCTTGACTTCTGGGAGAGCTCCAGGTACATATTTTTCATTTCTCTTGCAGTTCTTACGGGTAAGTTTCCTTCTTCAAATATGACTGTTGTGTATAGTAACATTAGTGTGGGGAGGAATCTGTGCATATTTTAGAAAAGATAAACCCTGAAAATCCTATCAGTTTTAGGAAACAGACTTTCTCTACTAGTAGGCACAAGAGCAGTCTGCCTTGGGAAAAAAACACATGCTTGAAATTGACTACTCTATAGGTACTCAAGAGAATGGCATGTGGGACTCAGGGTTTCTGAGTACAGTTGTGCAGTTTGTACACTGAACAAATAATCTCAAATGATGATGTGCAAGCTCATTTACCATATGTGGAGGCATTGCTTGATGCTAACAAGTAGATGAATGTTTTCTTTGGGATACTGTTGTCCTGTATCAACATAACTACTACTCTCGTGTTCTCCTCTATGCCCTGACTCAGGGATGATGGCAGCACCATGCCTGCACATGCCTTACTTTTGTCTGTCCAACGCCCTGACTGTCCAACCACCATGGAACAAGCACTTGGGTTATCTGCACTCCACCACGTGGCGATAAGCTCACCAACCTGCTCCTCAGTGACGATAATGATTATTTCCACATACTGAATTTCTACTACATGCCAGGACCCGTGCTGGCTGAGGGCTTTCCAGATGATGTTATTTAGGCTCTTTCAAATAACGCAGAGAGGTTGACGGGCCCAAATTCAACCTCAGGTCTGTCTGACCCCGAGGTCATGTTCTTCAAATGGTAACTGTGGGGTCACCTCTTCCCTCCATCCCTCTGACCCTCCGTCAGCTCGCACAGGATGGACGTGATCTCCTGCACAGGAATGCTGCTCCCTGACCCACCATTCCCCTCCTCATGCCTCATCTGTTGAGTTCTCAGCTTCAGAACTGCTTTCTCTAAACAAATTAGGCCTTCCCCCCACCCAGCACTTATAGCCCACAGACAATTCATGTTAGTTTGTACTTATACTTATTCACTGTCTGCACTGCAGACCTCGCCAGGCAGGCCTGTGCCCGGTATCTATACCACTGGGCGCCTGATGCCCAGGGCTGGGCATGCAGGAGGGCTTATGGAACTCTGATGAAGGAATGAATGGCAAAGAAGGGTGTAAGTAAGGCAGATAACACTCCTCTTTAAATTGCTTCTAGTTTAGCCACATGATTCGAATTGTGAGGAAAACTCACAGTTGACACTGACGCCTTCCTTCAATAATCATTTTCTATTGGTGCCTCACTCAGCCTTCCTGAGGAGCCCCCAACTCCCTTCTGCTCGGGTCTCCCCAAATATCCCTCGTCTTGACCCCACGACTCCTCCCTCTCCAAGGAGGGCTCTCGACCTTCCCTGGATGATGAAATTCTGGCCTCACGTCCTGCAGGATAACATCTTTCCTAGGTTCTCTGGTAAGACGCAAGGCTGCTCACCATTTTTAATGCTAACGTGACTCAGTCCCACCACTAACTACAATATTACTCATTAGTTTCGTGTACCATGATCATATTATGGTGATATAATACACCGTGACAATCTTGATACTGTCGTCTGACGAGCCAACAAACCTGACAATCTCATTTTAAGGCATCTGCAATTTAAAGAAAAAAAAGTACGCTCTAATGTCACCGCATCCTCCCCATGAGAGGAGGGGCTGGACCCACTCGGAGGATGACATTCTGAGATGCTGTCAGAATCCTGAAAGTTAAACAAAAATCCTCGTGGTGTTACAAGTGAGAAGACAAAAGCAGCCGCCACCTGAATAGATAGCTGTCACTCCAGACGACAGCCTGCCTGCTATTCAGAGCCATTGCTTTGGAGGGGGATGCTGTGCTGAGGCTTCGGCGGGTGTTTCCGCCAGGTACCTGACTCCAGCAGTTGGTGGTGGGAGGTCCTCACCCGGTATGGGTGTCCCTCATGGTAAGGCCATGGCTCTGTGTCTGGGGAACAAAGGCTATCGTAAGGCCCCAACATAGTAGCCCTGTTGTGAGGTGCAGCAGTATCCACCGTTTATATTAATCCAGAGAACTACAGTTCAAAGCTGTGTCGAACCATACCTCATTCAGGTTTAATGTGCCCATTTAACTCCGTTGCTGTATTTTTTTTTAATTGTACCTGACCTCAGATCAATATGTTTTCTGACTTTTCCATGTATAGATCGCCTATCAAAATTAATGACTTGCATCTTTAAAGAAAAAAAAATTGGCTCCAAATAGAAGAACAAAAATTCTAGGCAGTTCTGAGCCTTCCGAGGAGGGAAGAAACCCCCAGGAGCTTGTAAGAAACTAGCAACTGTGTTTGCTTAGAGCAGAGGCTCAGCGGCTGGTTTTGAAAGTGCCAGGCAGAACCTTTACCTCCGCGGTCAGAGTCGAGCCCCCAGACTTAAAGGGGGCGGTGTGTGTCTGGAATTATTTCCCAGCCTTAATAAGAAACTCTGTCCTTCCCAGGCATCAGATTAGTGCTCCTCTGTGACCCCAGCACGCCAGTAACTCCAAGCCGCTGAGATGATGCTCACCTTTGGGAAAAGAATGCTCTAATCTTCATCGTGTTCCGACGGCTGCAAGAAATCCTCTCCCCTTGCCGCCCCGGCTGCATGTCCTTGGCCTTTTTTCTTGTTTGCTTTTGTGGTCTGGGTACACTGCTCCTCTCCTGCCTGGGTGAGGGAGCAGCACGGAGACTGTGGGGCTCCCCCCCTCATATCCTCATCTGGAGAGCGGGCTTTTTCAACCCCCAGTCCTTCACAGGTAGGAAGCACATCACAACTCATTAGTAATTTACTGCTACAGTAATTTTTATAATTACTGCCAGGAGGCCTCATTAAATTTGATCTAATGAATAAATATTGTATTTTTCAACGTGATTACCAGAACAGCTTAAGCTGAGTGCCATAAACAATTATTTTCCTCACTACTCAGGATGTCGGTGACTATTGATTTTTATTTCATAAAGAATTTACTGTAGTAATACTAATATAAATTTATGACTTCGAGAATAGGCAACATCCCCTGTGTCAATTCACAAGCAACAAACAGTCCCAGAAAACAGCCAAAGCAGGAGGCTGGGAGTCAGAAGGAAAGAATGGAATAGACGTCTGCTGAGTGTGGCTGACTGGGGAAGGACAAGGTAGAAATGGTTTGATGCTGCTGACTTCCGATTGTGAACCGAGATCAAGGAACCCACATGTCATCAATTCCTGACATGTGAGTCTGGAGCTCCCAGGCTGAACAATATTGCCCGCAGCTGATTTTCACATAAGATCGAGTCAATAAATTCTGCTCAGTTATATATTTCCAAAGTAAGACATGAAACCCAGGAAAGATTCACACCAAACCCTTTGTTCACTTATGCTACCTTAGTGCCATTGAATATCTTGTGCTCCCCTCTTTTATTCAGGTTTCTAATGTCATGTAATGGAATTTCACATCTTAACTGGTGAGATGGATATTCCCCTCCATCTTCTGCTTTTTATCCCCCTGGATACCCCAGCCTCTTTGTACCTAAGCTACTGTAAAGCACTTGGATTCTCTGTCAGTTTTATTTCTTTTCCAGTAACGGAAGCACCAGCTAGCTGCCCCAGGGGACCCTCACTTGTCCTGGCTGACTCAATGCTTTGACCAGACCTCTCTTCCACCTCAGAGCGGTCATCCTCAACCCTGGCTGCACATTAGAATCAGAGAGGAACTTTAAAAACATGCTGGTACCCAGGTCTTGCCCCAGAGATTCTGACCGAATTAGTCTGGGGTAGGGCATGGCTATAACTCGTCTTGTTTGAACTCACCAAATGGTTCTAATGCACGGCCAGGTTCTAAAACCACTGCTCTGGAAGGTAAGTAGATGAAGGCGGGGACAGAGTGAGCTAGGAGCCAGAGCTCCTTGCCCTATGGCTTGTTGACATAGGTGAACTGTGTCTTCCCCAAATTCACATGCTGACATTCTAACCCCCAGTACCTCAGAATATGACTGTAATTGAACAGAGGATTTTCAAGAGGTAATTAAGATAAAATGAGGTCATATGTGTGGGTTCTGCCCTTCTAAGAAGGCGAGATTATGACACAAGTGAGCAGAAAGGGGAAGACCATGTGAAGATACAGGGAGAAGATGGCACCTACAAGCCAAGGCAAGAGGCTTCAGAAGGAACCCACGCTGCCAACACCTTGATCTTGGACTCCTAGTCTCCCACATTGTGAGAAAATACACTTCTACTGTTTAAACCACCCAGTCTGTGATGCTTTGTTATGGCAGCCCCAGCCAACTAATACAGCAACCTTCACAGATCAAGGAGCCTAGTGGCTACAGGCAAAGACTCTGGAGGAGAAACGGGTCTCAAACCCAAGGTCTGTCACTTACCAGATGTACAGTGTCTTAATGTTCTGGTTATCTATTGCTGTGTATCAAATGACCTCAAAGCTTAGTGGCATAAACAACTCTCTTCTGTCACATTCACCAACTCTGTGGGTCAGGAATTTAGACGGGCATTAAGGGGCAATTTGTCTCTGTTCTACACCGTCCAGGGCCCCAGCTAGAAGGATGAGAGTGACTCATGGGCTGGAGTCGAGCATCATCTGAGGGCTTGTTTTCTCACATGTCTGGATATAGTGCCAACTCTTGTACTGGCTGGGCCCTTCAGTTGATGCTGTTAGCCGGATAACCTACATGTGGCTTCTTCATGGAGCGTGGGCTTCCTTACAACATCGTGGCAAGAATCCACGGGGATCTGTAGATTGCATTTACAGATCATTTACAAAATGATTTGTTGTAGTCATTTTGGACACGGGGCCGGGGGGAGGGGAGGAGATGGTGAGATGTATGGAAAGAGTAACATGGAAATCTACATTACCATATGTAAAATAGAGAGCCAATGGGAATTTGCTATATGACTCAGGCAAGTCAAACAGGAGCTCTCGGAGGCAAGTTTGGGAGGGAGGGGACAAGGGTGTACCTATGGCTGATTCTTGCTGACGTAAGACAGAAAACCACAAAATACTGTAAAGTAATTATCCTTCAATTTAAAAAAATGAAAGGAAAAAAAAAAAAAGAATCCATAGGGAGAAAGACAGTAAGAAGCATTCTACCTTTATAAAGCCAGGCTTGAAATAAATAAATAAATAAAGCCAGGCTTGTAAGTCATGCAGCAGCAGTGTTTCCACAGCATTCTACTCATTAAGTCAGCCACAGAGGCTTACCCTGGCTTAAGGAGTGAGGAAATACTCCAAGGCAATGGGCAAATGGCAGGGTTCTGGAAAAGCAGGTGGGAACAGAACAGTGACCATGTTTTGGAAAATGCAATCTGCCACACTTGGACAAGATTCTTCCCTCTCTGAATATCTGATTCCTTACCTTTAAACTAGAATGATGTAAACTAACTCATTTGGCTGTGGTAAGGATTAAAATGGCAACATTACAGCAGAGTGCCTGGCACATGTAAGTGCTTACAAAATTCTAGTTGCTTCTAACATCTGGGGCCAATATGCTTATTCTGGTCAGGCCTTGAGGGGTGATGAGGATGTGGGGAAAATGAGGTCAAGAGATCAACAGATAGTGTAACAGGGCACAGAGAAAAGGGCTGGTGAGGACACAGGGGGAAGGCACCTTCTGCCACCCAAGGAGAGAAGCCTCAGACCTTGCTAGCACACTAGCCTTGGACTTCCAGCTTTCAGAACTTCAAGAAATAAGTCTACTGTTTAAGCAAAAAAAAAAAAAAGAGAGAGAAATATCGGGAAAATATTACTTGAAATATGGAGGTTACCCCTAAAAGTTGTAAAAATTGGAGTTAAAATAGTACTGGGGTTCTGGAGAAGTGGAGAAAGATATTGTTGCTTTTCATTAGGAATCCTTCAGAAATATTTGATTTTTTTTAAAATACGCATCTCTAATGCTTTAATTAAAAAAAAAAAAACAGTATGTGTGGAGGTACTTCCCTGGAAGTCCAGTGCTTAAGACTCTGTGCTGCCATTGGAGGGGTCACAGGTTCTATTCCTGGTCAGGGATCTAAGATCCTGCATGCCTTCTGGCATGGCAAAAAAAAAAAAACCATGAAGACATGCCCAAAGTGGTTGTCCCTATTATAAATAAATGTAAAGAAATTATTCTTTTTTATAGTGATTAAATTGATGTTTCCTAACAGTGAGTTGCTAATACAGACTTAAGATTTTTTTTAAATGGAAGGACAAAAATTATATGCAGAGTATGATCTTAGCAACATTAAAAATACTTAAGTTCAACACCCATGTAATCCAATTCTTAACTGTGGTTACCTGTGAGTGGCAGGATGTGGATGATTTAAATTATGAAAATTCAATTTTATATAAAAATAATTTAAAAATAAATTTAAAAATATGATGAATATAAGCTTATTGCCCGTGTCTCCCTTTTTTCTCCACCTCAACATATCAGTCAGCATTTTAAAATGTGTATTATCCATGGTTAACATTTATACAATATTCATTTATTTGGCTGCTCTGGGTCTTAGTTGTGGCACATGGGATCTTTAGATGCAGCAATGTGGGATCTATTTCCCTGACCAGTGATCCACATGAGCCCCCTAATGGGGAGCATGAGTCTTAGCCACTAGACCATAAGGGAAGTCCCTCCATGGTTAATTAAAGAGCAAAACTTCTTGGTAACAAGACAGTATTGAAATTCTTATATCAAGATGGATGAGACTAAGGAGGTATTAATATCCTTCAGCAGGTATTAATATTCTTAGAGGTATTAATATCCTCTAAGTCTTTCTATTCTTAGAAAGACTGCAGGTCTGTTAAACCCAAAGAACAAGCTAAGTTCCAAGGATGCATGGGGGAGAAAAGTTCCCTTAAAAACCATAGTAAGCTTCAATATACAAAATTGAGTTGTATTTCTATATGTAAGTGATAATTTAAATTTCAATAGCATCAAAAAGAATAAATTACTTGGGAATAAATTTAACCAAGGAGATGCAAGACTCAGAAACTATACTAGAAACTACAAAACACTGTGGAAAGAAATTAAAGTATACCTAAATAAATGGAAAGACATCCCATGTTCATGGATTGGAAGACTTAATTTTGTTAACATGGCAATACTCCCTAAATCAGCTTACAGACTCAATGTAATTCTTATAAAAATTCCAACTTCCAATTTTGCAGACATGGATAAACTGATACTAAAACTCACATGAAATTGCAAAGTGTCCAAAATAATCAAAACAATCTTGAAAAAGAAGAAAGTTGGAGGAAAATGTTCCAATTTCACAACTTACAGCAAAACTGTAGTAATTGAACAGTTGTTGTCGTGGCATAAGGACAGACATAAAGATCATGGGAATAGAACTAACAGTCCAGAAATAAACCCATTCATAACTGGTTAACTGATTTTCAACAAGGGTGCTGAAATCATCTAATGGGGAAAATCTGTCTTTTCAACAAGTGGTGCTTGAACAATTGGATATCCATATGCAACAGAATGAAACTGGACCCTTACCTCACACACATACAAAAATTAACTCAAAATGGATCACAGACATAAAAATGTAAAAATTAAAAAACGTCAAACTCCTAGAAGAAAAACATAGCTATAGATCTTTATGATGCTGAATTTAGCAACGGATTCCTTTTTTTAAATTTTATTTTTGGCAGTGGCGGTTTTTGTTGCTATGCAGGCTTTTCTCTAGTTGAAGACAGGGGGCTACTCTCTAGATGCAGTGTGCAGGCTTCTCATTGCAGTGGTTTCTCTTGTTGCAGAACACAGGCTTCAACAGTTGTGGCACACGGGATCTTCCTGGATCAGGGACAGAACCCGTGTCTCCTGCATTGCCAGGCAGATTCTTTACCACTGAGCCATCAGGAAAGCCCAGCAATGGATTCTTAGATATAACAACACAAGCAACAAAAGGAAAAAATCAATACACCGGACCCCTTGAAAATGAGAACTTTAGTGCACCAAAGAGTACAATCAAGCAAGTGAAAAAGATAGTCTGGCAGTTACTTAATCAAAGAATTATTACTCTTACGGCCTAGCAATTCCACTCCTAGGTTGAAATTGAATGTTGAAACAAAATCTTGCAAATGAATGTTCTATGCAGCACTATTCACAAGAGACAAAATTGACACAATCAAAATACTCATCCACTGATGGGGAAAATTGTGGCATAACCATAAAATGGAATATAATTAGGCCACAAAAAGAAATAAAAGTACTGATAACTACTATAAGGATGAGCCTTGAAAATATGCTAAGTGAAAAAAAATTAGACACAAAAAGTCACATATTGTATATTCCCAAATATCCAAAACAGGCAAATCCAGGAGACAGAAAGCAGAGTTCCTAAGGACTGAGGAGGATAGAGAAAAAGGGGAGTGACTGTTTTAGTGATTGGTTTCTTTTGGGGGAGTTGATGAAAACATTCTGGTAATGGTTGTACACCATGAATGTGCTGGAAGCCACAGAATTGTACATTTTTTTAAATTAATTAATCTTATTTTTGGCTATGCAGTGTCTTCCTTGCTGCTTGTGGGCTTTTCCGGTTTCCGCCAAGTGGGGGCTGCTCTCTCGTCGCTATGCGTGGACCCCTGATTACGGTGGTCTCTCTTGTTGCGGAGTACAGGCTCTAGCGCGCACAGGCCTCGGTGGTTATCACACACAGGCTCAGCGGTTGTGCCGCACAGGCTTAGCTGTTCCGTGGCATCTCTGCAGATCAGGGAGGGAGCCCATGTCCCTGCACCAGCTGGTGGATTCTTGACCACTGGACCACCAGGGAAATCCAGAACCGTACATTTTTCAATCTTTTTAAATTAAGGAAAAAAATAACAAAAAGCAAACATGAAGCCTTGAGGGCATGCAGCTCAGACCATCCTCCAGCTTCTAGTCCATTTATCCTGTTTCATTAGTTTTCTAAAACACCAGTTGACTTCCCTTCCCTGCTCTTGAAGAATTACTTGGAGGGAGGTTCGAGGCATGGGGGCTCGGGCGCCAGCTTCTGCAGTCCCCCAAGTCCCGGAGGTTGTCGACCCCAGGCGTAGGGAGGCCACCCACCCCCACCACCATTTCCTCTCCTTTTAGTGATCCCACATTTCAAAACTGGAGATTCTGCCTTTTTGGAAAAAGAAACAAATGGATTCTCACCCGCTGAAAGACACCATGGCCATTTTACTCGGGAAAGCTGAGTTATTTTCTTTTTTTCCAAAGGTGGAACAGTACTTCCTCCCCCATGTCACAGGGTGCAGCCAGGAAGGAGTGGTAAGAACCATTGCTATGAATGGGCAGCCTGGCTTCCAGGCTGTTCCCATGCTGGGGAAAGGGGTCTCAGCATAGTTTCAATGTTAAGATGTGTAAAAAAGACAAAAAAAAAACTCAAATTTTTTTTGAAGTAGGAAGAAAATATCCAAGCTTTTTAATGCCACTATATTAGGCAAACTGATACAGCTCAGAAATTTTCCTTTACAATATCAATGTCAGAATTTTGTATTCTGTTTTGTAAGAATTTCATAAAAGTCATAAAAACTAAAAAAAAATTAAAATGCTAAACACCAGGCAAACTTGACATTAGATTGTTTCCAAAACCTAGTTTTCTGGTAAAGCAAACTAAGTTGAAATCAAACCTCTCTCTTACCAGGGACTGTCTGTCAGCTCTCTCCAATACTTTAGAAATCCCACATGTCACTTTGCTGAAATCAATTAATAGAGTTCTTGGTGTCTGCCCTGATCATCCTTTTCTCCCCCTCCCCAACACTGAAAAAGAAGATAAATAGAATCTATCTCCATAATTTTACTTAGTCATTTAGTTCAGTAGCATCTGTTTATCATGATTTACAAAAATCTGACTGGCAATGAGAATTGCAAGAATCATTTGCATAAAGGAATTTTATTTACATATTTTTCCTCCTAAAGCACTAGGTTACTCAAAATGGTCATGTCTTAAAACTTAGGCAAGCTCCTGGGGTAATTATTACTTTTTAAAAAGCTATACTGGATAGTCTTCAACAAGTGACAAACATTTTTTGTTTAGTTGCTAAGTCAGGTCTGACTCTTTTGCAATCACCTTGCTCCTCTGTCCATGGGATTTCCCAGGCAAGAATATTGGAGTCAGTTGCCATTTCCTTCTCCAGGGTATCTTCTCCATCCAGGGATTGAACCCATGTCTCCTGCATTGGCAGGCGGATTCTTTACTGTCTGAGCCACCAGGGAAACCCCTGAGAAGCATTTACAGCTATTCATTTTAGAAGACAAACTTGAGGACTAATCTATTAAAGAATGTATAATCAAATAAAAATAAAAATGAAATATTGGTTCCTGCTGATATGACTTGCCTACTAAGCTCAATGTGAGAAGAGAGAATTTTAATATCTTAGCACAAGCTCACAGAACAGTATGTCCTTCAATGTTGGAGTAGTAGAGGAAACCACTTTCTGCAACATCTTTTTCTCTGAAACTTTATGGCTTACATTCCATGTTCATCTATGTGAGCATATTTCAGAATTCTCTGTATAATAAAATTAAATTATGACTCTCTCCCATACATATTAAGTAAAAAAGATTTTTTAAAAGTATATAGTGAGTTGGATACTGTAATTTATCTGAGAAAGCAAAAAGAGTACAGATACATATACATATTTGTTTATAGTTCTAAAAATCTGAGTGTAAGTCATAAAAAAGTGTAAGATGTTCATTTGGAGAGGAAGAGAAGGATCAGGGTGGAAGGACAGAAATAAAACCTAGACTTCACTAAAAACATCTTATTTTGTAAGCTTGACTTTGGAAATATGTAACTGTTTTACATCATTAGAAGACAAAATTAAATCCTAATTTTTAAAAAAGCTGTCTTTAAAAACAAAAGCAAAATAACACAAGTAAACTTAATAACCATATGAAGAGTTTAAAATGACTTTAAAAACAGTAGTATGTACCAAAGGACTTACAATAAGGATGAAAAGAGAAAAATCTTTAACTGTTTTCAGTAATAATAGCTAAGTAGTAATATTGGTACTATTGTTCTGAAACCATGTTTATGTATAGTGATGCTAATATATTTACATATAATTGCTATGATTTGTTTATATGTGAGCTCATTTACGTAAGTTGTGTGTATATGTAATATACAGATAGATACAAAAGAAACGTGTTATGAAAACAAAATACAATGGCTGGCTGTAGGTTTGAGGTAGAAAATGTACAGGGTGAGCCTGGAACATTCCATCTTACTAGAAAACAAATGGAATTATAAAGACCCCTGGGGTCACATCACAAGGACGCAGGGGCCTATGTGACAGCTCTCAATGAGCCAAAACTAGGCATCAATAAGAATAACTGCTATGAACTGAAACACATCAAATATTTGAAAACTCCAACAGTTCAAATGATACTTAAACAAGTAAACAAGAAAACCCTTGTTAGGCACCATTAGAAGATACCTGAGAGCTTATTTTTGGTTCTGAAAACTGGTTAAAAAAAAAAATCAAGTCCTTAATACATCTGTTATGTAAAAACTCTACCAAGTATAACTAAACAGTTAAGGGGAAATTCCCAGTTGATTAATGAAGACAGAATTTACAGAAATTTTCGTCAGTGGCTACTAACAGTACAAAAAGGGAGCGAACAGGATAGTAAGTCTTCTGATGTCAGTTCACAAAAGTACTGTTGCTGCATCCGAAGCTGATCAAGCTTCTGGATATAGCAGAGAAGACAGAGGAACACGTTACATGACACCATGGGGTTGCAGTTAGTAAAATGTGGAAACTCTCCAGCAAAAGACGACTTTTATCAACAAATAAACAGCAACGGGAATAAAGGGAGGGAAAACCTAATAATTAAAAGACTTTAAAATAAGCAAGCATTAGGAGTCCTGAATGCAAATAGATCAACTGTATAAATGGAAGGTGAGGCGTGGGATAGTGAAAATTTGAAAACTGATTGGATATTTGACATTAAAGGAACTCTAACTTTATATAGGTGTGATAAATTTTATTATGGCTCTACAAATCTTTTAGAAAAACTTTTAGAAATACTGAAGTATGTATGAATGTCACATGTCTGGGTTTTACTTCACAATAATTCAGTGGACTGGGGGGAGCAAGAGTATAGACGAAACAGGGTGGACCACTGCTGGTTAGTGATGGGCACACACAGTAGGGGAGCGTATTTTCTCTCTTACAGTAAGTTTTTAACTTCCATGAACTCAATTTCTGCCACCCCAAATTCTCCCCAAATGGATACCATTTAGAGCTACTATGTGTAAAATTATCTTTTTGTAGCTCATTAACAGCTCAATACAAATTCTTTAGTTGAATAGCAGTATTTTTTCAAGTTAGTACAATGAACTAAATTGTGTTTTCCCATAGAAAAACACTATTTGAAATGCATGATTTTTAATGAACTGACCACTGTAGCCTCATAGACAGCTAAGCATTCTATCACAAACAAAGGTTACACCTCATAGGGGTTAATGTTGGGATTAACAAATGTTGGGACCTATCCATTATTTCTCCTCCACCATGACTTTAGTTCTTTCTGCTCAAATCTCAGGAACTTTCCTGTCCAGGAACCTCAACTCATCTGATAAATATTTAGTAAGCTTTTCTTTTTCTTGGCTGTGTGGCTTTTGGGATTTCAGTTCCCCGACCAGCAATTGTACCCAGGCCATGGCAGTAAAAACCCAGAATCTTAACCACCAGGGAACTCCCCTTAGTAACCACTTGCTGAATCCAGAGTACATGAGTATTTGGATCAAAGTGGTCTTGCTCCCAATGACTTCATTCTTATGAGAGAAAGTGAAATAAACATGTAACTATGGGTGGCTGGTATTACCTGTTACGATCAATGTATGTAGCCTTATCTATCACATATGTAACCCAGTCTATCAGAAGCCCTCAGAACAGTGTTTGATTCTATTATCTACCTTCTCAGGCTGCAAGAGCAGGCACGGCTCTTGCGTTTTCTTAAGTTACAATACTTAACCTTGCTGAGTCTCATCTCCAAAATGCCTAACACACATCCTGTGCTGAGCGCTGTGTCTGTCACTTAGGAAGTGCTGAACAAACTCTAGTATCCCTTCTTTGGCAAATATTTATAATGTTGGATTGGGCACTGCTGCAATCATGGGTTACCAGCAGGTACTTTCATCTGATAATAAGCACTTCCAACAAACTTTCAAGGCACAGAATTATGTTTCAAAAAGTTTCCTATATGGCCAGCTATGCCCATTTGCAATCCTACAGGCTGCCAGCCCATTTTGGCATCTAACAAAGTAGCTTGCCTCTTCTCTCCCCACCCTTGAGCTACACACCCAAGTTCACCCAGAACTATGTGCTACAGTATAGGTCGACAGACTAGCCCCACACGCTCCAGAATTCTCAATTTCCTAGCTTTCTTTGTCTTTGTAACTTAGGAGGCTGTAGTATGCCAACCCTAATGTGAAGAATGGGGTACTAGGACTTCCCTGGCGGTCCAGTGGTTAAGACTTCTTTCGTACTTCCAATGCAGGAGACCTGGGTTTGACCTCTGGTCGGGGAACTAAGATCCCACATGTCGCTCGGCATGGCCCCCAAAATTTTAATTTTTTAAATTAAAAAATAAAATGGGATATGAGAACTTTTGAACCATGTTTTTTCTGTCTTTTGATTCTCTCAGTCCTAAAACATGCCTCAAGGTACAGGGAGTCTAAAATAAATATCCAGGTATTGTGAAATTGCTGTTGGTTCTTGTGTTGGCAAATGGCCAAGGGAAAGAAAACAACATTGTAAAACGTCATGGGTCCCTACTTTCTATCTGTCAATGTAGCCATCTTAGCCGATTCTAATTCACAGCTATTAATCATACTTGATTCATAGCTATTAGTCACATCACCAAATCATCACCTGTTCAAAAGAGCTAGCCCTTGGTCATCAGAAACTTAAGCCAAAATCGGGGAGGTGGGTCCTGAAAAGGTAGAAACGGTCTTTTGTTTAAATAGCAAAGAAACATTAGGACTCGGTGCAGTAAGATTGAGTATCAAAGATTTTAAAAAAGTAGACAAAACAAAATGTTTTATTATTAAAATACAAAAACTTTGTATAAAAGCATAACAGATCAAAAGCTCTATTTACATTTATTGATTCAAGGTCCAATTATGCACCAAATACTGAACTGAACCAGCACAGCTACAGGCTGCAGATGCAAAGCAAAATGAACACACACACACTTTGACTCTACCTCTACAGAGATTTGATTCATGCCAAAACAGGGCAAGGGAGAGACAACACACAACTCTGCCAAGAAACTAAACTGGCAGAGATGGCAAGTTCGCAAACTGTTAAAAGTCACCCTCCTCCAAAAAAGGCACTTCTCAGTTATAAAAGTGCTTCAAACCTGAACATGAATCCTCTATGCCTGGCTTGTAATTTCTTCAAGAAAGCAAAAACTGCAAAGGATTGTAGCTGAGTTTACGTATCAAATTTCCATGCAAAATAACCAAGAATTTATTTGAAACACCTTATGTTATGAGCTGAAATAAACTTGGCAAATTCAATTATCCTGAGGTTTGATTCCATGAATTCAGAGGCTGGCCTACTCCTGAAGCCTCCCCATCTCAATTTCCTAGGATGGCTTTTCTACAATGATTTCAAGCTTAGTACTCTCCTCGAACCTTCATATTGTGACCAGTGGGCCGGATGCACGTGGCAGAGGAAATCAGCAGCAACTAAGTCTCAACTGTGACAACTTGAATCACAAGCAAAATACACGAAATATTCTCCTCAGAAGCCTCCAAAGTCATATACTCCACTTGCCAACAATCACCTAATTTTTCCACATGGTCTAATGACTTTTGTGCCTTGATTCTGCTAAAAATGTTAACAAACACTACATCAGACCCAATGTTTACAAGTGAGCAAGTTACAGGGATAGTCTCTGAAACTGGGTAGAGGTAGTTAATACTACCACTGTTTTTCTAAGTGCTTGGTTTTATGTGTGGATTCCAGGGCTATTTCAACGCCAATTAAATCCAACATGCTTTCATGAAACTGTAGTTTAAAAAGGATTCCGAATCTAAATGATGGAGGAGAATCACTGGAAGTAGGAGGACAGCACGGGGCGAGGGTGGGCAGAAAAGCAAAGGAGACACTGCAAGAGGGCAGAGGACAGCTGGCACTACACTTCCGGGATGCCCGGACACACGTGCGCATTTAATGACAACAACTTGATCTGCCTATATGGCAGAATGAGCCTCAGAATTCTTAACCCGGGTTTCAATCACATGACAAAACTGGAAACTTTAACAAGGAAGAGTTGCAAAGTGGAAGGCAGGTAGAGGATCTTCCAATTATTATCCTTGCATTTCAAACTCCTGTTTTAGACTGAAAGAGAAGAGGGAACATGTCAGGATATGGTTTTTGGCCTAAGAATTCTCTTATGAAAACTCTTAATTTCAAAGGATACATGCATCCCAATGTTCACAGAAGCACTATTTACAATAGCCAAGACACAGGAACAACCTAAGTGTCCCCTGACAGATGAACGGATAAAGAAAATGTGGTGCATATATACAGTGAAATACTACTCAGTCATTAAAAAAAAAAAAAAGAATGAAATAATGCAATTTGGATGGACCAGTTGGATAGACCTAGAGATTATCATACTAAATTAGACAAAAACAAGTATCATATGACATCACTTATATGTGGAATCAAAAATATGACACAAATAAAAACTTATTGATAAAAAAGAAACAGACTCACAAATCTAGAAAACAAACATGGTTACTAGAGGGGAAGGGAGTTGAGGGGAGGATAAATCAGAAGTTTGGGATTAGCAGTTACAAACTACTATATATAAAATAAATAACCAACAAGGTCCACTGTATAGCACAGCAAACTATAGTCAATAGTTGTAATAAACTGTAATGGAAAAAATATAAAAAAGAATATATTAACATGTAACTGAATCACTTTGCTGTATACATGAAACTAAAACAACGTTGTAAATTAACCATACTTCTATTTTTAAAGTTAAAAAAATACTAATATCTTCTGAGAGCCTAATTCACTCCTTTAAAAATGTTTCTATTGAGTTATAACACGCATCTTAAGTGCACAGCTTAAATTTTACACACGAGGGCCCACAAGGGTCACCACCACCCAGAAGAAGGTTTGCAAGGCTCCCTGACGCCCCACGTGCCCCTCCTGCTTTCCATGTGATTGCTATCCTGACTTCCACCTTCTCTTTATAAAGATAACAAAAATGAATAGGGGCGGGGTGTTTGGGAGAGAACAGACACATGTCTATGTACGGCTTAGTCCCTTCACTGTTCACCTAACACAACCACAACGCTGTTAATCAGCTATACCCCAATACAAAATAGAGTTTAAAGTTTGAGGGAAAAAAAATATGAATAGTGCTTAAAAAAAAGTTTTTCAGATAACTTGAAAAAAAAAAATGAATGTAAGAAAAAAAAAAAAAGCCAAATTAAGATTGGGGTGCAGAAGAGAGAAAAACCAGCCCTACCTTTTCAAGTAAGCATGCACGTTCCCAAAGCCGTGGTACTTGGCTAAGTACACGAGCACCCCAGTCGCACACCGCCCATCTCGCTGCCGACAGAAGCTGCAGTTACAGATCCCGCGACATGGTGGGCAGTGCCAGTTCTGAAGGAGAAGCGTGAGAAGGCACCATTAAGTCAAACCTTACCACCCCTTACTTATCTACTCTTGTTTAACCTCTAAGGTGGGTGTCATCAATTGCATTCAGATCTTCTTTATTACTATTAAAAAAACAAAAACATAATGTGGTTAATGCATCACGTTCCTGTGGGAAATCCCGCAGAAAAGTCACACAACCACTTCAAATAGGAGGACTAGAGAACAGACTTCCCCTGAATGGCCAGGTCCCGAGCACTCTGCAAGTGCTCACAGCTATGCAGTACTGACACTATGAATTCATCTGCCTTTCAACACCAAGAGCTCAATCTCTTTCTGCCCCTATCAGCTCAAGGAACAGCTGACCTTGGAGCCTACAGGACCACCTATTCAAGGCACTTACTGGGTCTAGCAGAGCATCCCTGACTTCTTCACCATAACGGTTTCGAAGGCAGGGACCACAGAATTGGCCTCGAACGCCCCAGCACTCTGGGTTTCTGCAGTTTGTCTTGGTATCGAGAGTTTTCTGGCGGCACTGATGACAAGTTGACCCCTGCAAATAAGAAGAAAAACATAAACACTACTCTTTGTAGAAAAAATCTTAAAAGAATGCCATTCTCTGGGAATCCCCTGGCAGCCTGGTGGTTAGGATTTTGCTTTTACTGCCGAGGACAAGCCTCACAAGCAAGAAAAAAAAAGAAAGATAAATTTGACTACAAAAAAAAAAATTAAAAGAAAAAAAAAAGAATGTCCTTTTTTGTGGGCATTCTGATCTTTTCTCTTTGAATCCTACCTCACATCTATACACACACGTATATACCAGGCCATGAAAAGTATTGAGCAGGGTGATTCCATTCAACTGGCAGATGCAACAGTTAATGTTTTCAAAACTACCTCAAGAAGAGATCTTACGCAAAAGAAAGCTTGCCCAAATCTTGTTTGTCTTTAGCACACCACCACATCCTCAGCACCTATCTATGTAGGCACATGTTAACAGTTACTTATGTTGAATGAAATGAATTTCTAAATTGTGAAAAGATTTAATGCTACTGAAGATTTACCTAAGCAACTACTACTAATGCAAACCTACTAACCAGGCTAAATCCCAAGGATGCTACAAAATTCTCTTTTCTTACATGAACAAAATACCCACCCATGCACACATTCCACATGCTAAGACCATTAGAACATGAGCAAAATGTCTCTCACAGACGGGGACATCTACAGACATTATTTAGAGGTTCTGACCAGTGAACGGTTATAGATCTTCTCTCGGGAGTTGTTGCAGATGTTCTCCAACTCTTCTTCCGTGATTTCATCCACCGGGCGAACCACATGAGGAAGGGTCATGGGTCCGGGGCGACGACTTCGGGGCATGTCATCTTCCTGCATAACGAGAAGCAAGGAACAGAGTCCTTCCTGGCTCGCTTTCCCCAGCTCTGACTCTTAGATCCTCGCTTTGTCACTCCTTCACAGAGAACTCAACCTGGAAATCGTTCTTGGAACTTACGGAGAAAGGGGCTTTATTTACAAAGGATCACAGAACAACATCATTGAAACAACTCCTACAATGAAGAAGAGCCCAAGAAAACTTTTTAATTCTCTTGCCTGCTACCAAGAGCCATCAAAACAAGTTGATGTAACCTTAACCATTGTGGACGGTTTGAGAAGGCCATTTAATACAGATCCTTAGGGACTTCCCTGGTGGTCCAGTGGCTGAGACTCCACGTTCCCAATGCAGGTGTCCCAGGTTCAATCCCTGGTCAGGGAACTAGATCCCACATGCTGCAACTCGGAGTTTGCATGCCACAGCCAAATTAATTAAATTTTTTTTTTAAGTTAAAAATATATATGGATCACTGGTGTTGAGGTTGTGTATGCTCCCATCCTGTGTCCATGATCCCTGGACCCACAGAAGATGACAAACAGAAGAGCAGGCACAAAAGCAGAGAACTCACATTCATGTAACCGACCATGGGCTTCCTCTTCCTCACCAACATGTACTTGTCCTCCTCTTCGTCCTCCTCCTCTGTGGGCAGGGCCCTGAGTGACCCAAGGACCCGGGACCTGGACCTGGTGAGCGGACGAGCTCTCCGCTCAGGGTTTCTCCTGCAGGCGACACCTGGAAACGTGCGCCTCCTGGGTGTCTTTGGACGCTGAAGAAAACACAGAAGACGGATCCACTTACTCCAAATGCCAAGTGGCAGCTTCTCCTGAGACAGGTTTTCCCGTAAGTAAAAGGAATGCTCCACCTGCCATTTTCCTTCGTCCTTTCTGTAATGCATGGGAAATGAGCCCAGAAATAACATAGCCATTGACATTCAGCTTCTCTAACACCAAGCCCAGTTTCTCTTAAACTCAGGGATGACCTATTTATTCTTGACTTGATAAAGATGTAAGAAAAAAATCTAGTTTTCTAAAAAAAACCTTTTCTACAATATCTCTTAAGCTCTGAAACATACTCACTGCCCAAGAGAGAAATATATGTATGGTTTTCCGTGTTCTGTTCTTGCTCAGGCAGAGGTGGGAAAGGAAGTCTTTTTTTTTTGTCCCAGAGCCGATTGGCCAGATCCCGAGTAGCACAGGCTTAGCTCCTCAGAATATAATCACATATATTAGGCCATGACTGGGTTAAGAAATTGTTTTTTCTTTCTTTCTCATTCTCAGATTTTAAAAAGATTGATTACCATGCCAAGTAGAAATGTTCCAAAGGGCTGGAGTTACAGAAAAAAACAACTGTCAATTTTTCTTCCCTATTCCTGAGGGGCTTAGTTTATTTTAAGGGTGGGAGGGAGAGAAATAACCAATCAAAAGGCATTTGAGGAACTACTCTGACAGTTCAGTGCTTAAGACTCCATGTTTCCACTGCAGGAAGTGTGGGTTCAATCCCTTGTGGGAGAACTAGGATCTCACATGACACGCAGCACAGCCAAAAAAAAAAAAAAAAAGAGGGGTGATCTGAGCCCTGTAGGTGCTTGGCATGGGTGGAGGGTCCACACCTGGCCTGGGGTGCAAGGAAGAGGTCCCAGAGATCTTTTAGAAGACTTTCTCTATCACCTCTGTCTATAAAATCACACAAAATAACAATATCGAACTTTAAACTATCACAACACCTCAGACCTAGCCCAAACACCATTCCACGAACAAATATTTGTACTTACCGAATTGGGGCCCGGCAGGGAACGCCTCCCGGGGAAGGAGCCAGGGAAGCTTTCTAATTCTGACATTAGTTTTGCAAGCTAGAAAGGGAGGAAATTAAACAGAAATTATTGGTTTACAGTAACTGCTGTAAGCAAGCAAATTCTAGAAATCACAGCGGCACGACTCACAGTTTGTTTCCCCTGTACATTTCCCAAAACTTTCACAGATTGAAAAAAAGAAAAGTTAGAAAAGGGAAAGAAATACATGCTAAAGCATATGTGACGACGTTCTCAGAGCTACGTGGAAAATAGTTCTTAGGACACGGACATAAGCAACAAGTGGCTTAGAGAAATGCTGGGAAGGGTCATCAGTTTTGACACCTTCAAAGTCAGATACCTACCATTGCTTTGTTTTGCTTTATATTTAAAGCCCTTTTCTCCAAGAAATTCATGCCACTTTCATCTTCCGAGTCAGAATTGGAGTCGGTCACAGAATTCTCCGGGGGCTCAGGGGGCACGGCTCTTTTGCTGGCTGCTCCCCTGGTGCGTCGTGTGGGAAACTTCATGGCCACGCGGAGGGGTCCAGACCGTGTGCCCTGACTGCGGGTCCGACAGCCCTCACGGTCCGCCTGCAGCCTCTGGTCAATCGGAACAAGTGGGGCGTTAATGACTTGCTGACGGTCACACAGTCTGCAAGAGTGTGACGACACAATGCCTTTGGAACAGAAGATACTTGCAAATACATTTGCATTGAACACTTTCATTGTCAAGTTTAACTGACGGCTCTGAGCAACAAAACAGGAATTACTAACAAACACAACAACCGAGGGCCGATTAACTCAGGAGCTCTCCTGGGACACTCCGTAATAAGCCACAGTCACAGCCCCTAGGACAGTGGTTTGCAGTCATTTTTTAAACTATGAAAAATCCCGGCTTCTTTTTTCACTTCCTTAAAAAATAGAATATGTATTTTAAAAGAATTCCCCTAGGGACAAATATATGTTCTCTCATAAACATGATTTCCATACTTATGGTAGTATTAAACTATATTAAAGATGTCTCAATGCTCTAATTTACTTTTTTAAAAACTGTAGCAAAATATACACAACATAAAATCTACCCCTTTAATCATTTGTTTTAATTTTTATTGGAGTATAGTTAATTTATAGTGTTGTTAATTACTCTTCAACCATTCTTAAGCGTCCAGTTGAGTGACATTAAATACATTCAGCGTTTTGCAACTATCACCACCATCCATCTCCAGAAATTTTTCATCTTCATAAACTAAAACTCTATACTCATTAAACAATTACTCCCCATTCACCTCCCCTGGAACTCCTGGCAAGCATCATTCTACTTTCTGTCTCTATGAATCTGACTACCTCTCTTGAAGTCTCAAGGACAGAGAGCCTGGCAGGCTACAGGCCATGGGGTCACAAGAGTCAGACATGACTTAGCAACTAAACAACATTAACAACAACTCTCTAATCCATTTTGTGTAAGCATAAAATTTTTTAAATTTCAGATTCCAAAAGTTAATGTTTCCATCATTTAAAATGTATTAAAGTTGGCCACCGGGGAAAATCAGAATCATGAGCTATCACTTCCCACCTACTAGCAGAGCCAAATAAACAAGTATGGCAGGGATGTGGAAAAATCAGATCCTGCTAACACTGGGAGGAGTGTAAAATGGGGCAGCCACTTTGGAACAGTCTGACAGTTTCTCAAAAGGTTAAACATAGAGACTATATGACTCAACAATTCTACTCTTTCAGGTATATACTCAGGTGTGTATATCCACACAAATACTTGCACATGAATGTTCACAACAGCATCATTCATAACAGCCAAAAGGTGCCAACAACTGAAACATCCATCAACTGATGAACAGATAAACAAAACATGATATAGTCTGAATATTTATAGCTGAGTACTATTCAGCAATAAAAAGATACGAAGTAATGGCACATGAAAGAACCTCGAAAACATATTGCTAAGTGAAAGAAGCCAGTCACAAAAGACCACATATTGTTTGGTTCCATTTATATGAAATGCCTGGAATAGGCAAACCTAGGAGAGAAAATAGACTGGTGTTTGCCAAGAACTGAGGGTGTTGGGAAAGGATGCAAAGTGACTGCTGATGGGAACAGGGTTTCTTTTGGGGGTGATGAAAACATTCTGAAATTGACTGTGGTGATTGTTGAAAACAAACAAAAAAGAGAACAGTAAAAAATACCACCCATAAAGTCCCAAAATGGAAGACCCATTTTTTTTAACATTTCAACAACCTCACTGCTTTTTATAACTTTGATGTTATTTTTAGTGTGCGGATTGAGAGAACATAAAAAGACAAAAAAAACTTTTACACATTCTTAAGCCTTTTAATCGATTGGCATTTTCTCAGTCGCAACAAACAGCATCTACAAAGAACTGAAACACTGCCCAGAAATGATTCAGGCTATAGACAATGTTTGACTCATACCCAGATTCGCAGAGCAATGCTGCCAATAACTCCAATATGCACTGATTCAGATCAACATCACGTCTTAAGAGAAAATATTATACTATCATGAAGTTAGGTCATGATAAAACACTCCCTAGCCAGATGTTCTCACTTATGTCAGCGCCGCGCAACTGTGGTCCCAGGCAGTGGACCCATGGCAGACCACAATGAGCAGGAAAGCATGCACCTGAAACACATTTCCTTTGTCGAGAAAGTGTTGCTAAGAAGAAAACATGTGCAGAAGTAAACAGCATGCTCAGATAAGAGTGGAACTGAGGCGCATCCTTGGCAGCAGTGTCCTGAGCAGGACAATAGAGGTTAAAGGTAAGACAGCAGGCATGAGAAAAGCCAAAGAAGGAGCAACAGTGGAAGCAGGCAGGGCCCTAATTGTCATTACCTGCACTCAGCTCCTGCATGAGTTATCACAGGCTTTCCAGATGCAGGTATAGATCCACTATGGGAATCAACATTTACTGAAGGCCTACTCCATGTCAGGCCCTGGGCTGGGCACTTAAAATGTGACTAGAGCTCATCTTGAGGACATATCTGCTTCCTCTGATTGGGCTTGATTTCTGTGGCCACAGAAATCTGCACACTGGCCAATCGTTTCTTACAAGTTTCTAAGATTTTCAGAGACTACAAAAATCCTCAAACCTTACTATTAGAAATGTATCAGCAAAAAACTGCTTTAAGACATGAAGAAGATACTCTTAAAACTTTCTTAAAAGATCAACAAAACATTCTGGCATGACTAAAATGAAAATCATAAGGAAAAAAGATTTTTAAGCAAGTATGTCATGCCTCTAAATATACCTTGTTGCTTGATATTGGTGAAATTCTCAAACTCACCATTCCATCCTGTATCTCACTCTCTGAGAAACCGCAAAACGATTCATCATCAGAGTCGGCATGAAAAATACTGGCCAGTTCGTTAGTGACATCTGGCCTTGGTTTCTGTAAAAATCCACAATGGTCTAACACATCTTGCACCTCACTTTCTGAAAAGCCGCAGAAAGATTCATTATCAGAGTCCTCATAAAAAACATTTGCCAGTTCTTCACTGATATCTGACCTGAATTTAGGTTTCTGTAAAATAAATAAATAAATGTGGTTGTGCATTTTTTTTTCCTTTTTCAAGAACCAATTTTCCGTAAACCGTGCAGAGAGCAAATCACATTTACAAGTGCACTACAAGAGAATAGCTTTTGTTACAAAGAAAAATGGTTCAGAGGTTTACAAATGATTTCTGAGTTGTTATGGCAAATCATCAGGCATGTTAGGTTAGGCGACATTTCAAAAGGATAGAATAAGTAGCTAATCTACCTCCAACAATTACTACCTAGAACCACAGCAAAAAGTGAAATGAAATTACAGTGCATACTGTATTTTCGTAACAGCTGTATAGAAATGTAGGCAAAAAGCAAGCAGTTTTAATCATGCACAAAGCATTTGGGGCATTTTGAGCACTGCAGACTCCATTCTGTTTATTCTCAGGCAGCACTTACTGTGTTTGCAAAATTATCAGAAGCAAAGCTGTCACAACTGTCATCAGAGGATGACGGGGTTTCCATGGAAATCAACTTCACATATCTGAATTTCTTGAAGTTCTTCTTTGCTCTGCAATCCTTTTGCTGCAAATGGAAATGGCGATACTATTAAATGGGATGCTTGCTGCAGAATCTAAAGGTATCATTTTTGAGTTGAGTGGATTCAAAAAGCGCAGAGGAGGTATGTCCATTTCTTATACCCTACAAAGAAAAAGGAGGGGTTGCAATTGCTACAAAATTTTCCAAAATCAGGTAAAATCCTAAAGAGAGATCCCTTTGCGGGAACATTAGTATCAATTTATTCAAATACCTGTGGAACTACCCTTTAACCCACCTTAAAAACTCCCAAACTCTTAACATTATACTGAGCTCCCAAGGCATTAAATGCTAACCTGCTAAAATCTGCCCTTAAAAAAAAAAAAATTAGACTGTACTTCAAAATTACAAAATGGTAGAGTGATTTCTTTCCCTCAGCCAAAATCAAGCTAATGAGGTCTTTCTAAGTAAGCTTTGGTCTGTACTGGGATGCTAATTTCTCAAACCAGGAAACCTGGGCAGCACCTCTATTTCAAGATGGCAGACTTTCAAACAGGCCTTGTGCCAATCAGGAGGGGAACAGTGATTTCTGCACAAGTCTTTACAAATCAAACATATGAACCCAGTCAACAAATGTACAAGAACCACGTTAAAGGTCAAACAGTCCTCCAAACCCAGGTAGAATGCCCGATTCCACTTCAGGGCACTATTAGGCTGGCCATTCAGCTCTTTCTATAGTTCCACTGCTGCACAAGTCTTAAGTTTTTACAAGTCCTTTTATTAGACACATATGACCTATGGATATGAAAATGTTTCTTTCCTTCATAAACAATGAAAGCCTGGCACCAATCATCAGAATATGCACCTGACATCTACTTCATGTAAAAAAGATAGTAGCTTCTACCATTTCTTCATATTTAATAATAAGAGATTTCTTAAATGTTGCACAGTCACTAAGTCATGTCCAACTCTTTGCAACCCCATCAAATGCAGCACCCCAGGCTTCCCAGTCCTTCACTACCTCCCAGAGTTTGCTCAAACTCATGTCCATTGAGTCAGTGATGCTATCTGCACCCTTCTCCTCCTCTTGCCCTGAATCTTTCCCACCATCAGAGTCTTTTCCAGTGAGTTGGCTCTTTGCACCAAGTGGCCAAAGTACTGGAGCTTCAGTAGCAGTCTTTCAAATGAATATTCATTACTGTTATATTACTTCCTCTATTTTTGATATCTGAAATATGGCCATGGAATAACAGAAGTGACTCCATACACTGAAAATTTTAAGAAGGCAAGTTCTGCTACGTGTCCCACAAAATAATGCCAAGATGTGAGGAGTCGGGGGAATAGAACTTTTTGATCTTCTTTGTACACCTGTTACACATTTCTCTTGCAAATAAAATTATTTTCATGATGGTGGAACCCAACCACCCAGTCAGTGCTTCTCAACAGACTACATTCAATCAATCATCTTAGAAAGTTTTAGTCTTGTCCTTTTAAAAATCATGCAAATGTGATAACAGGTAGAGGTACTACCTACTAAGGAAGTCTCAGAAACTCCCTTCCAGATGAACAAATTAAAAGTACCAGGTAGGTGAAATAAGATTGCCCAAGATCACAGGGCTGGAAGGAGGCTGCAGTCTCCTAAAATAGCTGTGCTCCTCACACTGCTGCAGGAATTACCACCATTTCCGGTGGCTCAGTGGAAAAGAATCCTCCTGCAATGCAGGAGCAGCAGGTGGGGGTTCAATCCCTGGGGCGGAAAGATCTCCTAGAGGAGGGCATGGCAATCCATTCCAGTATTCTTGCCTGGAGAAGCCATGGACAGAGGAGCCTGGTGGACTACAGTCTATAGGGTCGAAGAGTCAGACAGGACTGAAGCGACTTAGCCCTCACGCCTGCAACCATCAATCTACCTGCCTGCAGTCAGAGGCACAAAACTGCCTCAAGAGAGGTATTCTATTGGAAGCTCTCAGGGAAATACTTGCTGGGCGTTAACAAGTCAGCGCATGCGAAGTTAGTTAACAGGCAAATGTATGTTTGGAGGATAAGACAGAAAGAAGCAACACAAATGGTCATGGACTTTCCTGGCAGGTAGGTAATAACAAATACCATTCAACAGTTTTTTTGTGCCAGGCACTAAGCATGCTTTCACACATTCCTTGCAACAAAAGTGGAAACTGAGGCTTAGAGTGGTGAAACATTATTCAAGTCCCATGATGGCTCAAATTTGAACCCAGGGATGTCAGATTCCAGGTCCTGCTACATGTAGTTTTCTTCCTCCTGAAAGCCAACTGTCCATTCGGGAAGAGCTATCTCTGAAACTACGCCCCCAACACGCCCTCCCCAACCAACCCACTCCCGGAGAACCCCAGCCCCCTCACGTGGGCCCCTTACCCCTGCTATTTATTTTAAGCTTGTCACTTTCTTCCTCTTCACCCAACCCCCCACTCTCTAACCTCTCCTGGGGCAGACCCTCCGTTCCGGTTTCCGTTAGAGTAAACAGTAACGTTCCATGTTCCATTCAGGGCTGCGTCCTGTTGCTGCAAGAAAGGCTGGGGGGTAGGGAAGGGAATGGGAAACGAGCAAATGGTCGGCGAACCGATCAGATCATCATTGCACTAATCACCTCCTGTGTAGTGCCCCTTCAAGTGTGCGCAACCCAAGTTCTACAGAGAGCGGTTTTCAAGACCTTTAAACTCCAAACCCATCAACTCTCAGCAGTTAGATGCGCTTGCCGGCACTGCCAAGGCAAAAACAAGCAGGAAGCTAGCGCAAGGGTCCCCAGTGCGCGCGGGAGGGTGCGTGACTAGACACTCATCCTCCCCGGGCTGCGCGCGGGAAAGGGCCAGGAGGCTGCAGGGCAGCACCCTCCTCCACGTCCCCCTCCACTCCGCGCCCCGCGGGCAGGGCTCAGACCAGCAGACACAATGGGGGACTGGTCCGCCCCTGCTGCTCGCAGCACACGTGTGCCTGGGACGCACGTGGCCTTCAGCTCCCCAGGCTGCCAAGCATCCTGCAAACCTCACAACTCTCTGACCGCCCGCGCGCCGGGTGTCACGCCCGCCGGGCACAGTCTCTAAAATACCCGCAAATGCACAAAATCTGGGGCTTGCTAAACGGGTGCCGCCCAGGACTGCCAACCCTCGATAAGGGCACTCCGCCGGCAGAGTTGGAGGGGGGCGGCCCGCCCCCAGCACCCACCGCGCCCATCCCGCGCCTGAGCTCGTCCAGCCTCACCCGCACGCGGCGAGCGTCCATGCTGGCGGCCGGCGCTGGAGCGGGGAGAGCTGAGCAGCCGCGCGCGCCGCCGTCCCTCCACGTAGGAGCCGGAGCCCTTGCCGCGCGGGCCGGCGAGGGGGTGTGCAGAGCCGGGGCCGGAGGGGCGGGGCGCGGCCGACTTTCCCGCGTTGCGGCGCAGGTCCTGCCAGCTTTGGTAACGGCCCACCCGCCTGAGACCCACTCGGCCCTGAGAAAAAAAGCAGCCCTTCCAGATACGGTAAAGTCCAGTAGTAGTCTTGCAGCCCCCTAAGATCCGCCTTGGAAAAGTAGTGCCTTGGAAGCTCCAGGACCTCCCTCTTTACACAGCTGCACGGTCCCGAGAGAATGGCGCGAAAATGGGTCGTATTGCCCTGGGGACAGCAGCCTAATTTGCATGAATTCTGGGGCTGGGAGGGGAAAGCTGGAAATTGGGGGTAATGGAGAGCGGTGCCGGCCTCCGCACTTAGCACTTTCCCTGAGGCTTGCGGTTTACGTTATTTAAAATAAAAATCAGAGACTGGAGATGAACTCCCAACAGACCAGGCACTGTCCCGCGATATATCTAGCACCTCTTATCTGGTAACACCATTATCTAAAGCAATAAAATGAGCTAAATCCCTTATCTTTCTTTCCAGAAAGCACGGGAAGTTCTTTTACATAAGACTTGTGATTTTTAAATAAGAAAGGTCTGATGTTAGTTAAGACTTAACTATGGAATAATAAAGTCTAGAGATTATAGAAGAATAGAAGCTAAAGACTGTAATAAT